>NC_139836.1:4053680-4213680 GCF_963691815.1 Echiichthys vipera | reverse complement strand
CTGGTCCAGGTCCAGGTACTTGCTGGGTCGGGGGTTGAAGCCGAGCGCCGCCTCCTTCTCCTTCTCCTGACGGCGCTGCTGCTCCTCCTCCCTCGCTCTCCGCTGCACCTCCTCCTGCAGCTCGTCCAGCTCGCTGCGGCCTGCAGGGGGCGCCACTGAACACACACACACACACACACACACACACACACACACACACACACACACACACACACACACACACACACACACAAACATACAAACATAAGGTCATCACTGTGACGGCAACGAGACGGACAGACCTCAGATTTCCTACCCATGGCCTTCCCCACTTTCCTGTCTGTCACGACCCCCCAAAAAAAAACACCCTTAAAGGAGATACCCGCGTTCGTGCTCAGCCTGAGCTAAGCCTGGCCCTGCATTAACCTGCTGTCTCTCTCGTCAACGCCCGTCGCTGGACATAACACGAAAAATGTGAAATACTTCATTTCTGTTTCTGTATTTGTTCCCCATTAAAAAAAGATCAGAAAGAGAAAGAGAGCTTGCGGTGAGGTGCAGATGTCGTACCGAGGCTCCCCCTGCTGGAAGAGCCGAGCTCCTGCAGCAAAGCGCCGCTGCTCTTCGACCTGATGTTCTTCCATGACGGCCCGGAGGAAGAGGAGGAGGAGGAGGAAGGCTTCTTCACAACACACTCCCTGAAGATGAAAGAGAGAGACGTGAGTTCGCCCTCAGCCTGTGGTCCTGAGCTGAAACACAGCTGCTCCTGATCGACACGGACTTTAACTGACGGGTATCAGCTTTCCCTTCTTTTTGTTTAAAGTGTTAAAGAGTCTGAGCTGTTTTCCAACACTGTGATTAAGTGACTCTGGGACTGGAGCTGACACTAACTCTTCCTTTAATGCATCCAATCAAATCCTTTTTTCACTCAACAAAGCACTTTCAGTGGTGCACGCATGGACAACATGGATGACGTGCTGCACAGGAGTTTTCACAATGTTTCTCAGACGTTTTCACCTTTTTGCTGTCGAAGTTTGGTGGCACTGATGTTCATCCGATACAGAGACGCAGATATCAGCTCTGATATCGACTAATTAGCGGGATAGGATATCAGATGAATGAGGCCGATCCAGTCATTCCTTTGTTTTAATCAACATCCAGGGTTCATACACCTTTTCAAGGTAAAATCCAAGCACTTTCAAGGTCCATTTTAAGCATTTCCAGCACCTTAGGGCTGTGATGAATTTCATATTACTATGAGTACATATTGAAAATGATTATTTCACCTTTTTTATTCCATTAAAAGAAATGATATTGTGCTTTAAACAACCTAAATTGTGTTTTGTAACACCAGAAGGATAAGAAGTTAAGTTTCTATTCTATAGATATTTGTGTTTTTGTTGCACTTTTCAAACCTTGAAAACACAATATTAAAATTCAAGCATTTTAAAGGATTTCAAGAACCTAAACAAACCCTGAATATCACACACAGAAATACAGTTACAGCGATTTGGTCACTTCAATTCTGTGTTTGCAACATCAGTTAGATATTTATATAGAAGTGTTATTTATTTCTTCTTGCTAGTTTTACTTTGTAATTAGTTCATAAATAATGTTAAGTAAATTTATATCTGTGTTAATTTGTTACTTTTTGAACAAGGCTAAAGGTTTATTTTAAGTCTGATGCCTTCACTCACATGGACACATTTACGCTTCTTTCATTCAACAGGAGGATCGGATCAGTATCAGGTATCAGTATCAGACTGGATCAGAAAAACTGGATCGGTGCATCTCTGATCCGATAGGAAACTTTCACCACACAGTTCCTGGTGAGGGGGGTTCTGTGTATAATTCCTATGATTTTTGGGTGAACTCTTCCTTTAACTGCTCAGAACAACCACTAAACCCCAGGCTAATGCTCTGGCCCCGCGTGCTGCTGCGTTTAGTTTCAGAATATATAGTTTTACATCATAAATACTGAATACTAAAGGAAGTACGCCCAACCTGTCTCCCGGGTTCAGGTCCAGGCTGACCGGGCTGCTGCTGTTCCTCTCGCTGCTCTCGTATCCGCTCTCCATCCTCTGGATGAGCCTGGGAGGTGGAGGAGGTGGAGGAGGCAGCTCAGCACCTCCTCCACTTACCCCTTCATTTCCTGGTCCAGCTCCACCTCCTCTGTGGCTGCTGGAGGTGGTGGGGAGGGTCCAGGAGGAGCCCGGCCTGATAGCCCGCACCTCCCCCTGAGCCGGGATGGAGGCGTCCGCTCCCTCGGAGGGCGGAGCTCCGGCGTCGTTGGGCAGGGAGGCTCCGAGCGGGCTGTACCCCGCCTGCCTTCGCCTCTCGCGGGTGAAGATGCTGTCGATGTTGAGTGCCTCCCTTCGGGGCCTCCACGCCGGCCGGTACCTCCCCGACCCTGCGCCTCCTCCCGAGCAGCTGGACTTGGACTCGCTGCTGGTGCTGTCGGCCTCCCAGTCGTGGGGCGTACTGGAGGAGGAGCAGGGAGCAGCGGTGGTGGCAGGGAAGAGGTGGTTGTTGGTGGAAGAGGAGGAGGAGGAGGAGGTGGGGATTTCAGAGGAGAGGACGGCAGCCGGTAAAGAGGAGGAGGAAGAGGAGGAGAGGGGTCGGCTGTGGATGATGTTGCTCATCGTCTCCTTGAAGTCCCGGAGGCGACTGGTTGAGGATGAGAAGGAGGAGGAAGGTTTGGGGAGGTGACGAGGAACCTGCTGCTCCTTCAACGTCTCTCCTGAGGGGAGAGGGAGGCAAAGGAGGAGAGGACGGAAGAGAAAAGGAGAATGGAGAGAAAAAGACAAAGTGAGAACGAGTGAAAACACGGAGAGAGCAGAAACAAAGAGTCAGATCTGAGAGTGACGGCAGAAACGAACGAATGATTTAATGAGTGAAAATAAAAAACAGCAGCGACGTCCAACCGTTTGTGTTTCATGTCTTTCTTTTCCCCAAAGAAGCTTTTAACGTCCAAGTGTCAGCATGAAGAAATAACACTGTTTGTTATTACGGCCTCATTAAAAACAAACCTCACAGTTAACGTCGGAAAAGAAACGTTTTTAATCAGCAAAATAAATTAAATAAATGAAAAAAGGCAATTTATCTCTAAAGAATCAAACTATTTTCTGCCACGAGGAGGAAAATAATCACCTTTGGACATATTAGTAATAATTAATTAATATCTTTTGATGAAATCTTTAATTTAACCCCTCATTTTGCTCTATTTTCCATTTTTACGTTACCGAGTTAAAGCTGTTCACAGGCTTCAAAACTACCTCTCAGGATATTTGTGGAACATGTTGATGATGATTATATTATTTATTTTGTTGCATTGCATCAAACGGAGCAGTGTTCACAGGGAAAATGTCTCAGTCTGGTGGAAAATAGTCAAAATGAATCATTTTTTGAAGCCAGATTTCTGCTGAAAGTCTGAAATAACAGAATGCACGAGTTTATATTTGCATGGGTTTCAATGGGAAACTTTGGTCCTGCAGAAATATTGGATGCACAGTTTGTTATAGAGTCATTAGAGGAGATGAGATTCATCTTCAAACAAACAAAATCTGAAAAAATACACTTGTACCTGTGCCAGACTTTAGGCCAAAATGCCAAAAAATGAATTAAAAAGTCAAAAATTTCGCTTGTGAAGCACAAGGGTTAATTTATTCTGTTGTCCCTGGTGCTGATCTAATAAGGTTTATTTTTATATTTTTGCTGTTAGTGTTTACTTTTAAAGCTGTAAAATCCTGCTCAAAGCTCCTAAAATAACCACATTTAAGCAAATACGACCGTATCACGATTCGTTAAACTCTTAAAAATCAACATTTTCCAACACGTCTGTCCTGTATCCGCAAAGCAGTTTCAGTCAAAAGCAACTGGACTTGGTTATTTGTGTAGGAAGACGTTTCACCTCTCATCCAAGAGGCTTCATCAGTTCATGCACGCATCTGACCAGGCTGGGACTGGACCAGGACCAGGACCAGGACCAGGACCAGGCTGGGACTGATCCACCTGACTGGTGTGAGATCCAGGTATTTAACCTCTCACAAGGCCGATGATGTCACTGGAACCCTTTGTGCTCCAAGTGCCAACAACCCTCGTTAGAGTGGCAGTCGTTAGTGGGCAGTTGGTTTGGACTTCGTTAGTTCTGGTCCAGTCCCAGCCTGGTCCTGGTCCTGGTCCAGTCCCAGCCTGATCCTGATCCTGGTCCTGGTCCTGGTCCTGGTCCAGTCCCAGCCTGGTCAGATGCGTACATGAACTGATGAAGCCTCTTGGATGAGAGGTGAAACGTCTTCCTGACAAAGAACCAAGTCCAGTTGTTTTTGACTGAAATTGCTTTGCGGATAACGACGACCTGGACGAATGAGAACATTCACAGGTCTGTCCCGTAGTTTCCTCTTCGCCCTGTGATTGGCCCAAACACCCCGCCTACCCTCGCTGTGGTACCCGGCCGACGAGGCTTCGTTGTCGGGTTTAGCTCGGCGGTGGCGGCTAGAGCTCCGCCTCCTATCCCCGGCCCCGCCTCCCTTCCTCAGAGACTGGTGCTGCTCACCGTCCGTCGCGTGGCCTTAGCAACAAGAAGCATGGCAACGGATGTTTACAGCACGGTCACCACATCATGCAAACACAAGGAGACGGAGGGCAGAGCGTGATCGGCTGCACAGCAAATCAAACTTTAAAGATTAAATCAAAATGTGGATGAATGGATTAAAACCAATGAACGCTGTGATTGGTTAACGACACAAGACACGATGATGGTCTGCTTTCATTCAAACAACAGAGAATTACTTTTATATAAATATATAACGAGTCTGGACTTTAAACTAACATGTTTAACAATTATTTTATTTACTGATTCATCTGCAGATTATGTCATAATTAATCTTTTAATGTACAAAATGTCAGAATATTGTGAAAATTGCCAAGATGACGTCTTCAAATGTGCAAAATTAAAGATATTTTGTTTGAAAAGTGACTGAAATGATTATTAGATTGTTAAAATAGTTGTTTCTTCTTTCAATTCTCACTTAAAAACAAACAATTTCAGAATTAAAACAGGTATTCTTCCATTTTACTTTGTTTTATTGTGTTTTAGTAATTCATGAATTCATACTGGTCATTTTTACTGAATCACTTCGGCCGTTATATAATTATATGTCATATATTTATCTTTTATCTTGTTTATATTTCCAGATTCTGCACATTTTATAACATTATTATAAATAATCTGAACCTTTAAAAAGGAAAAGTAAAGTCTAGAGAGTAAAGTTAATATTTATGCATTAAACAGAGCTCAGAAACAAATATTTTATCCTTTAAAAGTTCTTCCCTGTCGTTCGTCAAAGTCGGCATTTTAAAGAGAAATAAAATTGTTTGATAAAGTTTAAAGAACATTTAACCAAAAGGCCCTGACACACTGATTAATTAAATTAAAACAAAAGTGATTTGTTAATGGTTACAAAGTTTTCTTTAACACATAAATAAGAGTGTCGTCTTCATAAAGAGACACCGTGTTCAATAAATTTACCGTATTTTCCACATTATAAGGCGCACCTTCAATGAACGTCTTATTTTGAAACTGTTTTCATATATAAGGCGCACCTTCAATGAATGTCTTATTTTGAAACTGTTTTCATATATAAGGTGCACCGCATTATAAGGCGCATAGAACAGACGCTACAGGGGAGGCTGGGGTTACGTTCTGCATCCATTAGATGGAGCTGCACTAAAGGGAACGTCAACACAACAGTCAGGGGAGGTCGTCTTGTTGCTTCCTCCACTTCGGCACCATTGATTGGTTCATGTTAAACTCTCTGGCTGCTGCTCTATTCCCGTGTTCTACTGCGTGACTAATGGCCTTGAGTGTAAACTCTGCGTCGTAAGCGTGTCTCTTAACAGGAGCCATTTTGGGCTCTTTACACAAACACACACATGGAAATGAAACGGCACGCTTCACGCAGTCGTATATCTCAACATGCACCGCGCGTTACTTCTTCTACGGGGAAAATAGAGTCGGCGGCTGCTCACCGTAGTTGAGACCTGTTGTGGCTCAATATTGGTCCATATATAAGGAGCACCGGATTATAAGGCGCACTGTCGGCTTTTGAGACATGTGAAGGTTTTTAGGTGCAACTTATAGTGCGGAAAATACGGTATGTGTTTTTTTTCCCTGATTTTTGCTCTGTGGTGACGAGGAGCCGTCACATTTTACATATTAAGTATTTTTTCATCACATTCTCCTGAAACAAAATCACTGGAGAACCAAAGATGCGCTGAAACAAACATACTTCACTAAAAACAATTAACTTTGATAATTAACCACTAATAATAACCCAGTTCCAGCATCCACACAGAGTATTTGCTTCTTTTCCAAGTTTTATATAAATAAAAAGATTTAATAAATGATGTAGACTGAATATCTTCAGGGTTTTTGACATTTAAAGACGTCACCTTGGACTTTATTTCGCATTTTTTTGCTCAATCAACAGGTAAATTGTCTTATTTGTATTCTTAACTTTGCCAAAGTCGTCATCAGATCGATCGTACGTTTCAACCACCACCACCTCAGTACTTCTTAATGTATCCGGCTGTTAAGACGTGACGTAACACCCTTTCAAAATAAGATTTCCTGTCCCAAGCCTTGTATTTCCACAGTGCTGTGATCCCCGTTGTTTGAGTTTTTACAAAAAACAATGCAATTGTCATTTTACCTCTTTCTAATCCATTAGAAAGACGTCTAACTGATGAAAGAGGTGATCGTAATTGTTCACGTGTTCGGCCGTTGTGTCTGTTTGGTTTCAACGGAGCGTCTGGACCCGGAAATCTTATTTTGAAAGGGTGTCACATCCAACTGAACAGCCTCCTGATACTCCTTCCCAGACTGCAGTGGCCTCACCTACGGTATCCAGGCTGCAGAGCGAGGCGTGCAGGGGTCCGTCGGGGCGCTCGTTGCAGATGACGGTTCCCTGGGAGTCAGAGGAGTAGTGACTGGCCAGGGACTCATGGTGCGAGTGGGAGGGCTGTCGGTACGAGCAGCTCTCCGTCGACGAATCGGTGCGAGTGTCGCTGGAGATTGACTGCTCGCGGCCTGCAGCGGGGCGGGTGGAGGGGGAGGGGGAGGGGACAAGTTGCGGAGCGTCAGCGGTGACGTGCTCACGTACAGGCGCACACAAATACACATCACATCAGACTACGACTACTTCTCTAACGAACCTCAGTCTCGTCTGTCATAGCACTACTACGACTACAACAAGTGCTACCGTTTCCGGTTTAGTTACCTGAATGTTTGCTGCTGTGCTACTACTACGACTCCTAGCTGTGTTGTAGTTACCCGAGTCTTCGCTGTCGTAACAGGCCTTGCTGAGGTGGTGGAGGTCGAAGCGCGAGGGCAGGTCCTGGACCGACACCGGCGTCCCCCGCGGGTCGGCATACAGCAGCAGCAGAGGCTGGTAGTGGCCCTTGATGCAGCGGGAAACCACGTCCTTCCACTTGGGACCGATCTGCAGAGGAAGAGGAGCGAGAACAAACACACACAGAGGAGGGTTTCAGAAGCCGATGAAGACGCTACAAAGCCCAGACTGAGACCTACGAACATCCAAACTCCTGATGTAGTGGATGAAGAGATGAATAAACACCAGCTGTGCTTTCACTTGTTTGGTTCGGTCGTGGAAACTTACAGATTTAACAGACACAGCAGAAATGCTCCTTTTTACGGCTGCGATCGCAAAGAGCAGCAACGATGACAAGTTCACCTCAAAAACCGCGCTCAGCAGGTGAAACAGAGAAACGTCCGAGGCTGTTTCATCAGGCTGTTGAGGGGAGGGGGGCGCCCTCTTCCTGCTCTCTGTCCGTTTGTCTTGTTTGTGGGACAGAAATCCTCTCGCTCGTTATTTCAACCTTTCCTCCATGTCCCCAAAAAACCCCAAAACAAAACAAAAAGCCGTCCCGATCTCCTTAGATTTAACAGGACGAACCCAAATCCAAAAAGGGCGACATGTCCGTCAACCGCGCACCGTTCAGTGTTTGAGTGTGTGGAAAAAAAAAGTGTGTGTTTGTGCGAGAGA
This sequence comes from Echiichthys vipera, assembly GCF_963691815.1. Classification (NCBI taxonomy): domain Eukaryota; kingdom Metazoa; phylum Chordata; class Actinopteri; order Perciformes; family Trachinidae; genus Echiichthys; species Echiichthys vipera. Next base: position 4,205,641 of record NC_139836.1, on the reverse strand, counting down.
AAGAAATAGATGTGTGAGCAAAAGTGTCGGCTGCAGTGTGTGTGTGTGTGTGTGTGTGTGTGTGTGCTCTGACCACACCCTCGGTTCTGTCCAGCTGGACTGAGCAACAATAGAGGGATATCCTTGTTTTCATAACCAGCAGAGAGACAGAGAGGGAATGTGATATCTCAGTCCAGCGGTGTTATGAGAGGACAGCAATAATAGAAAACAGAGCGTAAAGTCACAGAAGAGCAGAGGAGGGAGAGAAGGGAGGAAGGACAGAGGTGTGAGGACGGACAGGAAGTGAACGAGAGCGCTCTTCATAACATGAGGTCATTTCCTTAAAGTGGAATTACAGCGTAAAACCATCCCATGGTCTTTTTCTGCTCTTACATACATCTTATAATCCATCAACTATTAACAGAGAAATCCAGGAGAGTCGCTAACAGGCGGACGTGGCTAACACTGATTAGCTCGGGGCAGTACGGTGAAGGCATTCAAAGGTCTTTTTTAACCACTAATGCTGCTGAAAGTAACAGCAAACCTCTGCAGCAGCATGAGAAGAGTCCCTACACACACAACAAAGCACCAATGGGCTCCTTCCTTTGGGATTGACTTTGGTAATCCACTGTAATGGACTTTACTATGAGAGGAGCTGGTACAGGGGCCAGTAGGTAAGTCTTTAAAACACTCCAGGTTGGTGCTTCTATACCCAGGAGGTGAAAGAAGTAGTTAGATCTTGTACTTTAGCATTTTAAATGTTGTATGCATAAGCATCTAGTGCTGCCACAAACAACTATTATTGTATTGTTTATTCTGTCAACTTTTTTACCGATCAGTCTTAAACTTAGACTTCTCTTTATTGATCGCTTTTTGGAGGAGCTCCCGCAAAAATATCGGGTAAATGGAGTTTTTGAAATAGAGTCAGTCCATTAATGTAACACAGTCTTTCCCAGGTCAGGGGTCGGGACCTGATACGGGTCACGGATCCAATAAAAATGGTTGTGTATGTGCTGCTTTTCTCGCTCTTCTCACCAACCCTAAGCTGAAAAAAGAGTGGCAGTAGCTCAGTCCATAGGTGAATCAGCTGGGAACCGTATGGTCGCCGGTTCGAGTCCCTGTGTGGACCATGAATGGAGCGTGGACTGGTGGCTGGAGAGGTGCCAGTTCATCTCCTGGGCACTGAGCCATTGGCCCCCTCGCTCTGACATCTCTCCATTAACTGCATGTATATAGGTCCTCTGTGTGTGTGTGTGTGTGTGTGTGTGTGTGTGTGTGTGTGTGTGTGTGTGTGTGTGTGTGTGTGTGTGTGTGTGTGTGTGTGTGTGTGTGTGTTGAATTGAATATCCCCTTGCAGGCTTAATAAAGGAATTCTTGTTTATATAAATATCGGATATAAATATATATAAAAATAAAAATCTAAATGTATATAAATATTTAATGTAAAAATATAAATTCAAGACAAGAATTCTTGTTGTTTCTTGTTGTTTCTTGTTTTAAAGAACCAAAGTCTTGATTCAAACCAGTGTGTTTTGTTTCTTACATCGTTTAAAGGTTTTCTTCTGATCAGGGTTCATTTCGCTCATATCGGCGTGACTTTCACCTCTGTGCGTGTGACTGAATATACCTCCTTGACGTGTGCGTCGTCAAAGTACATCCATCGTCGGATCTTGGTCTGGAAGAAGAAGGTGGAGTAGTGTTTCCCGTAGTAGCACACCATGCCGACCAGGTAGAGCTCCGACTGACGCGCCTTCTCCTCCGTCACCCTGTAAAACAACTACAGAGAGGAGAGGAGCTCAGTGACGGAGCGTACGCTGATGATGACGCGTTTATGTCAGGGTGGGAGACTTCGTACATCCCCCAGACGCAGGCAGGTCCCCAGGGTGTGGATGACGTCCTCGGCCAGGTCCGAGTGGTCCGAGTCCCAGACCAGCCCGATGGTGATGATCTCCGGGCTGTTGAGGAGGACGCGAGCCATCCGGAGCTGCTGCCCACACTGACTCTGAGGAGGAACGAGAGACTTTAGGCGTGAGGAGCTGCAGCCGGGAGGAGGGTTGGGTTTATGTCTGATATTTATATTTTTATATTTGATGAATAACCGTAAGCGTCTTACGGGGCAGCTGCGCAGGTCGCCCATGCTGGCGTTTCTCAGCAGCTCCCCGAACATGCCAGGAGTCGCTTTCTCCCTCGACTCCAACATCTTCACTGCCTGGTTACTGAGGAGGAGGAAGAGGAAGAGGAGAAGGAGAAGGAGGAGGAGGAGGAGGAGAAGAAGAAGGAGGAGAAGACGAAGACGGAGGAGGAGGAGGAAGAGGAGGAGGAGGAGGAGGAGGAAGGGGAAGAAAAAAGAGATGTGATCTTCATAACTTTTAATTAACACACGCCTTCATCTTAAGGCGCCCTCCCACTGTGCCTCCGTCCCGTGCCCCGTGCTTTAGGGTCCTTGTCCCCCCCTCCAGGCCCGTTTGTACTCACACTACCTGGGCCTCGGAGAATGCTTCTTGCTGCCTATACGTCATCACGCCGTAACACGTCACACGCATTGATGACGTCATGGCGATGCGTGGCTTTGTTTCCAGATCTTTCCGTAGACCTCAGAGTTTTTGTGCGTCTTGTCGACTGTTTTTGAATCTTTTCATCGACCAAATCTGCAGTAAACACTCCACCTCCGCATCACACCAACGTGAACCTTTCACCGCCATAGTTTTAAATGTCCGCGCATGGTCCCTCCTTCTTTTTTCTACGTCCCAACAGGCGCACAGGAAATGACCTCAGAACCGCCGTAGGCCTCGTGCTCGTACACGTGCGCACGCTCGTGCTCGTACATGTGCAAACATGCTTTACAAAAGCCCACCTCTCCCAAACGGGCCGTGGACGGCAAGCGTGCTGCACCTAGACGTGGTACGGTTGCACTCACACTGGTCAAAGGAACCAGACTTTAGCCGGGGAACGTACTGGGGCACGGTACAGATGGACAGTGTGAGTGCGCCCTGAGATCCCATTTCCAGCATTTTTATTGACGTGTTAAACGTCGGATCTGACTGTGACTTTAAGTTCTTCACACACGTCCGGTTGGTGGCGTGGGCTCATTCTCATCTTTCACGTGTTTGACGCGTTTCTGACTAAAAATGTCTGTTTTAAAATCATAACAGAGGGAATAACAGGATGTTTGTGAAACAAAGTTCAGAACAGAAGTAAAAATAGAAACGACACAAGAGCCGTTAAACACAAACACCAGCCTCCGGTGTGCAGTCAGTTGCCTAGGTGACCCTTAAGTGTAACCTAGCGACAGAAGTGTGTGTGTGGCTTCAATTTACCTCTTCTGAGATGAACACACACACACACACGCACACACACTTACCACAGGGAGGTGGTGGAGATGTAGTGGACCATCTGAATGAAGGGTAGAGGGTCTGAGGACGCTCCACAGCTGCTGCACACACACTGACACACACACACACACATTTTGACAGGAGTTATATTTACAAAACTGCAGCGATTCATAACAGATAATATAATAACAATATTTCTAAAATAATATTGATTTTATTGGTGGTTCTTGGGCTCGATGGCTTATTTGATGAGTGAAAAAGACCGGAATAACACTTTAAGACGTCTTTGTCATCGGTGCAGCAGAGAAGAACTGAGACTCCTCTGGTTTTTTCACACGGTCGAGCTTCTGTCTCGTCTCCTCTCACCTGTTCGAAGAGCGTCATGGCGAACTTCTGGTGGGGGATGCAGTGTCTGGCCGTGCAGATGTCTTCTTTGGTCTCGTCTGCGATGTGGAAGTGGATCCTCATCAGGATGTTTTCCTGCAGAAACACGAAACGTAACACGGTTAACTTTAAATACGTCGTGCGTCACCTGGGATTTTTTTGCGGTGAGAGCGTCGTCTTACGAAGCACTCCGCGGCGTCGTCCATGATGCCGAGCTGAAACCTCTGCTCGTCCTGGAAGGTCTTGGCGAGCGCGCTGCGAAGAGCGTCCGACGGCAAAACTCTCTCGCTGCTGTACTGGAACTGGGCGAAGATGCTCTGGGGACGACAGACGCACGGACGGGCCGGCGTTAGAAACAGATCGCTCGGCTTCACACATCATCACACCTGCAGGTTCTCACCTTCAGAGCGCAGAAGATGCACGAGTCCTCCATGCACTTGTGAGTCGTCAGCTGACGGAAACTCCGTCTGAAGATGTCGAGGTGCCACAGAACCTGAGGGACGGACGGAGGGAGAACATCAGTCGATAACACACACACACACACACTCACACACGCACACACGCACGCACGCACGCACGCACACACACACACACACACCACCGAGTCAGGTTTTCAAGGTGGAGGACTCAACAATGAAAATAATACCAAAGAAGCTTGATCAGGAATTCAAATCAGGATTAAATTAAAGCATTCGGATGGAGACAAATAAAAACATACAACCTTTACATAAAAACTTAAACCAAATATTGATTAATCCACCCACAAAGAAGAGTCTAAGCTATCTTCCTTTATCTACGTAACGCCCTTTCAAAATATTATTTCCAGGTCCGAGCCTCGTGTTTCTCCAACGCCGCATTGCCGTGTTCCCCGTTGTCTAAACAGATCTGAGTTTTTTTAAAAACAACGTAATTGTCATTTTGCGATGAAAAAGACGTCGAACTGAAGAAAGAGGGGATCGTAATCGTTCACGTGTTTGGCCGTTGTGTCTGTTTTTGTTTGGACCCGGGAATCTTATTTTGAAAGGGTGTTACGTCCGATTGAACAGCCGGATACTTCTATGATCTCAAAATCTCAGAGCACAAAATCAATAAACCTAAATATTTGCAAAATAAAACCCTCTGCGTTCAGCTTTTCTTTTCTTTTCAAAACGTTGGTAGTTGAAGTGAGAAGAGAAGTCGACCATATCAAGAAAACTCAACTATACTGGTTTCCTCCACATCACCTCCACCTGCAAAGACCTACTCCCAGAATCACCAGCACGAGATAAAGACGTTTGAAATAAACCAGATTTACCGCGTCAGACAAACTTTAAACCCCTCTCGGTCCGCAGCACTCGACCAAATCAAGAAAACTCTGCAGCCCAAGTTCTTTAAATCCTCATCTCTGCAGGAGGAAGGTAGGAAGTCCAAACTACTTTCCTTTGGTGGTAAATCACTTCTACCTGCCCAGATATGATCCCAAACTCTCAGGGCACAAAGAGCAGAGAGTAAAAACATGAATTTAACCGTCTGAAAATCTCTCAAACCCTTTAAAAGCAGGATCGTCTCAAGAAAACTGTCCAAAAAAGCAGAATTTAGAGTTTTAAATGAATTCCTTCAAAATCTGAATGGACCTGTGTGTCTCAGTGTTGCTCCGTCTCTACTAAAAAGGCTCAAAGTGACGTGTTTACATCAGTGTGGCTACCGGCCAATCACCTGTCAGCACGGACGCCCCTGACCTGAGACACACAGCCGACCAATCACCTGTCAGCACGGACGCCGCTGACCTGAGACGCAGCCGGCCAATCAGAGAGCATTTTAAGTTTAGTTTGACCTGAGGACGAGCAGAAGTCTGTGAGCGAGAGGGAAAACAGTGTGTGTGTGTGTGTGTGTGTGTGTGTGTGTGTGTGTGTGTGTGTGTGTGTCAAACTATGTTCGTCACTCTCTCCATCTGCTTCAGGAAACCATCTGGACTTCTGCGTGACAAGCACGAATGTGTGTGAGAGAGATAGAGTATGTTAAAGTGGGAGTGATGTTGAGAGATAAAGTGTGTGTGTGTGTGTGTGTGTGTGTGTGTGTGTGTCTGTGTGTGTGTGTGACAAGAGGACATGATGCTGCATGTGGCAGAGAGAACGAATGTCACTGATATTTTCATCATTTATAATGATTCAGAATAAGTGTTTTAAATCTTTTTAACACCAAAGACGATGTCGTTTAACCTGGTTTTCAGGGTCAAACAGGAGAAATGAAAGTGTGTCGTAAAACCTATGTATGACCTATGATTATTTATTATTAAAGCCCCAAATCTATCAACATAATTATGTAATTGGACCTGGATAAGTGGCAGGACGGACGGATGGATGGATTAAACAAAGAGGAGAGATTCATTCTTTCTCAGGGTGGATAAAAAAAGAAAATTGGCTGTGGCAGTTCCCGCTCTTTAAAAGTCAGGAGCAGTGACTTTGATCCGAGCGCAGCGATGATGCTGTGGACCGAGAGCTCAGTTAGAAACCTGACTGCTATATTATTATAATATATCATATTATTATAATAATATATGGCTGGAGGAGCAGAGAGGGAGTCTGCTGAAGACAGGGGTGAGGAGTTCTGCTTAGAGACGCAGACTGGATCGGACCCATCTGTAGTTCTGAGGAGTGGAAGAGTTTTGCACTGTTAAAGTTTCAATTTGCAATGTTTTAAAATTCAATTAATGATTTTAAAAATGTATTTCTAAGTAACACTTTGACCTCTTTTCTAAGCATGTGTTGCTCTGTAATAATGTTCTCTCAATGAAAAGTACTGAAACACAAAAGAGTACATTTATGATTTGGCATGTACCGGGGCGGCCGGTGGCCCAGTGGTTGGAGCAGTCGCCCCATGTAAAGAGGCTGAAGGTCTTCGAGGCAGCCGCAGGTCGGAGTCGAACCTGCAGCCCTTTGCTGCATGTCTCCCCCTCTCCCTCTCTCACCCCATTTCCTGTCAGTCCTAAATAATAAAGGCCTGAAAAACTGCCAGAAAAATCCTCTTTAAAAGAAAAATAAATAAAAGTTATTTGGCCGGTCGGGCTACACGGTGGTGTGGTGGTTAGTACTGTTGCCTCACAGCAAGAAGGTTCCTGGTTTGAATCCGGGCTGGGGCCCTTCAGTGCGGAGCTTGCATGTTGTCCCCGTGTCTGCGTGGGTTGTCTCCGGGTTCTCCGGTTTCCTCCCACAGTCCAAAGACGTGCAGGTGTTCGGTTCATTGATGACTCTAAATCACCCGTAGGTGTGAATGGTTGTCTGTCTCTGTTCGTCTCCATGTGTCCTGTGATAGACTGGCGTCCTGTCCAGGGTGGACCCCGCCTCACGCCCAATGTCAGCTGGGATCGGCTCCAGCACCCCACGCGACCCCGACCCCGGGATAAGCGGCTGAAGATGAATGAATGAATGAATGAATGAATATTTGGCCGGTCGCCTTGGCAGGTGAGTCAAAAAGTGAGTTTACGACTTCATGGAGCGACAGCGGGCCTGGTGCTGCTCCACCATCCCAGAACAGGCTCTGTGCGGGATCAGTCGGCTCTGGGTCTTCAGTCTGGCCGGACGACAGGGCATCGTAACACGCACGCCCGACACAGTCAGGAGCAGCTTCATGTGCCGCAGCCATCTAACCGAGCAAGAGATCCCCTTCTCTGACCCCACGCCTCACCGCAAACTGTTTAAACTGCATGGTGATGTCATCGTTATCGTCTATGACCTACAGCAATAATCCGTCCCTATAAGTATGAGTGTGAATTCACTGTTTGATGTCCTGCATCATTTTCAGACTTTCATGGACCAGAACTGCAGTTCAGTTTGCATGAACTGACATCTGAATGACACACACGCACGCACACACACACACGCGCACACGCACGCACACACACACACCCACACGCGCACGGTGGGATTTTAAGCAGCTGTGACGGCGGGTTGAGAAGCAGCCAGAGGTTTCATAACAGGATTAGAAACCCTCAGCACACAAGCTGATGAGGAAATTATTATCGAACACGCTAAATCAACCACGCTTGGTTTCATTCACAGCTTATTTAAACGCATTTCTGAATATTTAGACTTCTGACTTCAGTGTTCTCTGTGTCCTCTCCTGCTGAGCGGCAGGAATCCAGACACGCAGGAATGTTTTCATCACTTTATTTAAGAAGAGGGGGGGGGTTTAAAACAAGAGCCGCTGCGGTCCGGAGGTCAGAGTCGTGGTTTGAATCCCTGGTTTAATGAGAATTATAATGTAATTATTGTGCTTTATCCAGAGTTTATGAAAGTACAGAGACAGAACCTGGACGTCCTGGTTAGTTTCAGAAATGTAAACTAAAGCTGCAACGATCATCAACACATAATTAATCTGCAACTATTATTTTTATACATCGATAGTTTTAAAAGCTTCTAATAGATTTAGTTTCTCTAAAGCGAGACGAGTCTTAACAAGAGAGTAAACAGAATATATTTGGGATTCTGCTACAAATGAGACATATAGGGCGCACTCACACTGTCCTTCCGCACAGCGCCCCAGGCTTTAGGGTCCTTGTCCCCCCCTCCAGGCCCGTCTGTACTCACACTACCTGGGCCCTTGTTTCCACGGAGCCTTTGGACCCGGAAATCTTATTTTGAAAGGGTGTTACGTCCGACTTAACAGCCGGATACTTGATACAATATCACCTTGAACTCCAAGATAAAACGTTTTTCCTTGTCCACTTTGCAAAAAAACACGTTATTTACACATTGTTTATATCATTTTTCTGCAAAGCTACAGGGAGCCAGTGGAAAGGGGGGTGAGGAGCCACGTGAGGCCCCGGAGCCGCGGGTTGCAGACCCCTGGTCTGGACAGACCTAATGCTGGTGGGGAAGCGCACAAACGACAACATAAGCAGCTTGATTTTGTCAAACGGACAGAAGGTGTGTTGGGAGAAAAGCCCGGAGGTGTGAATCTGGTGCATCTTTAGACAGGACTCCTGTATGAAGCGTTCTGTGGTGTCAGCACTTTGGGTGTGTTTGCATCCTCCTTCCTGTCCTCCCCCCACCAGGTCCAATATGCCGCAGCAGCAGCAGGTCAGTCAGGTAACAGACCTTCAGATCTGTGCCAGACCTGGACCCTGTCATCCTCCATACTCTCATCCGTCAGCTTTTTGGATCACTTTGTCTTTAAAGTGTCTGAAGAAAGTGAAAAGTTCGGTCCGTGTGACGTCTTCAAGCGTCATATTCACGTTACTGTGACGTGACGCGGGAAAGTATCAAGTGGTCACGTCTGAGAGCCACTGATCTGATGTAATAATCATAATAAACACCAGTTTTTAACATGATTCCTACTGAAACAGCGTGCAGTTTGAGGATTTTCCTCTGCAGACAAAAATACGTTCACCCCTGCTTCCTCACAAAGCTCACAGTTTAGCAGGAATGACCCCGAGCCCACTGGTGCTCAGACTTTTAGAGGAGGAGACCCCCCCATCCAGACAGGCAGGGTCACAAGGTCACAGACCGGGTCACAAGGTCACAGACAGAACGAGCTGAGCCTTGGTTGGGTGACGTCTTTAGACCAAACAAAAACCTGCCTCAGACATAACAACCCCCCTCTGTACCTCTCTCATCACAAGGTCTCTAAAACAGGGTCCACACAGGCCAAGGTCTCTAAAACAGGGTCCACACAGGCCAAGGTCTCTAAAACAGGGTCCACACAGGCCAAGGTCTCTAACACAGGGTCCACACAGGCCAAGGTCTCTAACACAGGGTCCACACAGGCCAAGGTCTCTAACACAGGGTCCACACAGACCAAGGTCTCTAAAACAGGGTCCACACAGACCAAGGTCTCTAAAACAGGGTCCACACAGACCAAGGTCTCTAAAACAGGGTCCACACAGGCCAAGGTCTCTAACACAGGGTCCACACAGGCCAAGGTCTCTAACACAGGGTCCACACAGGCCAAGGTCTCTAAAACAGGGTCCACATAGGCCAAGGTCTCTAACACAGGGTCCACACAGGCCAAGGTCTCTAAAACAGGGTCCACATAGGCCAAGGTTTCTAAAACAGGGTCCACATAGGCCAAGGTCTCTAACACAGGGTCCACATAGGCCAAGGTCTCTAACACAGGGTCCACACAGGCCAAGGTCTCTAAAACAGGGTCCACACAGGCCAAGGTCTCTAACACAGGGTCCACACAGGCCAAGGTCTCTAAAACAGGGTCCACACAGGCCAAGGTCTCTAACACAGGGTCCACACAGGCCAAGGTCTCTAAAACAGGGTCCACATAGGCCAAGGTCTCTAACACAGGGTCCACACAGGCCAAGGTCTCTAAAACAGGGTCCACATAGGCCAAGGTTTCTAAAACAGGGTCCACACAGGCCATAAAAACAGTCCTGAGTTCTCTGTAGAAACAGGATGTACAGAAGCACAGATCTGCCGTTACACCGTCATGAGGCCGTTATTGACGTTTTCCATTCAGCACAAACAAGCTCTGCACCGGTCACATGATCAGGTTCAACAGAGGAGACACTGAACTGCGTCTGACCGGACAAAACTAGGATTATGAATTACAAATATCCAAAATTCCCACAACAGGACCTTTGTGTTCTCACACACGGCTCCTCCAGGTGAAGTCTGGAGAGGTTCAGCGTTGCGGTGCACGTGTGAAAGGGGATTTATAAACATCTGGTGAAGCGAGGGTGAGACAGAGGAAGGACAGTGAAGTATTGTTCTGTCAGAGGCGGTGACAGAGGGTGGGAGTGACAGAAATGCATTTTTGGAATATCTGAAGGAGGTGCGTTCAAGTTCAATTGCTCTTTTATCTCATCTCATCTTCAGCCTCTTATCCGGGGTCGGGTCACGGGGGCAGCAGCTCCAGCAGGGGACCCCAAACTTCCCTTTCCCGAGTTTGTCAAAAGATGAAACTTCGATTACACAAAGTAGACAGATTAGATTTTACATTTTCATGATTACTTTTTACGGGTTTGACAATGACTTTCTGTCCCGTTCTGTTTCCATGGCGGCAGCCAATATCGTTGAGCCTTGCTGGTTGCCAGGGTTGACTGTTGTTGGGTGCAGCTACTGTAGGCTGGCACTGGGTGAAATGGTTCTTTGTCCCAGCAGCTGAGTGAGCGGAGACGGGCAACAACCAGAGTCACTATAGGCCGAGCATTCACTCCATGGACTGAGAGAAAGGAGAGGAACACCATTCAAACACACGCCCACATGGCTACGCTGCTCCTGGATGCTAACATCACTTTCATCTGCACTTAGCTGGAACGGCTAACGCTAACGGCTAACGCTAACTGTCAGTCAAACTCCTCTAATCCTTGTTTTTAATGGTGTGATTTTCTGGAGGGGACGGGTTCAAACAGGCTCAAACAGACTCCGGTCTCCTGGAGCTACTGGGCCGGGTCTGACCAACCTGGCAACCCCACTGCTGGACTTATATTTTGTTGTTGCGACGACGATCTTGAGACACTAGATAGAGCTGTTCTGCTCATTCTCCAGATTCAACCTTTAATGTGTTAAAATGTGCTAAAATGATGTCGCAGCTCCGTTAAATCAAAGTGTTTTAACTGAAGTCTGTTTTTATATAAAGTCAACAAAAGTGAATCAGAGTCAGACGTTTGACAGACGGACGGATTGACGTGTGTGTGTGTGAACAGCTGACGGCCTCAGCTGCTTGTTACCGCGATGTTCTCCTTCTTCACTTTGTCTTCCGTCACATGTCGGAGCTACTGAATCCTCCCGCGGACTCCTCGGGTCAGCCGCCACGCCCCGCCACCTCCGCTCCCCTCAGCTCGGCCGCCCGGCCCGCGGCCTCACAATCCTTTTGATCGCTGCGGTTTGACGTTAGGCAACAGTGACGAGTCCAGACGCACCGACGGAGAGCTAAAGGGGGTCAGGGCGGGGAAGTTGGCTGCAGAGGAGTCATGAGGAAGCGTGGGTGTTCACGGTACGCTGGGCTCAGGGGGGGTTCAGACCCTGCAGGCCCGATAGTTACCTCTCAGATTCACTGGACACACGCTGCTTTTGTATCGTTCATCCCTGTAAATCCTGTAAAAACTGGACGCAGGCTGGGATTTCGGAGTGTTTTCAGACATCCCTTCAAACGCAGACACTCTTTAACGGAAATGTTCTGTATATTAAAGATCTTAGTTGTTGTTAAAGGGAAGGATTTCAACGCCACGGTTCTCTACGGAGGAATTGTTGGGTCTCTGTAAATCATAAATAAGTCAGATTGTGGTCTTTACCTACTCTGTAAAGTGTCCTTTTGTGATGTTTTGGCACTGTAAATAAAGTGAATCAACAGTTTTTCTGCTGACAGAAGACACTGATGTCCGTGCGCGGCGACCTCCGACCCCTGACCGCGTGCGGCGTCGCTGCCGAGCTCACGTTAAGCTTCGGTTTGACGACGTAATGAGTGTTTCCTCCTCAGCACGGCGTGTCATTTCAGCCCCACCCTGCAGGGTTAATGAGTCAGCCTCCGCTCCAACGCCGATAATTACTGCTCTCCCTCACGCCGTCTCCGCTCCTATTGTTGAGGCAGACAACACGCCGCCTCCGTAAAAAAGCTGATGAGTCATAAATGAGACTAATGTGCAGTCTGGGAGGTGTTACAGGCTCCTCATTACAGGCTCGCATAAGTACGGGGGAGGTTATCAAACTGGTTGTTATGTGGATGGCGGAGTCATCTGTCTGACTGCTGTTTACCAACCCGGCTGGCTCAAAGGCACTGTGGCGGAACCGAGCCTCCTGTCAGCAGCCCGAGAACTGCTGAGTCACACTGACGCACACGAGGGGCCAATAATGAACAAGTCATCGACAGTCAGCACCACGTTAGCAGCTCCGTGAGACAAATGCATGAGGAGCCGTTTGTTTTCTGTTAATGCGGACGCAGAGTAGTTAAAGGGGTAGTTTGGCAGTATGAGGGCGCCATAATCAGTGCGTTACCGTCAGTAAATGGCGGTTAGCGTGGCACCAGTTCGGAGAAGCGGACAGAAGTACTGACAAGAGAGCTGCAGTAAAACGTCCTTTAGTGACGTTAAAAAGACCCACCAAAGAAATCTATACGTTAAAGTGTACGTTATATTAAGAGCACGGCTTTTTCTCAAAGTGTTCCTACGCGTAAAGGCTCATTTACGCTCTACGCTAGAGAAGCATACGGATACTCTGCGTACATTTTGTCCATATTTTGTTATTAGTATTGTCTGTTTTTCCTTTACTTTACATTGTTTCTGTTTATGTTGTTATTCCATTCACATGTTAAAAATAAAAACAAACAAACAAACATTTTGTCCGTATTTCTGCACGTATCCTGAAAGCTCACGGACGCGTAAAGGTACGGACCAAACGTTGCAGTACCGCGGGAAATCGTAGGGGGCAGAGTCGCTGCACTGGACACAAAAAAGTGGCGTGAACATCAGGAGCGAGCGAGCGAGTCATCGTAGCCCTGACGGACACCCTGAAATACTGAAAGAGACGTTGGTCCTCAGTTTGTCTCGTCTGTCAAACCAATGAGAATTCTCCGTCCACACTCTGGGACGTCTTCAGCGTCTCACAGACCACGGCCGTCTACAACGCTGCCTGCCATTTTGCCTCCTTCTCCACAGACGCAGGATCGTTCTCTCCTCCGTCGTCACCACGTTTGTTGTTGTCAAACTTTATGGAGTAACTTTTGAGTCTGAGTGACGCCCTCTAGAGGATGTTTTGCTTAACGTCCTTTCCAACGTAGAGGCGCATGAGAGCGTCAACGTACGTCTCTGTTTACGCACAAAATGGAGCAGAAATGAGTCTTAAGAGCAACTGTATCACGCCGCAGATCAGTTGTTTGAGTCCGCTGATAAAAGAAAACACACATGGAGATGTCACCTGAAACAACAACCAGGTAGGTGTGTGTGTGTGTGTGTGTGTGTCTCTCAATCTGACCAGGTTCGAGATCACCTGCTGTCAGTTAAGATGCCCTGGGACTTAAGGCCAGTGTGTGTGTGTGTGTGTGTGTGTGTGTGTGTGTGTGTGTGTGTGTGTGTGTGTGTGTGTGTGTGTGTGTGTGTACCTGCAGGGCGCTGTTCAGGAAGCAGCTGTTCTGTCCCGGCTCGTTGCTCAGCCCTTTACTGGGAGCGATGGACGTCATGGTGCGAGGCGTCAACATCCCCTGCATCCCACCAACCCCCCCACCACCACCGCCTCCGCTGCTGCCTCCGCCACCAGCACCACCGCCTCCCCCGCCACCTGACGCAAAGTAGTTCCTCTTCCAGGACATTTTCCCCGCTCTCTCTTCTCCTCGCTCGTCTCTCGGCCTCGCCCCCTGCAGGAGTCAGCTTCCTGTCGTCCGTTCTCGTATGGAGGGAGGCAGAGCCATGTCCTCCGGCCGAGGGGGATCAAAATACGATCGAGACTCGCGACTACGGCGACGGACGAGAGCCAGAAGAAGGCGGCAAAAATAAACGTTTTGAGCGAGAGAAAGGTAAAAATCCAGGAGTTTTATGTCCTCTGTTATAAATTCAGAGGTTTTATAAATGTGCTTCAGTGGTTAAAGTTCTTTACATCAATATTTTCAAGGGACTCCAAAAGGTTTTTATATTCCAGGACTTTCAAGGGCTCATGGCAACACACGCAGCTGAGGCGTGACCGCACCTCCTCATCATCATCACACCCAGACGCAGCAGCACAGGTCAAAGGTCAGGACGGATCTGCAGATGAAGAAAGAAAAGAGCCTGAGTTGTTTTTTATATATTTCAGTGTTTGTCACATTCACACTGATGACAGTGGACATCTACAGACCATCTAATCATTCACACATTTACACACCCGTGGGCAGCACGAGGAGCAATTCGGGGTTCAGCGTCTTGCCCAAGGACACTTTGACATGTGGGCCATGGGAGGTGGGAGTTGAACGGCCGATCTCTCCAATGGAGGACGACCCACTCTTTCACTGAGCCACAGTCGCCCATATTTAATGAGAGTTAAAATGTTGAAAGTGTGTCAGAGCTGGAGAGAAATAATCAGTTTTACGAGAGAAAAAGAGGCACTCCAGCTACTGTGTGTGTGTGCGTTTGTGCGCGATCAGGGGTGTGTGTGTGTGTGTGTGTGTGTGTGTGTGCATGTGTGTGTGTGCGATGAGGGGTGTGTCACTCCAGGGAGCGCTTGTTTACTACAGAGGATCAGCTGACAGGACGACTACACACAGTCTTTAGTTTATCTTTATGACTCAGAGGATCCCGGCAGCAAGAGTCTCATCACATTTACATTTCAAACCATCAGAGACACACACGCACACACACGCGCACACACTCTCTCACACACACACACACACGCACACCTACAAATGGTTTGAGAGCCGAACCAGTCACAACTCCCATGATGCTCTACTGCAAATCTCCAAAACAAGAACAGTCGAGAGATGTTTAAAGCTTTCACAACTTCATTCTAACTGAGGTGTGTGTGTGTGTGTGTGTGTGTGTGTGTGAGGTAAACTGCCGGTTAGAGCACAGGGAGGTGAGGAGGTATTAGCCTGATCAGTCTCTGTCTGTCTGCACAGGATTAGACTGTCTGTGTGTGTGTGTGTGTGTGTGTGTGTGTGTGTGTGTGTGTGTGTGTGTGTGTGTGTGTGTGTGTGTGTGTGTGTGTGTGTGTGTTCTGTCTGACGCTGCACATTAACAACATCACTCTCGTTAATTGCCCGTCTGCAGTGAACCTGACGTAACGATTTTAAAGGCTTCAAGTTTAATTCTGTTTTTCTTTGTTTGTTTTCTGAGAGACGACAACAAACAAACAAACAAACAACAACAACAACAACAACAGATCAAACATCCTCAACAGTCAGAAGCAGCAGCCACCAACAGGAAGTGCCCTTTCCCTTTTTAATACTGTGATAAATAAACCGACCAACGGCCTAAATCTAAAATATTGTGGGACTTTCAGTCAACAATATTAATAAATAACTCTTTTCCACAAGTTCTGCAAAAGACAATTATCATCAACAGTTAATCTTTCCATTACTTTCATTTGCTCATGTCCATGTTACTTTAATCATCAATATATTTGATTAGCAAAATATACGTCATCACGCCGTAACACGTCACACGCATTGATGACGTCATGGCGATGCGTGGCTTTGTTTCCAGATCTTTCCGTAGACCTCGGAGTTTTTGTGCGTCTTGTCGACTGTTTTTGAATCTTTTCATCGACCAAATCTGCAGTAAACACTCCACCTCCGCATCACACCAACGTGAACCTTTCACCGCCATTGTTTGAAATGTCCGCGCATGGTCCCTCCTTCTTTTTTCTACGTCCCAACAGGCGCACAGGAAATGACCTCAGAACCACCGTAGGCATCGTGCTCGTACACGTGCGCACGCTCGTGCTCGTACATGTGAAAACGTGCTTTACAAAAGCCCACCTCTCCCAAACGGGCCGTGGACGGCCAGCGTGCTGCTCCTAGACGCGGTACAGTTGCACTCACACTGGTCAAACGAACCAGACTTTAGCCGTGACACATGCTGGGACACGGTACGGAGGCACAGTGGGAGTGCGCCCTTATCTAAATCTACTCCTCATGTCACTAGGAAAAGGTTTTTGTGTGAGTCTGGGATGTGCGGAGCTTCTTAACGGAGACAAAAGGTCTCGATGACGTTTATGAAGCGGACAGAAGCCGTTTGCAGCTGCAGCGAGGAGGAAAAACCTGCGTCTCCTGAACGATCGCAGCTTTATATCTCCTGCAGAAACACTTCAGGGCCCGAGGTCGGATCAGCACCAGCGCAGCGCTCATTAAGAAAGGGACAGAAGTGGAAAATTAAGACTGAGTGAGAGGCAGTCGGGGGTTTATGGAGCCGGTGGGATCAGAGACACGCACCTCAATGAAACACTTAATATATAAATATACAGACACGGCTGCACTAAAGATCAGTTTCCTGCTAAAATAAACTGAATACGCATGAAAAACTTCCAGTAAACCAGAGAAAAAAGCCTCCTTTAAACGCAGACAGGTGTCCGTCTCCGATACAATGGTGGTAAATTTAACAATTTGGATTTAAAGAAGTTAGATTAAGGTATTTCCTCCGCACGGTTCGGCCTTTCATCCACACGTGACAGAGTTTTTTTGTAACCGGAGTCCAGGCTGAACTTCTCACAGCAACATCTGAACCTCCAGTGGCGCCGGGAGCGGCAGTCGCCCTGAGGACACACTCCTGCGTGCACCGTGATGACGTCATGAATCCTGACGACGCACTCCTGCGTGCACCGCAATGACGTTATGAATCCTGACGACACACTCCTGCGTGCACCGCGATGACGTTATGAATCCTGACGACACACTCCTGCGTGCACCGCGATGACGTTATGAATCCTGACGACGCACTCCTGCGTGCACCGCAATGACGTTATGAATCCTGACGACGCACTCCTGCGTGCACCGCGATGACGTCATGAATCCTAACGACGTACTCCTGCGTGCACCGCGATGACGTTATGAATCCTGACGACACACTTCTGCGTGCACCGCGATGACGTTATGAATCCTGACGACACACTTCTGCGTGCACCGCGATGACGTTATGAATCCTGACGACACACTTCTGCGTGCACCGCGATGACGTTATGAATCCTGACGACACACTTCTGCGTGCACCGCGATGACGTTATGAATCCTGACGACACACTCCTGCGTGCACCGCGATGACGTTATGAATCCTGACGACACACTTCTGCGTGCACCGCGATGACGTTATGAATCCTGACGACACACTCCTGCGTGCACCGCGATGACGTTATGAATCCTGACAGTGGACTCCTGCGTGCACCGCGATGACGTTATGAATCCTGACGACGCACTCCTGCGTGCACCGCGATGACGTTATGAATCCTGACGACGCACTCCTGCGTGCACCGCGATGACGTTATGAATCCTGACAGTGGACTCCTGCGTGCACCGCGATGACGTCATGAATCCTGACGACGCACTCCTGCGTGCACCGCGATGACGTTATGAATCCTGACGACACACTCCTGCGTGCACCGCGATGACGTTATGAATCCTGACGACGCACTTCTGCGCGCACCGCGATGACGTTATGAATCCTGACGACACACTTCTGCGTGCACCGCGATGACGTTATGAATCCTGACGACGCACTCCTGCGTGCACCGCAATGACGTTATGAATCCTGACAGTGGACTCCTGCGTGCACCGCGATGACGTCATGAATCCTGAGGACGCACTTCTGCGTGCACCGCGATGACGTTATGAATCCTGACAGCGCACTCCTGCGTGCACCGCGATGACGTCATGAATCCTGAGGACGCACTTCTGCGTGCACCGCGATGACGTTATGAATCCTGACGACGCACTTCTGCGTGCACCGCGATGACGTCATGAATCCTGAGGACGCACTTCTGCGTGCACCGCGATGACGTTATGAATCCTGACGACGCACTCCTGCGTGCACCGCGATGACGTCATGAATCCTGAGGACGCACTCCTGCGTGCACCGCGATGACGTCATGAATCCTGAGGACGCACTTCTGCGTGCACCGTGATGACGTTATGAATCCTGACGACGAACTTCTGTGTGCACCGTGATGTTGTTATGAATCCTGACGCGGTTTGGTTTCCCGACGTAGCGGAGATTTCTCCAGCAGGTTTAAAGCAGCAGCAGAGGTTAGTTCAGACTAAATACACACAATAGACAGCGAACGCACCGTCCCCATGACAACAAGGGATGGGTAGTGTATAGATATCACACTGAAATTGTGATATTAAGTTACCGTATTTTCAACATTATAAGGAGCATAGAACAGACGCTACAGTGGAGGCTGGGGTCACGTTCTGCATCCATTAGATGAAGCTGCACTAAAGGGAACGTCAACACAACAGTCAGGGGAGGTCGTCTTGTTGCTTCCTCCACTTCGGCACCATTGATTGGTTCATGTTCAACTCTCTGGCTGCTGCTCTATTCCCGTGTTCTCCTGCGTGACTAATGGCCTTGAGTGTAAACTCTGCGTCGTAAGCGTGTCTCTTAACAGGAGCCATTTTGGGCTCTTTACACAAACACACACATGGAAATGAAACGGCACGCTTCACGCAGTTGTCTCTCAACATGCACCGCGCGTTACTTCTTCTACGGGGGAAAATAGAGTCGGCGGCTGCTCACCGTAGTTGGAGACCTGTTGTGGCTCAATATTGGTCCATATATAAGGAGCACCGGATTATAAGGCGCACTGTCGGCTTTGGAGACATTTGAAGGTTTTTAGGTGCAACTTATAGTGCGGAGAATACGGTATGTGTCGTGTAAGAGTTTGGATATCATACTCTGACACAGTGTCGTCTGTTCTAACTCTCCTGTTATTTGCCTTTAAACACTTTTATTAAATCCACATTAGTGATGATGATTTATGATAAATCTGCGTAAATAATCGCCCTCACGTGTCGTCACCATTACTCTGAGTAAAGACTCACGACTGAAGGAATAAGACGTTTAACACAGACGCTTCTGGTGACACTATTGTGACACAAGGAATATTAATATATATATTTATGTTAATTAATCTGCAATAAACCAGGAACAGACGATGAATCCACCTGGATCTACTGCTCTGGCTCTTATGTAAACACCAGACTGATGTTGTGGGATTAGATTATCGACTTCAAACACACGAGAGCTGAAGGCGAGCAGAGCTGAACGAGACCCGGGTGACGTCCGCGCACCTGGACGACTCCAAACCAATCAGAGAGTGAGGATTAGTTCAGCTGGTTAGAGGTCGCTGCCTCTGTCTGGTGAGCGCAGAAGCTGATTTGGTGTAAAAATTGGTTATGTAACAAAACGCCAGTCTGTCGCAGAGGGAGGACGGGCACGCACACGCGCACACACACACGCACACACACACACACACACACCCGCACAGCTATAATCACCTCTAATTCGCTGGGTCGGCTCCATGCAGCCGCTCTGCTGCAGGGCTGACAGGAGACTGGGAACACTGGGATGGAGCCAGCAGACGCAGAGACATGGAGGAGCAGACAGACATACAGACAGACAGACAGACAGACAGACAGACAGACAGACAGACAGACAGACAGACAGACAGACAGACAGACAGACGGACAGACATTGATCTGGTTCAGTCTGTCCTGTCAGGGGAGTTCACAGCTGCCAGACTTCATTCGTAGACTCGTTTTTTTCTCCGTTCTGCTCTGAAGCCACTAAACGCATCACAGCTGCAGTGACTCCACAGTCATGACGATGCTTTACCAAGCCCCGCCCACAGCCACTTCCTGTTTGATCCAATCAGGAAGCTCCAAAAGCGTCAGTTCTCTGAGTGTCCACTAGGGGCAGGTTTCATAACAGAGCAGTTTCTCATTGAGCCCCATGTTAAACAGGCCGTTTTCACAGCATCATTAAACCTGTTTAAGGACAAAAGAACATTCTAGTCTGTGTGTTTAGCTCATATCTCCATGACAACACTGAGGGGGAGGGGCTAGTTTTTATTTTATTGGAGGTTAAAGTTGATGAATAATTAGGGGCGTGGCCTCTTGAGTGACAGCTAGCCTCTGGCCCTCACTTCTCCTCGGAGGTAAACGTCAGCAAGATGGACGTACGCCCCTCCCCCCAACGTCACATACATGCCCTTTTTTGGTCAGAGGAAATGAGGCGGAGTCAAAGACAAGATGGAGACTCCCGTAGGCGAGGACGATTGAACAGTATAAGGGTGCACTCACACTGTCCGTCCGTACCGTGCCCAAGCACCTTTCACGACTTAAGTCTAGTTCTTTGACCAGTGTAAGTGCAACCGTACCGCGTCTAGGAGCGGCACGCTTGCCGTCCACGGCCCGTTTGAGAGAGGTGGGCTTTAGTAAAGCACGTTTGCACGTGTACGAGCACGAGCGTGCGCACGTGTACGAGCACGAGGCCTACGGCGGTTCTGAGGTCATTTCCTGTGCGCCTGTTGGGACGTAGAAAAAAGAAGGAGGGACCATGCGCGGACATTTCAAACAATGGCGGTGAAAGGTTCACGTTGGTGTGATGCGGAGGTGGAGTGTTTACTGCAGATTTGGTCGATGAAAAGATTCAAAAACAGTCGACAAGACGCACAAAAACTCCGAGGTCTACGGAAAGATCTGGAAACAAAGCCACGCATCGCCATGACGTCATCAATGCGTGTGACGTGTTACGGCGTGATGACGTATAGGCAGCAAGAAGCATTCTCCGAGGCCCAGGTAGTGTGAGTACAAACGGGCCTGGAGGGGGGACAAGGACCCTAAAGCACGGGGCACGGGACGGAGGAACAGTGGGAGGGCGCCCTAAGAAGCCGGATGTGGGACACATCTGGCGCCAGATCGTTTCGTCAACTACTCGGTATCGTGTCTCGCTCGTTAGCTCCACGCTGTTGTAAGAAAGATGGTGTTCGGTTTTCATTGTTTCTTTTTGTTGTAGTTTCCCGTGATCCTAACGCCGTCTGCATCCCCGTCTGCTCGCCTTCGACCCGTGTTTTTCTCGTGATCACCTCGTCGCTGTTGTTGTTTCGTCACCTCACCCCCCGCTCCCTGGACACTTTTGTACACGGTCGTTTTATTAAATCTTTTAAAACCGACTCTCGTGTTCGTGTCTGCATTTGGTTCCGATCCTCCGCGTTGTCCCCGCTTATCGCTCACGACACATTTACCGTAATTTTCCTTTCATGCATTTAAAAGATAAAACTCTTATTTTGTTTCTGGAGGACGACACTTGGGGGATGTTTTCTGGGCGCAGGAGCTGAGGCTGGTCTCGCTGCTGACCTCGTTGGCGATCTAACGACGCCTTAAAAGGAGCGCTCATGAATACACGCAGTCGTCAGAGCGGCGTGCAACCGCACCAAAATAACCGGGAGGATCTGGGAATGTGGAGCACTTGGATCGCTTCATTCCACCCGGAGAAGGAGGGATTGGCTTCTTGGCGTGTCCCTTAGAGACTCGTGGACGAGCCGACGTCTCGCTTCGAGGACGCTTCGGCCGCGGCGCGTGTGAAGAAACATTCTGGTGTTTTTTATGGCGACGGCGTGAACTCTGACTCATGCTCAGACTGAGACGGAGAGGAAAAAACATGTTGTGATGAACGTGAAGCTGCAGATTTAAGAGAGGGAGGCGTCTCAAACACACTGAAACTAAAGACCGGAGCTCAGCACTGACGGCGTCTGGCACCATAAAGATGATTCCAGCGACTGAACGACTCTGTCATTGACTCCAGACGCAGCGAACCTTTAATTACAGCGCTTTGGTTTTAACCCTGATGAGTGGAAAGTGTTTTTTAACGCAGCGACGACTCAAAACACTTCAAAAGGGCCTGAAACTCTAAACGTGGCGAGTTTTACACGACGTGAATATAAAGTTCTTCGCTTATTTTGAACACGGAGCGAATATTTATACATGTTTTAAATATATTTCTGTGTGTGTGTGTGTGTGTGTGTGTGTGTGTGTGTGTGTGTGTGTGTGTGTGTGTGTGTGTGTGTGTGTGTGTGAGCACCCGTAGGAACCCCGTCAGTATTACTCATAAACATAATTGACTCTGACTTTTCAGCAGTTCGGGAGAATTTCAAGACTTGTTTCTAAATTTTGCATATTTTTGTTTTGCTTCTGCACCTTTTTTAGTCATTTTGCATTTTCTGAAAGGTGCATAACGTGTTTATTGCCAAATTAGCTCTGATGCAGCAGCGACAGTGGTCAATTCCCTTATTTATAGTTGTTTAGTTTCTCTTTAGGGTCATTTTATGTATATCTTTTAAATAATTTTGCATTTTCTTTGTGGTTATTTTGTGTCATTTGAGGTCAATTACTTCTTTATACGTGTTCTCTTTCTCTTTATGGTCTTTTAATGTATATTTTTTAATCATTTTGCCTATTTTAATTGTGCTTCTACACCTTTTTAAGTCATTTTGTTTCTCTTTATGGTCATTATGCATTTTTAAAAAATATAATTTAGCATTTTCTTTGTGGTTATTTTGTGTTGTTCTTCTGTATACTTGTTCTGTGTCTCTTTATGGTCTTTTAATGTATATTCTTTGATAATTTTGCATATTTCTGTAGTGCTTTTTCACCATTTTGAGTTGTTTTAAGATGGAAAATAACACATGAACCTTTGTGCAAATCTGCGTAACGAGAACTTTTACTTTTTTAATATTTTGCCAAATTACCAGACTTTGCAGCGGTTCAGGAGCTGGTGTGGTTTTTCTATTTCTACTCCATAAGGACCAGAGGAGAGGATTTCCTCCATCACTGAGCGCCAGGCACAGACCTGATGTCACTTCCTGGCGTAAACGGCGTGAATCTTCCTCACACACCCTCACCCCTTTAAATCTAAACTTTCTCCCGTTTGTTAGAGACGTGCGTTGATCACCTCCCCGGCTGTGAGCGCATTGTTCCAGTTCTCACTCCCCACATTCCTCCGGCAGCTTCTCCCACCAGCCAACACCAGACTGGGGGGAGCTGCTCTCCCACCAGCACGCCGCTCTCCCAGAGCTCGCCGCTCTCCCAGAGCTCGCCCCTCTCCCAGAGCTCGCCCCTCTCCCAGAGCTCGCCCCTCTCCCAGAGCACGCCGCTCTCCCAGAGCTCGCTCCTCTCCCAGAGCACGGCTCAATGAGGAGGTTAAATGGCGTTTAAAAGACACGACTCTGCTGTTTCTGCAGAACAATATCTGAGACGTGACGCGTCACTGGGGTCAAACACCACAAGTCCTGTACTGTAATACATTTTAAATAATTCTGCATAGTTTTGTTGTATTTCTGCACCTTTTTTGGTCGTTTTGTTTCTCTTTATGGTCTTTTTATAGATATTTATCAATAATTTTGCATATTTTTGTTGTGTTTCACCATTTTTAGTCGTTTTTGTCTCTTTTTGGTTGTTTTATATACATTTTTTAATACTTTTGCACATTTTATGTTGTGCTTCTGCAGCTTTTTTAGTCGTTTTGTTTCTGTTTATGGTCTTTTTATATACATTTTTAATAATAACTTTGCATACTTTTGTTGTTTTTCACCATTTTTAGTCGTTTTTTGGTTGTTTTATATGCATTTTTTAATACTTTTTGCAATTTTTTTCTTGTGCTTGTGCACCTTTTTTAATTGTTTTGCGTCTCTTCATGGTTGTTTTATAGATATTTTTTGAAAGTGTGCATATTTTTGTTGTGCGTCACCATTTTTAGTCATTTTGTTTCTCTTTATGGTCTTTTTATGTGTATTTTTTAATTATTTTGCATATTTGTGTTGTGCTTCTGCACCTTTTTTAGTCGTTTTGTGTCTCTTAATGGTTGTTTTATATTCATTTTTTAATAATTTTGCATATTTGTTGTGCTTCACCATCTTTAGTAGTTTTGTGTCTCTTTATGGTTGTTTTATAAACATTTTCTTTTATAATTTTGCATTGTTTTGTTGTGTTTCTGAACCTTTTAAGTCGTTTTGTGTCTCTTAATGGTCTTTGTATAGATATTTAATAATAATCTTGCATATTTTTGTTGTGCTTCTTCCCCTTTTTAAGTCTTTTTCTTTCTCTTTATGTTCGTTTAATACACATTTATGAATAACTCCATGTCTGCAGACCTACAGGTTGTTTGACACTCTTCTACATCTGTGTCTCTGCTGTTTGTGTCCTTCAGCCTCTGACAACATAACATTTAAACACATGATTCAGGTCCAAACACCACAGAACAACCATCATTGCATCCGTGCGTGAGTCTGAACCCTCTGCACACAACAGACCCCAGAGCATCGCGTCCCGTTACACGCTCTCACTCCACCGCCGCACCGAACCCCATTCACAAATGTGCCACTTTAAGGTTGCTTTGCTTTTTTAAAAGTGTTACCTCAACGTAGAATTTAACAAATTACTTTTCTTAAATCCACATGATTCACTCTTCAATTCGGCGTTAGTTACATCCACATTAAAGGTTTTAATCACAATGAAAACAAGCAACTTTTACAAAAACTCGCCCGCTATTCCTGAAATCCACCTCTCCCAAAACAGCGATAACCGGCCCCGGGAGCGACTGTGAGGAGCTTTCATTAAAACATCATAATGTTTAAGGTTTAATTAATAATAAATACACAAAGATAGAAAAACCTCCTTACCACAGGGACGGTTTCTGACATGCGACGTTTCACTTAAAATGGTGGTTTTTTAAAGGGAGTCCGGCGCGGTCGGTCGCGGTGCTCGCTCCACGCAGAACGGGCACCGGCGGCTACATTACATCACTTCCAGCAAACTTCCCGGAGAAAACGGAGGGCAGAGCGGCATCCGTGCTCCGTTATAACCGCCTATGTACTCTCCGGGTGAAAGAAAAGACCAGAAGAAGCCGAAAAACACCGGGAATTTCACCGTTAACGTCCACGTTAGCGTGACGTAGACGGCGTAGTATTAGCTAACGCCGGTGAATGAGAGTAACGGCTGTTAACGGCTGTTAACGGCTGCGACGTTCGAATCCACGAACACGCAGTTAGAGGGAGGGAAAAAAACATGGAGGTTCGAGAGCGGCTCACCTGTGACCCGTTAGCCGGAGGAGACGCACGGATCCCGGCTGAACCTGAGGCCAGTTGGTCCCACACAGCCCCGGAGAGAAGCGGCGGTTATTGTGTTTAAAGCGGCAGCACGGAGGGGGAGGGGCCACTACCTGCAGCACTGTGTGTGTGTGTGTGTGTGTGTGTGTGTGTGTGTGTGTGTGTGTGTGTGTGTGTGTGTGTGTGTGTGTGTGTGTGTGTGTGTGTGTGTGTGCGTGTGTGTGTGTCACAAGTAATCAGATACTTTACTGCAGTAAAAAGTACTAATTACAAGAAGAAGACGCAGTGGCGTGCAAAGACTTTTTGAAGGGCAGGGGCGAAAACGGAATAAAGGGCACCTTTAAGCCCCATTTTAACGCGTTTATGCTCCTTAATTTTGTATACTTTTGTTGTGCGTCACCATTTTTAGTCGTTTTGTCTCTTTATGGTCTTTTTATATACATTTATGAATAATTTTGCATATTTTTATTGTGCTTCTGCGCCTTTTTTAGTCGTTTTGTTTCTCTTTATGTTTGTTTTATAGATATTTATTATTCATTTTGCATGTTTTTTTGTGCTTCTGCACCTTCTTAGTCATTTTGTGTCTCTTTGTGGTTGTTTTATATACATTTATTAATAATTCTGCATATTTTAGTTGTGCTTCTTCACCATTTTTAGTCGTTTTGTTTCTCTTTATGGTCGTTAAATACATATTTTGTAATACTTTTGCATATTTTTGTTGTGCTTCTTCACCTTTGTAGTCATTTTGCATTTCCTTTGTGGTTATTTGTGTCGTTTGTGGACATTTAGCATCTCCCTGTGATCGTTGTGTGTGTTTTTTAAGCAGTGATGTGGGGCCCCTGACCCTCTGGGCCCCTGACCCTCTGGGCCCCTGACCCGCTGGACCCCTGAGCCCGTTCATTATTCATCCATGTTAGTGACAAACTTAATTAACGTCATTTATGTAAGTTACATAACAAACGTTTCCTCAACCAGCTTTGTTGCTTATTATCAGTTTATTAAGCTGCGTTTTGTTTGTCAGTGTTGTTTACTGTTGTGTGGACTGTAGGTCTTTTATTCCTTAGTATCCATAATAATAATAATAATAATAATAATAATAATAATAAATCCATAACATCAGAGTGGCTCTCCCTCTGCTCACCGCTCTCGTGCACACACAGTGGCGTTAACTGTGCTTCATCAGGAGCAAACGGTTTAAACAGGAGGTGAAATATGTGCGAGGGACGGCTGCGGTCAGCATGTGGTTAGAAATGAATCCACGATGTGAAAGGGAATAAAACAGGAAGTGGAGCTGAACGGTGTTTGGGTGGAGAACGATCCCAACCACAAACATTCCTGCTGAGCCTGGTTTCTGTTAAACTGGGCTGAAGTGGGCTGAACAGGGCTAACAGCACTGTTATTATCATTGATTCTGTGCTAAAGGAACATTTGTGTGTTGTGTTTGTCAGTGAAAGGTTCATGTTTGTGTAACGTTAACGTCGTCCAGACTTTCTGCTGGACTGAAGGACGCGCAGGTCCCCTGGACGTCACCGGAAATATGTTACACACAGAGAGATGCAACGTGACCACAAAGAGACACACGACAACTACAAAGACACGCAACACAACTGCAAAGAGACACAAATCTACTACATACAGACACAATACGACTACAAAGACACAAAGAAAAAACAAAGAGACACAAAACAACCACAAAGAGACACAAAACAACCACAAAGAGGCACAAAACAACCACAAAGAGACACAAAACAACCACAAAGAGACACAAAACAAATGCAAAGAGACACAAAACAACCACAAAGAGACACAAAACAACCACAAAGAGACACAAAACAACCACAAAGAGACACAAAACAAATGCAAAGAGACACAAAACAACCACAAAGAGACATAAAACAACAACAAAGAGACTCAAAACAACCACAAAGAGACACAAAACAAACACAAAGAGACACAAAACGACCACAAAAAGACATAAAACAACAACAAAGAGACTCAAAACAACCACAAAGAGACTCAAAACAACCACAAAGAGACTCAAAACAACCACAAAGAGACTCAAAACAACCACAAAGAGACTCAAAATGACCACAAAGAGACAGAACAACAGGTTGTGTCCCCTGCGTCCCCTCCATGGGAAACTAGGCCCGCTGACGCGTGCGTGGCCTCCTGACCTCCTCCTCTGCAGCGCCCCCCTCAGGACAAACTGAGCAGCTGTGTTGACTCTGTCAGATCACAGCTGCTGACTCAGACCTGCTCCCGTAAACGCCGTCATCACTTCTCAACGGGGCTTCAAATAAACGGCCAAGCCCTTTCCCTCTGCTGGAAACTCAAATATGAGGCTTTTATTTTGAAAAGCAGGATCACCTCATTGTGTTCAGGTTTGGTTCAGGAGGATACGAGTGTGAGAGTCTCTGGGAAACACGCCATCGCACAGTTAGAGTACAGTTCAATACATTTACGGCGTGGACTCTGAACAGGAACATCCTTTCAAAACAAAAGCTCATCTGACCGTCACAGGACCAAACTCACTCAGGGTCGATAACGTCGAGGAAATCTACAAAACAATATAAAAGTGTCGCTTTATTTTTATACTTTTCTGTCACAATATTGAAATAACAGCGTCCAAACTGTGTTACGGCAACATTTAACGCAACTTTGTAGTCGTTGTGTGTCTTTTTGTTGTTGTTTTGTGTGTCTTTGTGGTTGTTTTGCGTCTCTTTGTGGTTGTTTTGTGTGTCTTTGTGGTTGTTTTGTGTCTATTTGTGTGCGTTTTGTGTCTCTTTGTGGTTGTTTTGTGTCTATTTGTGTGCGTTTTGTGTCTCTTTGTGGTTGTTTTGTGTCTCTTTGTGGTTGTTTTGTGTCTTTGTGGTTGTTTTGTGTCTCTTTGTGGTTGTTTTGTGTGTCTTTGTGGTTGTTTTGTGTCTATTTGTGTGCGTTTTGTGTCTCTTTGTGGTTGTTTTGTGTCTCTTTGTGTTCGTTTTGTGTCTTTGTGGTTGTTTTGTGTCTCTTTGTGGTTGTTTTGTGTGTCTTTGTGGTTGTTTTGTGTCTATTTGTGTGCGTTTTGTGTCTCTTTGTGGTTGTTTTGTGTCTCTTTGTTGTTGTTTTGTGTCTCTTTGTGGTTGTTTTGTGTCTCTTTGTGGTCGTTTTGTGTCTCTTTGTGGTTGTTTTGTGTCTCTTTGTAGTCGTTTCGTGTCTCCTTGTAGTTGTTTTGTGTCTGTCTCTGTGTCCTGTGACAGACTGGCGTCCTGTCCAGGGTGGACCCCGCCTCACACCTCACACCTCCAGCCCCCGACAGGGACAAGCGGTTGAAGAAGGATGTACTGTAAACTGTGTCGGCCATCTTGTTCTTCCTCACCAGCGACCACAGCAGCGCTCCGCTAACCTTACTCTCTCGTTAAGGAGAGTCTGGCATCGACCTTTGACCCTTTAGGAGAGGTGAGCAGACGGCGTGCAGAAGCAGTGAGTCGGCTGTTTTCACACATTTAAACACATAAAAGTTCAATATTGGAAATTAAATGTGTTTGTGTGTGTGTGTGTGTGTCTGATGGTTACAGTCGCCTCATTTAGCCGCAACACAACAAACTGACCTGCTGCTCATTAATGAGTGTGTGTGTGTGTGTGTGTGTGTGTGTGTGTGTGTGTGTTCTGTGTGAACCAGTTTACACAAAGACTGATTCATACAATAAACAATACTGATGATGAAGATGATGATGAAGACCCCAAAAACAAAAAGTCCTGTGGTTATTTAAAAAACAAAAAAAGTCTAGATAATAATAATAAAATGAATTAATTAAAAAAGGAAAAAAAAGCCCTGGTGGTTATTTTAAAGTGTTTAACAGTTGAACACGAGACAAACCTGTGTGTGTGTGTGTGTGTGTGTGTGTGTGCGTGCCTTTATTTCACTGTGTACTTCCTGCATGACATCATTGTCACCGTTCCTCCATATTACAACTGTACTGTTTACTCTCCCAGTCATATGATGGTACTACACACACACACACACACACACACACACACACACACACACACACACACACACACACACACACACACACGCCAGGGGTGTGTGTGTGTGTGTGTGTGTGTGTGCAGACTGTTATTCACCTGTTTGCTCTCTGACGTAACACTTACAGATTATATCTTTACTGTGTGAGTCGACCATTTACAGCGTCTTCTTCTCCTTTTCTTCCTCTCCTCCTCCTCTTCTTCTGCCTCCTCCTCCTCTTCTTCTTCCTCTTCTTTCCTCTCTTCTTCTTTCTCCTCCTCTTCTTCCACCTCCTCCTCTTCTTGCTCTTCCTCCTCCTCTTCTTCCACCTTCTCCTCCTACTCCTCTTCTTGCTCTTCCTCCTCCTCTTCTTCTTCTGCCTCCTCCTACTCCTCTTCTTCTTTCTCCTCCTCTTCTTGCTCTTCCTCCTCCTACTCCTCGTCTTCTTTCTCCTCCTCTTCTTGCTCTTCCTCCACCTCCTCCTCTTCTTGCTCTTCCTCCTCCTCTTCTTCCACCTTCTCCTCCTCCTCCTTTTCCTCCTCCGCCTCTCTTCCTCCTCCTCCTACTCCTCTTCTTCCTCCTCTTCCTCCTTTTCTTCTTTCTCCTCCCCTTCTTGCTCTTCCTCCTCCTCTTCTTCCACCTCCTCTTCTTGCTCTTCCTCCTCCTCTTCTTCCACCTCCTCCTCTTCCTCACATCGACTCCTCAGGGAGTAGAGCAAGAGTGATGAAGGCTCCTCCTCCTCCTCTCCCAGGTGACTCACACACACACACACACACAGAATGACATCATCTCTGTCAGCACACACACCTGTTTCCTCATTAAGCCCCGCCCCTGACCACGCCCCCTGCTCCCCTGCACTTCCTGGATCTCTTAAAGGGCCAGCGTCACTCAGACAACAGGTGAGTTTCCATCAAACACAAAGTAACTAAAGTAACTCTTGTAAATCACTGATCTCCTGTTTTTGATTAAAAATGTAACTTTAAAGTTATAATCTGATGGTTTTCATCTGTTTTATTGTTTTTAAGTTGGTAAAATGCTTTTTACTGCTGATGAAGATCATGAGATGTGATCGAAAGCTGCTTTCTGTGAATTAACGAGACAAAAGACGTTTTAAATTCATTATATTTACAACCTTTTTTATATTATTTACCATGATTTTTAACTGTTTTTTTGACGTGTATATTTTTTAAATATATGAATCACTAAACGTGGGTCAACAACAGCTTCTGTAGATAAAACATTTTTATTAAGTTACAGTTTAGAGAAGAACGTTTCATTATCGCACTTTTCTATAAACATTTATTCAACGACTCAGCTTTAATTAAATATATATAAACGCCTCTGTGTGTGTGGCACTTTACAAACGTTACACACACACACACACACGTGACTTTACCCACAAATATTTTCTTTATGTAAAGTGAAAATCCCTTAAAAACACAGGAGATACGACTTAAAGACTGTCAGGGCAAGCTTAGCTTAGCATAAAGACTGTCTCTGTTGTGACAGGGTTAGCTTAGCTTAGCATAAAGACTGTCTTTGTTGTGACAGGGTTAGCTTAGCTTAGCATAAAGACTGTCTTTGTTGTGACAGGGTTAGCTTAGCTTAGCGTAAAGACCGTCTTTGTTGTGACAGGGCTAGCTTAGCTTAGCATAAAGACTGTCTTTGTTGTGACAGGGTTAGCTTAGCTTAGCATACAGACCGTCTTTGTCGTGACAGGGTTAGCTTAGCTTAGCATAAAGACTGGAAGCGGGGGGAAACAGCTAGCCTGGTTCTGACATAAGTTCAGAAACACACCAACACGTCTAAATATCCGGTCTGTTTTCATGTGGACACAAACGGGGAGTTTGGAGGTTGTTCTCTGTGGTTTTGAATCTTTTTTGGTGCTTTTCCATCGGGGGAAAATGTGGCCGCTCTGAATGTTGCAGGCCGCGCCCTCAAAAGACCGTTTACTCGCCGTTTTCCGTCACAAAAAAAGGCCCCAGAGGAGACGTAAATGTGAACCGTTAACACGTGTTCTGGCTCTGTCCAAAGATCGCAACATTTTAGGGAAGATGTTCATTTAGTTAAAGGCAGAATTGTGCGTTATGGATGAAAATATTCAAAAACAGTCGACAAGACGCACAAAAACTCCGAGGTCTACGGAAAGATCTGGAAACAAAGCCACGCATCGCCATGACGTCATCAATGCGTGTGACGTGTTACGGCGTGATGACGTATAGGCAGCAAGAAGCATTCTCCGAGGCCCAGGTAGTGTGAGTACAAACGGGCCTGGAGGGGGGGACAAGGACCCTAAAGCACGGGGCACGGGACGGAGGGATCGTCTTCTGCACCGCGTCGTACGACACAACTCTACTTCGCCATTTTGTTGTGGCGTCTGTACGACCACACGTCACATCCCGCTTAGAGCTACATCCGATCAGAAACAGGGCTTCTCTCAGGGGAGAAAAAAGGCCAGAGGGTACTCACAGGACTCACATGCAAATGAGGGGGGCGTTTTTGGCGAGATAGATTCCGCCTCATTCCGGGTATTCGACCCTAATGGAAACGCACCTTTTGTGGTGGTTTTGAGTCGTTTGTGTTTAGACTTTTAGACAGAACCGGGCTGTTTCCCCCTGTTGCTAGTCTTTATGCTAAGCTAGGCTAACAGCTCTGTACTGAACACGTTCGGTTTGAGGCTTCACCTTGAACTCAGTGGCGTTTTTTTTCTCAGTTTAAATGTTTCTCTCACCGTCATCTTCTCGTTCAACTCTCCGGCGCTCAGCCTCCAGTCCACAGATTATTAACGCTGACGGGTTTAAGGGTGCAAGGAAGCAGCAAGTGTTAAACTCTCAGTCTCTGATCTCTGTCTCTCCTCCGGCTGATTGGTCCACGGCGCCCTCAGGTGGTCCGGTGGAGCAGCAGCACGGTGAACACATTGTCCTCTGACTCCACCCGCGCTCCTCCCTTCAGTTCCAGCCTCACCTCCTCCCCTCCCCTCAGCAGCAGGAGGCCCACAGCGGTGACGGGCCCCGCCTCCGTCACCTGCCGTCGCTGCAGAGACACCGGAGCTCCGCCCGACGACCTCCTCAGGACCACGTGGGCGGGGCCCTGCCTCAGGTCCAAGGTGAGGACGAACAGGTAGATCCCGTTCAGAGGGGCCGTGAAGGCGCCGGCGTCGGAGTAAAAGTGACCACGGTTCAATGACGCTTCGAACGAGATGACGCCGTCTGAGACGCTTAGAGGAGATCCAGCCACGACCAGCAGTGAGTCTGCGGATAGGCTGGACGGGACAGGAGCAACACCTGGAGAGGAGGAGGAGAGGAGAGAGAGAGGAGAGGAGGAAGAGAGAGGAGGAGGAGAGAGAAGGAGAGACGAGGAGGAGGAGAGAGGGGAGGAGGAGGAGGAGAGGAGGAGAGAGGAAGAGGAGAGAAAAGGAGAGGAAGAGGAGAGAGGAGGAGAGAGGAAGAGGTAGGAAGGGAGGAGGAGAGGAGAGAGGAAGAGGAGAGAGGAAGAGGGGGAGGAGGGGAGGAGGAGAGGAGAGAGGAAGAGGAGAGAGGAAGAGGGGGAGGAGGAGGTAGGAGGGGAGGAGGAGAGGAGAGAGGAAGAGGAGGAGAGAGGAGGAGGAGGAGAGAGGGGAGGAGGAGGAGGAAGAGGAGGAGGAGGAGAGGAAGAGGAGGAGGAGGAGGAGGAGGAGGAGAGGAGGAGGAGAGGAGGAGAGAGGAAGAGGTAGGAAGGGAGGAGGAGAGGAGAGAGGAAGAGGAGAGAGGAAGAGGGGGAGGAGGAGGTAGGAGGGGAGGAGGAGAGGAAGAGGAGAGAGGAAGAGGGGGAGGAGGAGGTAGGAGGGGAGGAGGAGAGGAAGAGGAGAGAGGAAGAGGGGGAGGAGGAGGTAGGAGGGGAGGAGGAGAGGAGAGAGGAAGAGGAGGAGAGAGGAAGAGGGGGAGGAGGAGAGGAGGAGGAGGAGAGAGGGGAGGAGGAGGAGAGGAGGAGGAGGAAGAGGAGGAGGAGAGAGGAAGAGGAGGAAGTGAGGGAGGAGAGGAGGAGTCTGTATCAGTAAAGAACCACAGGAAGAAGAAAAACTCGTCCTGAAGTAAAGGTTTAACTTTTTTCGGTCGGTTTGAGTCTTAATTTGATTTATTTAAGTTTTATTATTATTTTCTGACACTATTCAGAAAATACAACTAAAGAAAATGAACTCTAATGTAAAGGTAACAGGGTAAAGAGGAAACACAACAGTCCTCGCTCACCTGCTGCCTCCCTCCTGCTGCGTTGGTTTCCTCCTCGTCCTCCTTTCTTCTTCTCCTTGTTCTTCACCAGCAGCCACAGCTTATCGAGCTCCAGCGTGGCGTCGGAGCTCGCCAGCACGTCGGCGTTACTGAACACGTTCTTGAACACCCTCAGGTGCTCCTCCAGACCTCTCTTCAGCCACGTCAGCTCCGCCTGCAGCTTGGCCTCCGCGCCCTCCACGCCGGCGGGCGGTGCCTCCGCCCGAGCAGCAGAGGTGTTGCAGGGCTTCTCCTCCAGCCGCAGCAGCTTCAGCCCCAGCTCCTCCACCCTTTTCTCCAGGTTCCACAGGTCGCCGCCGTCTCCTCCGTGCTCCGGGCGCCTCCCCTCGGGGTGGAGGAGGAGCTGGCGTTCCCGGGCTGGAACGCCGCCGCTGCTCCTCCTCATGCCGTCAGGGAGCCAGCTGTCAGGGCGGTGTTGGGAGGAAGAGGAGGAGGAGGGCTGGTCTGCAGACGGCACCTCCTCTCTGCCTCCTGGGAGGAAAAGGGATCAAACGGAAGATAATAAAACAATACTGCAGAGTTTTATTGGTGCAGAAGAAGAAATATTTTTATATATTTGATAAAACATTTCCTTAAATCAACAAAAACTTTTACAGGAGAGAGGAGGAGGAGGAGAGGGGAGGAGAGGAGGAGTAGGAGGAGGAGGAGGAGAGGGGAGGAGAGGGGAGAGGAGGGAAGAGGAGAGAGGAGAGATGAGAAGAGGGGGAGGAGAGGAAGAGAGGAGGAGAGGAGGAGGAGAGAGGAGGAGAGGAAAAGAGGAGAGATGAGGAAAAGAGGAGGAGAGGAAGAGAGGAGGAGAGGAGGAGGAGAGAGGAGGAGAGAGAGGGAAGGAGGAGAGAGGAGAGAGGAGGACAGAGAGGGGAGGAGGAGGAGAGAGGAGAGAGGAGGACAGAGAGGGGAGGAGGAGGAAGAGAGGAGAGGAGGAGGAGAGAGGAGGAGAGAGAGGGAAGGAGGAGAGAGGAGAGAGGAGGAAGAGAGGAGAGGAAAGGAGATTTTGTCCGACTTTTGTCTAAAAAAACATTAAATAAACCACAGTCAGAGTTCGTAAATCTTTTCCGAGGTCAAATTCAAGCACTTTTAAGGTCCATTTTCAAGCTTTTCCAGTTGTATTAAATCACATATTTCTATGAGTACACTGATTTTCAAATAAAAACAAGTTGAATCACCACACGGATAAGAAATTCGAGCACTTTTCAAGGATTTCAAGCCCCCGTACCAGCCCCAGGTGATGGAGTGAAACTACGCACAAATTCAACTAACTTGTGCTTTTATTTACGTTTTCAACGCTTCATACTTGTTCTGCACTTCATCTCAGATAAATACTTCATACTTTTCAATACGTTTGTCTGACAGCTTCAGTTACTTTTTCCTGTTTCCAGTGAAAACCACGTGTCTCTAAATGTGTTAATGTTGAATGTTTGTGATAAACTGAAGGAGAAAATGTTCCCGTATGCGTCTTAAAAAAAAACTGTTGGATCAGCTGTAAAATGCCTCGTCACAAAGGTAAAAACACGAGTTTCTCTCAGCAAAAAGAAAGAAACACTGCGATGAAGCGAGCGGTGTCTTTACTTCTGCAGGTGTAATTCCTGCAGCTGCCACCAGATGCTGCTGCAGAGCTGCGTTTGACCGACAGCGCCTCAGATGTTATTTCTCTTTTGTTTGCGGAGTAGTTTAATTACAATAACACATCGTTTATGAGTGCGGTATACTTTGTTTAATAATGTGAATCTGTAAAGCTGTCACACAAGTGTAGTGCAGTGAAAACTACAACAGAACAAAGTTTTCAGAGGTCAAATTCAAGCACTTTTAAGGTCCATTTTCAAGCTTTTCCAGCACCGAGCTGTGTTTCGACAAATACATACAAAACAAAAATGATTATTTCACTTTTTTGTTTTAAAGAATCACGTTAAAAGAGATGGTATTATGCCGTAAACAACTAAAATTGTGTTTCACGATCAGAAAATGTAATAACATTTATATTCTATAGCTATTTGTTGTACAAATTTAAGCATTTTCAGGCACTTTATCCAAAATTCAAGCACTTTTCAAACCTTGAAAAACATTATAATTCAAAAGTAATTAAGTAAATAAGTAAATACTGGAGTGAACCGAACCTGACTCTCCCTCCGTGGCTCTCCCTCGTGGCTGCAGGGAGGTGATGCTCAGGTCGTGTCCCCTCAGCTGCTCCTGCAGGAGCCTCAGCTGCTCCTTCAGGGCCGGGATGGAGTGCGCCTCCTGGTCCTGGACGGGCCACTCCAGGAACTCCAGCACCTCCTCCCCCAGCAGCAGCTCCAGCACGTCGCTGTGTCGGATGGCGTCCGTCAGCAGAGACTTGAAGGAGCCGGCCAGGCGCTGCATGTCCTCTGCCAGCTTCCTGTCAGAGTCCTTCAGGCCGGAGACCTCGGCCACGGCCACCGTCACCGAGCCGCTCAGCCGGCTCAGGCTGTGGTCCAGGGTCCTGGTCCTGCTCTGATCCGAGGCCAGAGACTCCTTCACCTGCAGGACGAGGAAGAGAAGAGGAAACACAAATGTGTTATATAAAATATTTTTCATCCTCAGCTCTGCCCTCTGGTTCCTCCTGAAGATGTAAACCTTTAAAAACACAATCACTGCCCTGTGGTTGTGTGTCTCCACAAACCAATCAAGCTGCAGCTCATATCCAAACTGTCCAGACTTACACGCACACACAATGACCACAAAGAGACAAAAAACAACCAAGAACGTACACATATGGACTGAAAACAAACATAATAGACCACAAACGTACACAAATCAACTACAAACGAGACAAAACAACTACAAAGACGACGAAAACTAGATACAAAACCACCACAAAGATGCAAAAATGACCACAAAGATGCAAAAATGACCATATAGATGACTAAAAGCAGATACCAAACCACCACAAAGATGCAAAGTAACCACAAAGATGACTAAGGCAGATGCAAAATGACCACAAAGATGCAAAATGACCACAAAGATGACTAAGGCAGATGCAAAATGACCAAAAGATGCAAAGTAACCACAAAGATGACTAAGGCAGATGCAAAATGACCACAAAGATGACTAAAAGCAGATGCAAAACCACCCCAAAGACGCAAAATGACCACAAAGATGACTAACAGCAGATGCAAAACCACCCCAAAGATGCAAAATGACCACAAAGATGACTAAGGCAGATGCAAAATGACCACAAAGATGCAAAATGACCACAAAGATGACTAACAGCAGATGCAAAACCACCCCAAAGATGCAAAATGACCACAAAGATGACTAAGGCAGATGCAAAATGACCACAAAGATGCAAAATGACCACAAAGATGACTAAGGCAGATGCAAAATGACCAAAAGATGCAAAATGACCACAAAGATGACTAAGGCAGATGCAAAATGACCAAAAGATGCAAAGTAACCACAAAGATGACTAAGGCAGATGCAAAACCACCCCAAAGATGCAAAATGACCACAAAGATGACTAACAGCAGATGCAAAACCACCCCAAAGATGCAAAATGACCACAAAGATGACTAAGGCAGATGCAAAATGACCACAAAGAGACGTTAAATGACCACAAACATACATTTTTTTCTGTAAAAACGACGCTTTGAGAGCGAGAACAGTAAAGTTGTGTTGTGACAGATAAACAATGAGGTCAAACTTAAATATAGAATAATATAAAAAACTTTAAATGAATTGTAAAAGTAGAGAACAGTTAAAGGTTTTATTTTCCGTACCTGCTGGAGGCCGCGCTGTAACGCCTCCACCGCCGGCTCCCAGTCGTCGGCCCCGCCCCACTGCCCCGCCCCTCCGTCCTCGTCCAGGGCCAGTCTGTTCTCATTGGCCAGCTCCGTCACGTTGGCCACGGCCCTCTCCAGTCGAGCCACGGCGACCTTCAGCCCTTTGCAGTCGCAGTCTCCCGTCCAGTTGAGCTTGTTGATGACCTCGAACAGGTAGTCCACGTCCGGGTCCATCTCCTGCAGACGCTGGCCCTGCTGGCTGACGTTCAGCGCCAGCTCGCCCACCCGCCTCAGCACCATCTCCCTCGCCTCCTCCACCTCCAGCCCCGTCTCCATGAACTGGATCTGACTGGTCCGGGCCGTCTGGTTGATGCGATTCTCCAGCTCCTTTAAGTCGCGCCTGAGCTGCTGCACCTCGCCCGAGGTCACATCCACGTCCTCCATCAGCCCGTCGACCTGCGGCAGCAACACCGGGAAACATTTATTCTTTTATTTAACGCAACTTTTAAACATTTTCTCTGTTATTTTACTCACTTTTTATCCGTCTGGGTGATATTTTAATTTACTAAATGTGTATTTGTGTCTAAAACTAGTGAATGAGTTGTGAGGACGGTGCCAAGGTTTTGTTCCTGGTGTTGCTAAGTTACTGTTTTACAGCCTGTTTACGCCTCTGTATATTAACAATTCATATGCAAATATGTTCAATTATATAAGGAATTGGATGTGACATACCTTATATTGTAACTTTTATAGTTTTTTTTTATACAAATTTAATGAGTTGTTGGGTTTTTTCGCAACTTAAACAACTTTTTCTCTGTAATTGTTGTTCAAATAAAGAAGTTTGTTCAAAATGGAGCCACGTTGAAACAAACACTGAAGGCGGCGTCGGTTCACTAACTGAACGGGATTCTGGGTATTAATCACCTTCACCGTGTTGTTGACCACCATGTCGTCCAGCCGCTCGATGGCCAACCAGAGCGCCGACGTGTCTGAGGGCTGCTGCAGCGGCGTGCCGGGGGGAGGAGAGGGGTGAGCCTCCAGCTGACCCTCAGTGTTCTGGTCCTGCTCCTGGTGCTGGTCCTGGTCCTGGAGCTGGTCCTGGTCCTGCTTCATCTCAGTCAGTGTGGCGTTCATAGCCTGCAGGCTAACCTGAGATCAGAGACGGCGTCATTATCAGGTTTAATTCATGATTTATTTAATTATTATTATTTAAAACCGTACAAAGTAAACGTTGAATTCATGAATGAATAATAATAATCAGTGTTTATCGTCGCTGTGTTCGCTGACCTGCAGCATCTTCTGGTGGCGTTTCAGCTTCATGTCGATGTCCGTCTTGAAGCTGGTCAGGTTGAAGTGCAGCATTGCATGCTGGGAGTGCAGCCTGTTCTCCATGTCTGTGCGCTGGCTCTCCAGCTGCCTCCGGACCTCCCTGACGTGCTGAAACGCCTCGTCCAGTTTGGCGTCCAGGCGCTCCTCTGCCGCCTCGTCGAGCTCGGGGCGGTCCGGGGG
Source organism: Echiichthys vipera (assembly GCF_963691815.1). Taxonomy (NCBI): domain Eukaryota; kingdom Metazoa; phylum Chordata; class Actinopteri; order Perciformes; family Trachinidae; genus Echiichthys; species Echiichthys vipera. The sequence continues at coordinate 4,166,962 of NC_139836.1, read as the reverse complement.
CCCCGCCTGCAGCTTGGCCTCCTCCAGCTGGCCGCTCTTCAGCTGGGCCACGTCTCGGGCCAGGTCCCCTACCTGCCGGCTCAGGTGCTCCAGGGAGCGGTTGAAGCCTGCGAGGACGGGCTGCAGCTGGGACATGACCAGGGCCATCATGTGGGGGACGGGGAGGACAGCGGGGGCTTCTGGGTACGGGAGGGCTGCGGGGGCATCTGGGTACGGGAGGGCTGCGGGGGCATCTGGGTACGGGTAGGAGGCGGGGGCTTCTGGGTACGGGAGAGTGGCGGGGGCTTCTGGGTACGGGAGAGCGGCGGGGGCATCTGGGTACGGGAGAGCGGCAGGGGCATCTGGGTACGGGAGGGCAGCAGGGGCATCTGGGTACGGGAGGGCAGCGGGGGCATCTGGGTACGGGAGGGGGGCAGGGGCATCTGGGTACGGGAGAGCGGCGGGGGCTTCTGGGTACGGGAGGGCAGCAGCATCCACCTCATCTGCAACTGAAAAAAAATGGACGGACAGTGAGACAAAGGGCCCCTGGACTCAGACGTGAGGCCCCTCACCCTGTTGTGTCTCTTTTAAGACGTTAAAGGTCAATTTGAAGTCATTTTGCATCTATTTTTGGTAATTTAGCATCTTGTTGTAGTCATTTTGTGTTTGTTTGTGGTCATTTAGCATCTGTCTTTATGGTCGGTTTGCATCTTTTTGATTGTTTTGCATCTATTTTAAGTTATGTTGCATCTTTCTGTGGTGGTTTTGCATCTATTTCAAGTTATTTTGCCTCTTTCTGGTTGTTTTATGTCTATTTAAAATCATTTATTGTCTCTCTGGAGTCATTTTACGTCATTTTACACCTCTCCTTGTGGTCATATTGTGATTTTTTCATGTGTCTTGTAATCATTTTGCATCTTTTGTGGTGGTTTTTCATTTATTTAGTCATTTATAATTTCTTTGTGGTTGTTTTATGCCCATTTCATTCACATTTTTTCCTCTCTGTCTTCGTAGTCATTTTGTGTGTACGTTTGTGGACATTTAGCATCCCTGTGATAGTTTTGCCTCTACTTTGAGTCGTCTTAGTCGTCGTTTTGTGTTATTTTGTGTCTCTGTGGTTGTCTTGTGTCGTTTGTTGTCATTTAGTGTCTATGTAGTCATTTTGTGGTTGTTTTGTGTGGCTTTGTAGCATCTCTGTGGTCTTTTTTACATCTGTTTTTAATTATTTTGCATCTTATTGTGATGGTTTTTATCTATTTTACGTAATTTTGCATTTTGTTTTTTGGCCCCAGACCCTAACGGTGTGCTGCTCACTAAAAACAATCGTACGGTTACAGTTGGACCCGCTGGCGGCACTGCACAACAGAACAGAACACCACCATATTAGGATTCATCCTCTGGGAAAATATGAATCACATTTCTACATTTTTAGTCGCACTAAAACAAAAACACGATCACGAAGTGTTTTCATACGCTCACATACACACAACGCTAATCCTCACATACTCCCTGGTGATTCATGGCTCTCTGGGGACCGGTGGTCTCCGCTCGAACATGGAACCAGTTTCCAAACTGGGAAAATAAACAAAGCACAGCCCTGGAAACACGGCAGCAGGGGAACTACAACACTGATGTTGATGTTATTGAGCTCAGGAACGACACAAGCTGAGTCTCAGAGACCAGTTAGTTCCCGTCGGTTCAGCAGAGACGACGGAGCGAAGCCAGAACACACGCTGACCGCAGGACGCCGCGTCCTCCGGCCGGACCTCTGAGACGCCTCGGGCTCCGTGGATCCATCTGATCCCGCGTGTTTTTGTTATTTCTGCAGTTTGAGACGAACCCAACTGTGCCGACATTTCCTGCTTTTCATCTGAACACTAATCCAGAGAGTGACCCGTCCACCGCCCGACCTGCCTCTCAATATCACCTGTTTCCTTCTTTGCCCCGGGTGAAATCTCTCCAGGAATAAATATGTGGATTACGCACAAATGACTGTGAATTACACTTTGTAGTGATGTGTACAGTGGATGAGGAAGAGGACAAGAGGAAGAAGAGGAGGAAGAAGAGGAAGAGGAGGAGATGAAGAAGAGGAAGAGGAGAGGAAGAACAGGAGGAGGAGGAAGAGGAGGATGAGGATTTCTCTCCAGTGTGTCCGTTCTCCTCTGCCCTCAGCATCAACAGAACTGCTGCTCTCCGGAGCGTTCTCTGTAAAAACCCTGGAGATGGTGGTGGTGAAAATCCAGTCACTCAGAGCTCCGTCTGCACCAACAACCACGCCACGTTCAAAGTCACGTAAATCTTTCTTCCCCATTTTGATGCTCAGTTTGAACTGCAGCACCTCCTCTTCAACACGTCTAGACACGCACACGCACACACACACACATCCTCTTCACCACGTCTACACGCCTGAATGAGCTGAGCTGCTGCCACGTGATTGGCTGATTAGAAATGTGCGTTAACGAGCAGTTCGACAGGCGTCGATAAATAAAGTGGCCTAATAAAGTGGCCGGTGGCAACAGCATACAGAAAACAGTGCAATTCACACATAGCTGCAGAGGTTGAACTTTTTTGGCTTCATGCACCAAAAAGCAGCTTTCATAAAAATGAACGTGACTCCGCCTCCAACGCTGTATTCAGTTCTTTGATAGATCCGGGGGGGCAACAGTGCAGGGTACAAAGACGCTCGCCGTCGGTCTGATAACACGACACAGTCACACACGGGTCACGCAAAGAGAATATCTTTGGAAAGTGGAGTTTTTTCTTTATTTCTTCCAGGTTCAATTTGTGTTGAGGGGGTCGTCAGGCATGTCTCTCAGCAAAGAGGGTCCCCACAGGTATAGGAATACAAACACGAGTGTGTGTTTGCCTCAGGTCACTGCTGTCGCTCTCCTCTGGAGACACAGTCCAGACACACACACACAAACACACACACACCGTAATCACAACCTGTTTTCATTTCAAACTCTCCCACATGCTGCAGGGTCCTGAGGTCAGAGGTGGCGGTACAGTGAGGCCACGCTGCGACAGGAAGTTCCAGGTCACCTCCAGCTGTGGGGCGAGGGCGAGGACGGGGGGGGTGGGGACGCTGAAATCCAACACACCCCGGTCAGCTGGCAGAGTTTCCATCTCATGACTGTCAGTGTGATTTACGGAGCCCGAGTCGACTTCCTGTCCGGAACAAAACAGCGTCTGTGGTTCTGTTTTCTTCTTCTGGCGTTTTGTTGTAAATGTCAGGGTTAAAAAGGTAAGAGGACACGTAAATGAGCCCCGAGGGGAAACAGAGACAACAAACTGTGGAGGACCGAGGGCCGAAGACACGACCGCTTGATGTCTCAACTGTTTCTGTTCTATTTAAAGAGACAATGACCACGTTTGCTCCGGCTGTGACGACATGCTGAATCTGATAGGAGACGTTTAAACAGCATTTTCAGATTTCATTGTTACTTTAAATACATTTGAAAGCACCTGAAGCTGAAACTAATTCCCTTTTATCCAGTAATGAGGCCCCTTCTTTCTATACAGTGATGTGTAAACATGGTTTTGTTGTTCCCTTCTGGATTTCACTGTTAATATCTGTTATTATTATTATTTATTTTGTTTATATTGTGTATATTTGTCTGTATTTTGATTTGCGCTGTCAAAGCACTTTGTACACTGCTGTTTTTAAAGGTGCTATACAAATTTATTTATTTATTATTAATATGCCATTAAACGTACCAAAGATAATATTAATATAATATCAATTTAAAAAGTGAATAAATTAATTAAAACATTAAATAAATGTTAAATTAATAACAAAAGTGATAAATAAATATATTCAAAATATAATAAAAATTATTAAACAAAAATTGTACTAAATAAAAATGAATAAATAAAAGGGACATTAAAAAGAAAAGTAAATATATAATTAAATAGGGGATTTAATACAGAGGTAAATAAATAAAGAAGCCAATAAAAACAGAGATTTTAATGTGTTTTATATTTTTAATTTATCAATTAATTAGTTAATTAATGCCTACACAGTTTTTAATGTAATAATAATCATTATTTTTTAAATTAATTTAACCATTAATTTATTTATTGATTTATTTAAATGTTCATAATCGCTGATCCAGAATAAAAATCAATAAATCAAAGTAATCCAGTGGTCGCTGTCGACACACTGACACTCACACACACACAAACACACGCACGCACGAACGCACGCACGCACGCACACACACACACTCTGTCATCATGTATTCAGGGTTTCCAATGAAATCATTCTTTAAAAAAACAGGCGGAGGATTTGGAGAAACTGAGGATGGAGCTGCAGAAAGTTCCTTAAAGGATGATGTCATCGAGGTCAAAGGTCAGAGAGAACAGAGAGCATTGTGGGAACCTGAGAGCGAGGCCGATCCCTACACGGACGGAGAAGTGTGTGCGTGTGTGTGTGAGTGAGTGAGTGATGTAATGCTGGTCTGGTGACACAGTAGTATAGGGTCATCTTATCACACACACACACACACACACACACACACACACACACACACACACACACACACACACACACACACACACACACACACACACACACACACACACACACACACACACACACACACACACACACAGTATGGGAGCATTGGGAAAGAGAGGATTTCCTGTGGAGGAAGTGTGTATACGTGTATTTATACGTGTTTGTGGTTACCGGAGGTGTCATTGCTGAGGAATGGAGCTCAAGGTGTGTGTGTGTGTGTGTGTGTGTGTGTGTGTGTGTGTGTGTGTGTGTGTGTGTGTGTGTGTGTGTGTGTGTGTGTTTCCGTTATAGGATGTGAAAGAGACATCAGGATTATTAAGGAAGTACTTGGATACTTCACTGAAGTAAAAAAAAAACTCTGTTACTGTAAAAGTCCTGAGCTGAAAATGTTCCTTCAGTAGGAATATGGAAATAAAATCAGTAAAATGTAGTTAAAGTATTAAACGTTTAATAAAAATCTCTCCTGTGACGGTTTTATTTTAGTATACTTACAGTATCATTACATCATTAGTACTCATGCATTAATGTAGAAGCAGGGTTTTAGTGCTGGAGTTGCTTCAGAAGCTCATTTAAAACTGTTTGATTTACCCAAACCTCAACATTATTACCAATAAATCCACATTATTAACAAAATGTAAAAAAAATAAAGTAAATGTGAGTAATTAAAAATAAAGGAAATATATAAAGGAATACAAAAAAATATATATTTCCATCATTTCAAATATTTAAAAAATAATTAAAATCAAATTCAATTATAAAAATGTAAAAAGAAAAGCAAAAGAATTGACAATAGCACGCTTGCCGACCACGGCCCGTTTGGGAGAGGTGGGCTTTTGTGAAGCACGTTTGCACGTGTACGAGCACGAGCGTGCGCACGTGGACGAGCACGAGGCCTACGGCGGTTCTGAGGTCATTTCCTGTGCGCCTGTTGGGACGTAGAAAAAAGAAGGAGGGACCATGCGCGGACATTTCATACAATGGCGGTGAAAGGTTCACGTTGGTGTGATGCGGAGGTGGAGTGTTTACTGCAGATTTGGTCGATGAAAAGATTCAAAAACAGTCGACAAGACGCACAAAAACTCTGAGGTCTACGGAAAGATCTGGAAACAAAGCCACGCATCGCCATGACGTCATCAATGCGTGTGACGTGTTACGGCGTGATGACGTATAGGCAGCAAGAAGCATTCTCCGAGGCCCAGGTAGTGTGAGTACAAACGGGCCTGGAGGGGGGGACAAGGACCCTAAAGCACGGGGCATGGGACGGACGCACAGTGGGAGTGCGCCCTGAGATGCTTTCACGTTTGAACTCTAGAGTTAATAAAGATAAAAACTCACCGGGTTGGTGGCGTTCCTGCTTCCCATGGTGGATGTGGTGGTGGTGGTCGTATGTTTTCTCGCCGTGGTGCGACGTGTGACGGGTGCTGTGTCCGTGGTCCGGGTCCAGGGTGGGGTGCGTGCTGTTGTGCTGGTTGTCCGGGTGGTCGGTGTCGTAAACCGCCTGGTGGTCGTTCTGCTCGCGGTTGGGGTCGCTCCGCTGCTGCTGATGGAGCTGCTGCTGATGGAGCTGCTGCTGATGGAGCTGCTGCTGATGGAGCTGCTGCTGCTGTTTCACGTCTAAAAACACACACAGGTGGAGACGAGAGATCCATGAATCATAAAAATACTGAATATAATCGTGTGCACTCAAGGTAAAATTCAAATTATGTTTTTAAGATTTTTATTATTCATTGTTTTGTTTTTCTAGTGTTATTAAATGTGTTTTATTCGACTTTAACTGAGGAATTCTCCACCTTTTTATGTCTTTTCAGTTTTTATTTTGGTCAAACACAACTACTAAATCTGCTTTTTATTTAAAATTAATGTAGTTAATGTACTTAATCTGCTTTTTATTTATTTTTAAATTAATTTAGTCAATGTACTACATCTGCTTTTTATTTATTTTTAAATTAATTTAGTCAGTGCTCTTTACCTGCTCTGTAAAGTGTCCTGAGATAACTTGAGTTATGATTTGGCACTATAAATAAATCGAATTGAATTGAATTGAAATGAACTCTTCTACAGCTCTTTTTATAATGCGAGGAAGAACTTTAGGGTGGATTTATGATCATTTTAGGACAAGAGGGACATTTTCAAGCACTTATCCAAACCTTGAAAACACAATATTAAAATTCAAGCATGTAAAGAGGCTGAAGGTCCTCGAGACAGCGGGTTCGACTTTGACCTGCGGCCCTTTGCTGCGTGTCTCCCCCTCTCTCTCTCACCCCATTTCCTGTCCGTCCTCTATACTAAAGGCTTGAAAATCTGCATTTTCAAGGATTTCAAGCACCCGTACGAACCCTGAGTGAGACAGAGAGCGCTCGACAGGACGTCAGACAGACGGACAGACAGGTAGAGAGTGAGACAGAGGGGGCTGATGGGAAACAGGCGGATGTATTTGGGGATTTCTGAGTTCATTGTTAAACGTTCAGCGAGAGCGACGGCAGGAACAAGCAGCTCCGTATCAGCGACTGCAGTCTGAGATGAAACAAACGGCCGAGGAAGTCCTGCAGTGTCATCAGATCTGTTTCCTTCGTCGCTGCAGTCTGCAGCCCGCACCAAAATCTGTAGCTCACGACTGGGACACGCAGCCGCTTTAAAGCGTCCATCGATACTTTTATAATGAGCAGTCTGAACTGACAGTGGTAGTGACTAATCAGCTGAGCCCAACTAAGTGCTCTAATTTTCTGTAAAATGTCAGAAAAACGTGAAAAAGATGCCTTTAAATGTTTTGTTTTTGTTCGATCGACAGCCCAAAACACAAACACATTGTTTATAACGATTTAAAACAAAAGAAAAGCATCAAATCACCTCCTTAAAGAAGCTGAAAAACAAAACATTCATCTGTAAATGAGTCAGATTTGTTCAGGTGGTCGAAAGTGTTTCTTGATGAAGACATTGTGATACAAACAAAAGCTCCAGATCAAGGGGGTCAGGAGACCTTTAGTTGGTATTATATTAGGGGTTTTACAGGTTATGAGCTTGTTTCTGATTCTACTTTTGAGCCGCACGACTCATTTTAGATTCAGTCCAGTTTTCAGTTTCGCCAGATGGCGTTTTTCATGCAGAGAGCGAGCAGCGACCCCGGATCCGCTGCCGGATCTTCAGATGAATTTTTAAAGATTCATTTGGTCGTCGTCAGGCTCTCGCACGGCTGCAGCTACGAGTCGATTCCCCACAGTCAGTACCTTTTGTCTCACTGCACCTGCGCCAAGTGGTGACCAGAGCGTCTGAACGTGTCATGGAGACAGGAAGTTAGATAAAGTTGCTTAAAACCGACACTGGTGTTTCCCGTCTGTTAGATCTTTACAGTAATGTATCATGTTCAATGGCGTCAAAGGTGGTGAACCTTTATAATGTTACCGCCACTAGCAAACCTGCCTTAAGACCCGACCACAGAAAGATGCATTTTCTTGTAACCGCACAACTTCAGTCTGGTTATGGCCGACCATCCACACACAGCCGTGTTATCTGAGCCTGAAAATGGGTCTTTCGCGGGTGGCAAGAATTGAAAACGCCCCCCATGGCTTTGTGGTCTGGACGGTGAAAGCTCATACTGGACGGCGTCATGGCCCCACCTCCGACCTCTGACCCCGCAGCGTCACATATCAACAGTGCTGCTGCGTGAGAGGTCAGAGACGGACCCAGAGACTGTTTCCTGAACTGGACTCTGAGCCACATGCATGGGACTGAATGAGGCCCAGCACAGATTTCTCCCTTTTCCCTGATGCTCTGAATAAGGAGCTAAACTGCTCTAGGCTCTGTTTCTAAATCCAGTTCTAAGAAGCTGTGAAAAGTCTCTAAATGTAGTGAGAAAGTGGCGCCTGGGAGTGCTTTGGGACGGGGAAGGGGCTCCCAGCAGCCCCCTCTGCTCAGTGAGGACCCTAACTGCAGAGTGAAGGGGCTCCCAGCAGCCCCTTCTGCTCAGTGAGGACACTAACTTCAGAGTGAAGGGGCTCCCAGCAGCCCCCTCTGCTCAGTGAGGACACTAACTGCAGAGTGAAGGGGCTCCCAGCAGCACCCTCTGCTCAGTGAGGACACTAACTGCAGAGTGATGGGTGCATCAGAGTCCAGAACAGCACCAAAGTCTCCACTAAGACCAGAACCAGGGACACGTTTGTCTCTAGGATGGAGGAGGATTTGGAGAGAAACTCTCCGGTGTTTGGATTCTCCAAAGCGTCTCCCCGTCTCTTCTTCTCCTTTGTTGGTGTACCTCTGTGGCAGTTACAGCGCCACCTCCAGGCCTGACATGGGTACTACAGCGTTTGGAGTCGGTTTCACTGGTTTCCTGTGGACGCAGATATTTCTTGAGCCGAGACAGAGTGTACGGAAAACTTTTTAAGAACGACGGAGAAAAAAAAGGTTGTTTTCGATCGTGTGGACGAACCCTTAGAGCTTTCAAATGGACACAGACATGTAAAAGCGTCATATTTCATAAGAACTCGTACGAACTTGTTGACGATAACACGTCGGTTCAGTAGTGGTGTAAGAAACATTGATACACTTAAATTTCAAAGTCTGTTCTGCAGTTACAGGTTGTGAAGTTTGATGACTCACCTCTGAGGCGTTTGTATTTAAAGGTGTTCCTGTTATTGTGTCCAGCGTGTTTCTGCCGGGCGCAGCTCTGTTGATGATTTAAATACGTCGCCTTACAGCTCGCAGGAAGTCTGTTCAATCAGAGGTGTGGTGGGACCGAACTGTACCATGTCGAGGTGTGTGTGTGTGAGTGTGTGTGTATGTGTGTGTGTGTGTGTAACTGCCTCTTTGTTTGCCTTTCTTTGTTAAATAGAGCCTCTAAAGGCCAAAGGTCTATTTTAGTTTGAATCTTTCCAAAAACACAGACTGTTTTGATTCCTCAGTGCCACTCATCGTACAAATATTTAAATAGTTATTTTGGACATGAGAACAGAAAACAAACACTGTTGAACCAGACAGAAAAGAGACAGAGATCCACCTGAGCAACAGTCGGAGAAGAAGAGGAGAGATCAGCGTCTGTGGTTAAAGAAACTGGAAGCTGAGCATCAAATCATCTGCAGATTTAAACAGGAACTCCTGACATGTAGAGACTCTGCCTCCACTTTTGGAAGAGGACGGTCGTCGACACACAACAGACGTTAATGAGTAACAGCATTTAAACACGGCTTATTCCAGGTAGAGAATGAGTCCTGACCCCAAGTGAAGGAGTTTAAGTACCTCGGGATCTTGTTCACGAGTGAGGGGACGATGGAGCGTGAGTTTGGCTGGAGAATCGGAGCAGCGGGGGCGGAGCTGCAGTAGCTCTACCGCACCGTTGTGACCAAAAGAGAGCTGAGGAAGACAAAGCTCTGGATCTACCGCTCAGTCCTGGTTCCTACCCTCACCTGTGGTCATGAAAGCTTGGTCAGGACCCAAAGAACCAGGTCGCAGGTACAAGCGGCTGAAACGTGTTTCCTCAGGAGGGGGTCTGGAGTCTCCCTTAGAGAGAGGGGGAGAAGTTCAGCATCCGTGAGGAACTCGGAGTAGAGCCGCTGCTCCTTTGCGTTGAAAGGAGCCAGTTGAGGTGGTTCAGGATCACCTGGTATGGATGAACCCTGGGCGCCTCCCTAGGGAGGTGTTCCAGGCACGTCCAGCAGATTGCAGTTATTTGCTCTGAAAAAGCCGACCTCTGCTTCTGCGGGAACCCATCCTTTTACACAAGAGTACGTGGATTCGGACGCCATCGGGGTGAAGTTTGTTTAATGTTGCTTTCTCAGACACACACGTCCACATCTGAATGAGTTCAGGGTTGTAAAAATTTTAAACATGTTCCTTCACCAGGATCCTGTGCTGCGCTGAAGTTAAAACAAACAAACTTCCCGTCTACTCTCTCTTCCTTGACTTCATCAAGTTGCAGTCACATCTCATCCTCTGTCGGGCTGCTGTGACCTCTGACCTCTCCGTACAGTGTTTAACAGTATGGGTACTCCCCCTCCTTCAGCGTGTGACTCACTGTGTGTTTATAGGCAGAGGATGTGGTGGTGGTGGTGGTGGTGGGGGGTCGACCTTGGAGGTGGGTCCTATGGGAGCAGCTCGCCCACACCCTCTTCCCCGGAGGGAGGGATGTGGAGGTGGAGGAGGCTGGAGCTCCTCCTAACCTAAGCTGAAGGTTTATCCGAGCCGAGCGTCACTCTGCAGCTTCGCAACTTCCTTACTTTGTTAGAGAGGCAGGAATGAGTCAGACTGCTCTGACACTGTTAACCAAGAGTGTGTGTTTGTGTGTGTGTGTGTGATTAATTGATTTTAAACATGTATTTGTGTCAACATGTGTTTTTCCTCCCTGTCCAAATCCAAATGCAACAACACATTGAAGCGCTGTAAGAGCAAACCAACAGGCGACGACATGTATGCTATCCAAATAACGGTCTCCTTGCAGGTCTTCCCAAAAAAACTGTCAGGCAGCTGCAGCTTGTTCAGAACGCTGCTGCTCGAGTTCTAACAAAGACCAAAAAATGTGAGCACATTACACCAATTCTTAAATCATTACACTGGCTTCCTGTACGTCAGAGAATTGATTTCAAATTCCTCCTGCTCACATATAAATCACTTCATGGTCTAGGGCCGAGGTATATCACTGATATGCTCCCACTACATAAGCCTTCTAGATCACTAAGATCCTCTGAGACCAATCTGTTAGTGGTTCGCAGAATAAACTCAAATCAAGGGAAAGCATCTTTCAGTCATTATGCAACAAACAGCTGGAATAAACTTCCTGAAGATGTGAGACTTTCACTCACTCTGACCACTTTTAAAACTAGACTGAAAACTTTTATGTTCACCTTAGCTTTCTGCTAAATCTTCGCACTTTTAACGTCCGCACTGTTTTGATTATTGTCTATGTTTTTATTCTCTTTGTCTTCCTGTAATGCATTTGAATTCATGACATGTTGTGCTGTGAAGCACTTTGAGTCTGCCTTGTGTATGAAAAGTGCGTTACAAATAAAGCTGCCTTGCCTTGCCAAATGCGTACAGAAGCATTTTGCTCTGCACCGTTGATACGAGCACCTTGGAAATCGAAAATGAACCAAGAGGGCCCAGGCTGCTGATGCCTGGCTCAGACTTATCCATCGGAGCTACTTAAAATTAATAACATTCCCATCAGAAAGAGCTAAAAAAGTTATGTTCAGTTGAATAAAGACCTGAACCACTCAAAATGAATGCAAAACGATCACAAAAAGAGGCAAAACAACTAAAAACACATGCAAAACAATCACAAAGACACACAACACAACTAGAAATTATAGCTGCAGGAGAGTATTTTGAACGCTGTTGTCGTTTATGTTGTGGAAACGCTGAGAACTGTCAGGTCACATGAGAGCACATGCAGGTTGGATGATTGCAGCTTAAGTGACTGAAACTCTGAAAAATGTGACTTACATTAACGGTCAAATGTAAATATCCGTCGCTGCTGGCTGGTAACTCGAGCAGCTTTAATCATTCTGAGCATATAAGCGAAGATTTCACAGGAACGTTTGTGATGATGATTAGAGTACGCACCCTGTTTTATTCAGAAGTGTCTCAACAACCGTTAGAAGTTTGCAAGATGATGTTTATGCATTGGACCGTGGACACACGTGTGGAGGCGAGCGGTGTCGGCGTACCTGGAGCGCGGAGCTCTGTCCTCGCCGGTTCAGATCCTCCAATCAGAGCCGAGCTTCCAGGAGAGTCCAGCTGAGCCTCAGATCCTGTCAGAGACGAACACGGACAGATTTAGACTCACTCACTCAGCATTAATGCACTTTACTCTCTATGCTCAATGTTTGCGTTTATACTGTTTAAGCTCAATTTGTGCATGATGCCTTTGTCTGTGCTTAAATGCTAATATATTTAAATGTGCTATATGTTACACATTTTATGTCTGTGTGCTGTTTTTTCAGTTTGATCAATTGCTTCCATGTGTGTGTTTTGTGTTTTAACTCACACTTGTGTTGCTGTTATTTGTCATGCTCATGTTTTCTTGTGTCTATGTTTTTTTTACTGCTTTTAAGCTTTTTAATATTTTCATAAATGTCTTTAACCTGCCAGGGACCGCAGATGAAAATGAGCCTGCATGGCTAAATCTGGCACTTTTACATTGTTTGACTTTGTTGCTCTTGTTAATTCATGTGCTTTTGTCCCTTTTTAAGAAATAAAAATGAGACAAAATAACACTGGAAACACCACATCTATACTCTTTCTCTGTGTGTACAGGAGAAACAGTAAGAAACTATTTACTTTACACATTTAACCTCTAAAAACTGTTTGAATTATCGTCATAAAAACACTTTTGGAGGTTCTTCCTCTCAACTAAAAGGAAACACTTTTTATTTATAAAGTTGATAAAGTTTCAGCACAAACAAAAGGAGAGACTGAGAATAGAAGAGAGGACGTCCTCCTTCAGATACCTAGTAAACATACAGTTTCCCACACACACAAACACACACACACACACACACACACACACACACACACACACACACACACACACACACACACACACACACAGGCAATCTGGACTACATTAAGTTCCTGAGTGATACCAAAGTTTGGCTGTTTCTGTAAAAATAGACTCCTGCAGAGAAAAATAGAGCGGAGTGAACGAGGGGTCGAGGTTCTATTCAGAAACACGCGTAAACCGCAAGTTTCTTTTTTTCCCACACAAGTTTCTGTCCCTCTGACAAACATCAGGGCCCTCGATCTCCGGACGACAGTTTTAGGTACTTTACAGATTTAGATTATTAAAAAAATACAATAGACTCGTAAATGATGAAGTATTATTATATATGTAAACTACCCAGCAGTGTATAAAGTCACTAAAAGGAGCTCTACCTTCACCAGCTGCAACATTAAAGTGATGAACACGTTAATGCGTCAGTAATTCAAATACAGTAATATATAATATTCTGCAGAAAAAGTACTTTTACTGTTGGTACGTAAAGTAGATTTTGATGCTGATACTTTTGTGCAGTTCTCCCACCTGTGTCCTCACAGTTCTTTCCTCCGTGTCCCGGACAGCAACGCCACAGCAGAGCGGTGACGATCTGCTGCTTCTGCCTGTAGACGGGCCGGGTGGACAGCTTGTACCTGCGCACATACACACAGACACACACACACACACACACACACACACACACACACACACACACAGAGACACAGACGAACACACACACACACACACAAAAAGAGACTATTTTAAGTCTCTAATGCAAAAATAAAACTACAAAGACGCAAAATGACAACACAAACCCTAAACAACTAAAAATAGATGCAAGACAATCACAAATACATGTAATATAAAATAATAATCACTGTTATAGTCGTGTACTCACATGATGAGCTGGCAGTCGGGCGTCCCGCTCGGACACGGACTCTGAGACTTGATGGTGTACTTCTCAGTTCCACACGCCATCGCCGTGGTGACCACACGCCTCTGAACGAACGCACACCAGTTCCTGCACAACAACAACACACACACACACACACACACACACACACACACACACACACACACACACACACACACACACACACACACACACACACACACACACACAAAGAGTCAGGATACCAGGATACTGATTTCGGAAAGACGGATCATTCAGAAGGAGAATTTAGTGTCTTGCAGTTTGTTGATATTTGGTGTTCGGGTGAGTATTTGTGTCAGCAGGAGTGTGTGTGTGTGGGTGGGTGGGGGGTGGGGGGGGCTGTGATACACACACACAACACTTGTTAGGAGATACATTCACTGTTGGTTTGAACATTAAAGAAAGATGTTATCATTTAAATATAAGTTCTCACACACACACACACACACACACACACACACACACACACACACACACACACACACACACACACACACACACACACACACACACACACACAGTGAGGCTTCACTAAGAGTCACTGAGCAGCTGTGGTGAATAAAGCAGGCTATCAACACGTGTGTGTGTGACGAGTTCACAGGGTTACAAACGTCAGATAAGGTGTGTTTTGTGTTTTGACAGGGTCACCCCGCTGAACCTCTGACTCACCACAGACTGTGTGTGTGTGTGTGTGTGTGTGTGTGTGTGTGTGTGTGTGTGTGTGTTTGACACCATGGTCACAGAGGAAATGAGCCCAGAGCGGTTTTTGAACATTAAACATTCTTACATAAGATAAATTTACCACTTAAAACTAATTTGATTCTCTGGAAAACACAAAATAAAATGAGAGGCCTAGGACGAGAGCTCTGCATCAAGTCTGTTAGGGTCCATCCAACAACTACAAAGACACAAAATGACTACAAAGAGGCCTGAAACCACTGAAAAGAGATTCAAAATGACCAAAAAGTGACAGACAACAACCACAAAGAGAAACAAAGTGACACAAAAGTACAACAAAGAGAAAAAAAAACAACCTTAAAAGAGACACAAAGAGACAAAAAAATACAACAGACACAAAACCACAAAGAGACACAACAAGAGGCACAAAAAGACCCAAAAAAGCCACAAAACCACTGAAAAGAGACACAAAAGTACGACAAAGAGACAAAAAACAACCATAAAAGAGACACACGACCAGCACAAATACACTCTGAACAACCACAGACACACAAAATTACAAAAAAGACCTAAAACCACTGAAAAGAGACACAAAAGTACAACAAAAAGACAGAAAATAACCACAGAGACCAAGTGACATAAAAGTACAAAAAACAACCCCAAAGAGACACAAAACAACCCCAAAGAGACACAACCAGAGGCACAAAATAACCAGAAAAAGTCACAAAACCACTGAAAAAGAGACAGAAAAGTACAACAAAGAAACAAAAAACAACCACAAAGTGACACAAAAGTACAACAAAGAGACACAACCAGACACAAAATGACAAAAAAGACACAAAACCACTGAAAAGAGACACAAAAGTACAATAAAGAGACACAACCAGACACAACATGAAAACAAAGACACAAAACAACCACAAAGTGAGATGTCTCACAGTCTGTCTACGGCTGCAGGATATTTTAAGTAACAAATAGTAACATTTTATTAATAATAATTCAGAATTAAAACGTTTAATTTTGTTCACTGTACATTCATTACCAGAGGCTTGTTTACCAAATAATGCTTAATGTGCGTTTGACTCGTTTCAAAGTTGATTCAACCCCATGAAGCAAATTCAACATTTCAGTTCAAGCTCGGTTACTATGGCAACTGATGCTTGGAAACCGACTGGAACCGAACCAACTGACAATGAGTCACGCTAACTGAAATAAAGCCGGATATTTTGGTAAACAGGAACACGCCACGTGAAATTAATGTGTTTTCTGTTTGTTTGTGTTGGTACCAATGCAGATGACCCTGCACGGTGTGTGTGTTTGTTTGTGTGTGTGTGTTGTAATGTTGATGTTGGACTGTTTGTCTCATCACTTCCTGTCCGCTCGACTCACGGTGTCACCAACAGCTCTGAGGGTTCAGCTCCACTTTCATGTTTCACAGTCGTTCCTGTGTTCCTGGACTCTTTATACAAACACATTCATTCAGTCAACGAACACAAACTCACTTTATCTCAAGTTTCGTTTAAAGATCCGCTGCTTTTCTCTTCAAACACTCACCAACCAGAGCGCGTGCACATTTGTCTAATCAAGAAAAAGCCTCTCCATCATATGAAACCATTTAAAGTTCAACTGAGTGATCTTTGGACACCCACTCCCGCCCCATATTGTATTTCTAATGCGGAAAAACAATGTAAAATATGCTACAGTTCGCAAAATGTCTCTGGCGCCGCTCTCTTTGCTCTCGAGAGCTGCCGCCGACCAGCACTGACTGCTGAAACCAGACTTTTCAAAAAAGTTCATCCTGGACTCCGATCTCAGGAGCCCACAACAAATAGAAAATACCAGCGTTCATATGGACGAACCCTTAGTCTGGGTCTGACTGACGCAGGGCTCAGTACGCCAACATTATAACTTAGGGCGCACTCACACGTCCATTCGTACCGTGCCCTGTGCTTTAAGTGGATTGTCCCCCGTCCCCAGGCCCGCTTGTACTCACATTACTTGAAATGATCCGGGCCGCGGCTCCAATGCTTCTTGCTTATACGTCATCACCGCTCTGAGATTTAGTTTTGTCAGACGGTTTTTGAATACTTTCATCTTACCAAATCCACCTCCGCATCAGACCAACGTAAACCATTTGGCGCATCTTTTTAAATGTCCTTCGTGGAGAACAGATGAATATAAATAGACATCAGGACCGCAGCCAATGCTCAGACTCGTGCCCACCTTTCTCAACCGGGCCGCAGCCTGCAAGCGTGTCGTACCTGGGCGCAGTACAGTTGTACTCACAGTGGTTAGGCGAAATAGACTTTAGCCGTGAAGCGTGTTTGGGGACGGTAGAAACGGACAGTCAGAGGGCACACTCAATTGCAGGTCGCTAATGTTAGCTCCAAGGGCAGGGAGCTTGGGCTTCGTGTCTGTCCACCCACCTGCGGGGCTCCAGGAGCTGCACCGGCCATACTGCAATTCAGGGATCCAGGAGGCCCCGTCGCTTCCTATCTGAAGCGCAAACATGTTACAGGTGACTGATTCTCTGGGGTGAGTCATTTCACACACGTCTCTTTAAACCTCGGTCCCCCAAAAACATTCATTATCAGACAACCATCAGACACAAAAGAACACAAACAAGATCAGACAACTGGAGTCATGAGTCAGTGTATAAAAACACATTATGTATATTGACATTCATATAGACAGAGCAGTAAGCAGCTCGTACAAGTGTAAGTATAAGTGACTGAGCATCCAGAGACAGATTGATTGGAGGTCGAACTCTGGTGAGAGTATTACACAGTAATACAATTATAAATCCATTGTTTCTACGTGTGAACAAAATCCTATGACTCAGAAAAAACCCCTGTGTCATTTCCTGTGACATCACCGGGGGAACAAACAGGAAGTCCCTCCTCATCCTGAGCTGCTGTAACACACAGTTACCCTACACACATTTCATACATTATTATAAAAACATATCACGTCATCTCACGTCTTGACTGGTCTGCCTGCATCTGTTATCAGACCTCTGCAGCTCATGCAGAGTGCAGCGACCCGGCTCATTTTTGACCTCCTCAAGTTCTGCACCCTGCACGGGCTCCTGGTGCTGGTTCGATCAAAGTATAAGAAAAACTAACAATTGAACAAACATCAGGGTGATAAAAATTACCTACATCGACGGAAAACAACTTCCGGAAAAATGTATGTGGCGGGACCTATAGAGGAATCCGGCGAGCCCTTTGTGTGTTTTGCCATTACCGCAGTGGCGTCTCCCTCCAGTGTGCCTGCGATTGAATGTGGGCTGTCATAAGAAGTGAACCTTTTCTACTTTTACCTGGACTTTTTATGCAGCATTACTTCTGACGAGGAAATGATGCAGTACCACCAGAAATCGTAGGGGCAGTGTCGGGCACTGTACACAAAGAGTGCTGTGAATATCAGGAGCGAGTGAGTCTTTAAAAGCCCATACGGACATCCTGAAATACTGAAAGTGACATTCGTCCACACTTGCCGTCCACGGCCCGTTTGGGAGAGGTGAGCTTTTGTAAAGCACGTTTGCACATGTACGAGCACGAGCGTGCGCACGTGTACGAGCACGAGGCCTACGGCGGTTCTGAGGTCATTTCCTGTGCGCCTGTTGGGACGTAGAAAAAAGAAGGAGGGACCATGCGCGGACATTTCAAACAATGGCGGTGAAAGGTTCACGTTGGTGTGATGCGGAGGTGGAGTGTTTACTGCAGATTTGGTCGATGAAAAGATTCAAAAACAGTCGACAAGACGCACAAAAACTCAGAGGTCTATGAGAAGATTTAGAAACAAAGCGACGTGACGTGTTACGGCGTGATGACGTATAGGCAGCAAGAAGCATTCGCCGAGGCCCAGGTAGTGTGAGTACAAACGGGCCTGGCCGACGGCTAGGGTTAGATTATTTGGCTTACTACTTCTTGGACACGAACTCTCGTCCTCCCTGTGAAACCTCACTGTAATATGAAGAATACACACTAATTACAGTGCATTACTTTTCACATATGGACAAACTTTGATTGAGAACAGTCTGAAAATGTCATGGGTTCTGGCTCGGTTCATCCTACCTCCTTGAAAAGTAGTTTTTCTGTAATCCTGCAAACAAACAGACAAAAAGAAAGGAAACATGACCTCCTTGGCGGAGAAACATAGTCACATGGTTTGATTTTGTTTTGTGTCGATCGACTTTCCACCAAGAAATGTTAATACAGGCACTCAGTATGTCTGTTCACCACATTGTCTGATCCGTATTCACCTTCACTCGGCCCTGTTGCACTGCTGCACAGACATGAACCAAATGAGAAATTGGAGACACAGTCAATCCCATTCAGGACCTGCCACTTGTTGTGCTTTTTGCGATTAAAATAGTTACAAAAGATCACAAAGTAACGGCTGGACTGTGTCGAACACGTCAGACTGAAGAGATGGAAACTTTCCAACACAAACATCCAGTCATTTGGTTTCATTTTGTGCTGTCAGTCATCTTGTAAGAGGGGGCGTCACTTTGTTCAAACAGCGCAGAAGACATGTCCTCGTTGTTTGGGGGCTGAGCCGCGCAGCTGCGACCTGTAAAACTGTCACTCTCTTGAGTTTCAGAGCCAGACCTCGACTCATCCTGAGAGAGACGGAGGAAAACAAGCTGCAGGATTTCTGCTTCAGGTCCAAGAGTTCAGGTTCAGATGTGAAAGATTCTGAAGGATGAAACTGAAGGATCCCAGAGGACCGGATGGATCTGCTATAATAAACGGGAAATCACCAGGTTCAGTGGAAATCTGGCGTAAAATCAACCAATGGTCTTTTTCGGCACTTAAATACATCAAATAAACCATCGAGACACTTGTGTAACAACTATTAACAGAGAAATACGGGAGAGTCGCTAACAGCAGGACGTGGCTAACAGTGATTAGCTCGGGTCAGCACGGTGAAGGCATTCAAAGGTCTTTTTTAACCACTAATGCTGCTGAAAATAACAGCAAACCTCTGCAGCAGCATGAGAAGAGTCCCTACACACAACAAAGCACCAATGGGCTCCTTCCTTTGGGGTTGACTTTGGTAATCCACTGTAATGGACTTTACTATGAGAGGAGCTGGTACAGGGGCCAGTAGGTAAGTCTTTAAAACACTCTTTAATAAACTCTGGCTTCACTAACTACGTTGTTGCTGCTTTGTTTTGTGTGTAGGGACTCTTCTCATGCTGCTGCAGAGGTTTGCTGTTATTTTCAGCAGCATTAGTGGTTAAAAAAGACCTTTGAATGCCTTCACCGTGCTGCCCCGAGCTAATCACTGTTAGCCACGTCTGACTGTTAGCGACTCTCCCGGATTTCTTTGTTAATCGTTGTTACATGAAAAAAACTCGATGTAAGTCTCGTTGGTTTATTTGATGTATAAGTGTTAAAAAAGACCATGGGAGGATTTTACGCCAGAATTACACTTTAAGATATCAGTTGGTCCTGAGAGTGGCGCTGCAGGAGAAGGTCATTCAAACGTAAAGGGTTCATCCACTGGAGAGCCGCAACATCTGCAGGGACGTTAATGGAAATGTTGTCTTCGGTTGTTGAGATATTTGTCTCTTCTTCCTCTCCGTCTTGTTCTATGGTTCTTTTGTACTTTATTTCTTACGTTTTTCTTCCTTTATTTTCACCGTTTTGTTTCTGAGGAGTTCAGACGGTATCACATGAATTAATAAATCCAACTCACAAATCAATAATGCATCATGTTCTTGTGGAAGCCCAAGTTCCTGTGATCCAATCTCGCTCTGACTCTCCTCTGACCGTCGTCCTGCTCAGATTCACCGCCTCAGCAGCAGAATCCATTCACCTGTATGATCTTCAGTCTGATAACACCCTCATTAAATCTGTTTTATCTACTTTTCTTTGAGTGTCGTCCTTTCATCTGCCAGCTGCGTCTTCTGAACAGCTGAACGAGCAGTAAATGATGCTTTCATGGTCACCTGGTTATCCGCAACTTCAGTTTTCTTTGATCTGAATCAGTCTGCTCACAGAGCTTCTTCTCCTTCTTCTTCTTCTTCTTAGTTGGGGGAACTTTTTCTTTGAACAAGATTTCAATGTTCGCGGGAATTATACTTCAATGTTCTTCGATCCAAGCCGCCGAGAAGGTCGAAGGTCACGACACCAAGACAAAAGGTGTTATTTTTTCACCCAAAAGAGTCCCGCCTAGTCCCGGGCGACTTTGCTGTGATTGGCCAGTACTAACCCTAAACCATAACCTCTTTGCCCAAACCTAACCGCGGCTGACCTCGACGCCAGCCAATCACAGCACAGTAGGACGGGACTTCGAAAACCCCCTGGGAAAAAAAATATGCGGACGAAAGAACAAAATTCCTCTCAGCCGATGGACGGCCACCATGGCAGCGTTCTGCCAAAGCAACAAAAAAGTGCAGAGACAGGAAGACTTTTCAGAATAAGAGCATATGTTTCTCTTTATCTCTGCAGGAAGTTGATTTCAGAGTGATGGAGTGAAATCAGAGGCCGATGGGAATGGTGAACCCACTGAACAATGTATCCGCTGAACAATGATGGTGAAATGTATACATTGAAGTGTGATGTGCATATGTTCTGTAGTTTTCATCTCTGTGGAATAATAAGTGTTAAAAAACATTAAAACATATTTACAAAAAATAAAACGACTATGTATACGTGTTTTTTCTGACTCCGCCCGTAGTACCTGGGCAAAAAATACTCGACGGACTTAAACATTTAAAAACACCAGAATGTTCCTTTAAGTCCGTCGAACAACAAACTTTTCCACCTCCACTTCATCTGCACTTAACTACCTGTTGACCCCTGACCTCTGAAGCTGGAGTGACCCCTCCCCTCTCCTCTTCAGCCTTCGATGATAACGCTGAGGCTAAAAACAACAGAGCAAACGGGGAAAGCTGCTCGCCATTACAGCTGCGCAGCACAAAGAGCTCCGTTTGTGAACGCTGTCATTAAAGCAGCGGTTTAAAAGCGGGGGGCTCTTTGAGCTAATGGAGGGTTGTTTTGTTAAGAGCCCTCAGGGATTATTTTATCAGAGAATCTGCAGTTTAATGTATGGATGTGGCTCAGAATAATGACAGAGGCCTGTATGAGCACGCGGAGACATTGAATCCTTTGATTTAGGCTCAGAAACTGTTTTTAAAACCTAAAATCTAAAAATCTCATCTTTACCCTACACCCATCCCTCCGACACACAAAAAGCACAAGGAGGAAGAGGAAGATGAATGACCAAAACCTCCAGGTCACAATAAAACTCAATCCGATATGAACGACCGAAGACATGTGCGATATTGAATCTGTGACATGGGAGAAGGGACAACATGAAGACGGATTCCTGGTTAAATTTCTGCTGGCAGCTGCAAAGAAGGCAATCACCAGAACATGGCGTAGAGAGGACCCTCCCACTCTGAGGAACTGGCTGGATTTGGTCGAGGAGATACTCAACATGGAAAGACTCACATATATGGTAAATGGACTTGTACTTATGAAGCGCCTTTCTAGTCTTCTGACTACTTAAGGCGCTTTCACAGTGTTTGTCACATTCACACTGATGGCAGTGGACATCTACAGACCATCTAATCTAACCATTTACACACCCATGTGCAGCATGGGGCGCAATTCGGGGTTCAGTGTCTTGCCCAAGGACACTTCAAAATGTGGACCGGGGGGGTGGGGGTTGAACCACTGATCTATCAAGTGGAGGACGACTTATGTCCTCCATGTTTCCATGTGGGGGTGACTGAGGCCACAGCTCTGGGGTACAAACTGTTCCTCATCCTGCTGGTGTTTCCAGAGTGTGTGTGAGTAAAAGTGTCCTAATTTGGATTCAAAAATGTCAGATTCAATGTGACTTTGTGCTGTTCACACTGACAAAAGCAAATCAGATCTGGGTCACAGGTGAGCGTCACAACAGTCACTGTAACAGCAGTGTGAACGTACGTCCTGTAGCCACAGACTATGAAAGTAACAACTCTTCCACCTCTTTCCATACTGCTCTGTTGGCTAGTGCGAAGAGACGGGGATTTAAATGTAAAAAATACTCATTACTTGGACATATATTTGTCATTTATCAAGAGATAAAACTGGGGAAATAGATTTTCCACATTTCCACATTTCACCGGGGGCACTTCCTCCCAGCGTCTAATTACGTCCCGGATGGGTCTGGGGATGAAAGCGTGGCGTCCTGCAGCTACAGGTTTAATTTTTTACCTCACACATGAAATAATAAACTTCAGTTGAAGATTGTTTTCTGCTCAGTGTGAAACCTGTGAGCACCGGCTCGGTCTAATACCTGGAGGACAAACGCAAGGGACACCTACAGTCTGTCTGGGACTCATGAAATCATAAAGTGAATGTGTGGCGTCTGGGCTGTGTGTGTGTGTGTGTGTGTGTGTGTGTGTGTGTGTGTGTGTGTGTGTGTGTGTGTGCGCGTGTGAGTGTGTGTGTGTGTGTGTGTGTGTGTGCAGCCTGTTATATGCTGGTAGTCAAAACATTAATCGCTCCCTGTCTAGTATTTATGTATGCAATAGATGTGACGTGTGTGTGTGTGTGTGTGTGTGTGTGTGTGTGTGTGTGTGTGTGTGTGTGTGTGTGTGTGTGTGTGTGTGTGTGGTTGTTCTTTTATCTTTGTGGGGACTACTTTGTGATTGAAGCCCTAATATGTTTGGAAAGTCCCCACTTTTTCAGAAAGTATCTTCATGTTTGATTTATTATATGACAGCGTCTCTTTGGTAAATAATAATAATAATAATAATAATAATAATAATAATAATAATAATAATAACGGTAATAATATCAAATCACACACCATCCTTAACCGTAGCATCAGAAATACTGATAATATCTTAATTCTCATCCTAATAATAATCTTTATAGCGATTCAGAATCAGGTTGAAGTGCAAGTTTGTGGAACTTTTACTTGAATATTTCCATCTTCTGCTTCTTTATTTTTCCACTCTACGTCATTTCATAAAAAGATATTGTAATTTATCACATTACATCCATTTTAAATTACTTTACCGCTTTAGATTATTAAAACAACATGTAATCAAATAATAAATAATGTGGTATTATTATAGATTAAGCTAACGATCGGTATATAGAGTAATTAAAATTAGCTCCACCTTTACAATGAGGTGGTGGAAACACTAATGCATCAATAATTTTAATACAATAATATAATCACCATATTTTCCGCACTATAAGGGGCACTACATTATAAGGCGCACCTTCAATGAATGTCTTATTTTGAAACTTTTTTCATATATAAGGCGCACCGCGTTATGAGGCGCATAGAACAGACGCTACAGTGGAGGCTGGGGTCACGTTCTGCATCCATTAGATGGAGCTGCTCTAAAGGGAACGTCAACACAACAGTCAGGGGAGGTCGTCTTGTTGCTTCCTCCACTTCGGCACCATTGATTGGTTCATGTTCAACTCTCTGGCTGCTGCTCTACTCCCGTGTTCTACTGCGTGACTAATGGCCTTGAGTGTAAACTCTGCGTCGTAAGCGTGTCTCTTAACAGGAGCCATTTTGGGCTCTTTACACAAACACACAAATGGAAATGAAACGGCACGCTTCACGCAGTCGTATATCTCAACATGCACCGCGCGTTACTTCTTCTACGGGGGAAAATAGAGTCGGCGGCTGCTCACCGTAGTTGGAGACCTGTTGTGGCTCAATATTGGTCCATATATAAGGAGCACCGCATTATAAGGCGCACTGTCGGCTTTTGAGACATTTGAAGGTTTTTAGGTGCAACTTATGGTGCGGGAAATACGGTATTCTGCGTAATGAGTTCATTTACTTTAAGTGGTACTTAAAAAGTAAAAAGTGTATTATCATGCTCGTACTTCTGTACTTGTTACTGTCGTGTTGCTACTTTTATTTGAGTAAAAAGAAAAACTTCATCCACCTCTTTTTCCTGAAACATGAGTTGGACGTTGTGAATTTTATCTCTTTCCAAACGAAACAATAAAATAAATGAGTTACGTTCCAAAATATCATAAAACCCACAAAATAATTAGAAGATTAGTAGAATGTAGAAAGTAGTAATTAGTGGAAATGTTCCGGTTTTAGTTAAAAATAAGAAGGTTGTCTTGAGTTTAACCATCAAACCCACAGCGTTCGCTCAGGAGCTGCATTACAAACTAAAAACACAAACACACTTCTCTTAGCGTAGCTACTTTATATCCTGTCAGCTGGTTTAGTCCAGTGGTTCCCAACCTGGGGGTCGAGCCCCTCCACAGGGTCACAAGATAAATCTGAGGGGTCGTGAGATGATTAATGGGAGACAATAAGTTCTGATAAACACATCTGGTTTTACTTTCTGGACTTTTCTTTTTCTTAAATACGTGCTGTCGCTCACAGTGCAATTAATAATCTACTCTCACACACCTGGGCACTTATCTTATCTATAAGACTTAGCATAACAGCGCTTAACACCGCAAACACCTTTAACTATGATGGTTCATGATGCACAGGGTCTCTGCAATATACTGTGTTTTGTTTTGTCTCCTTAAGCTGCTACGGTGTGTGTATGTGTATGTGTGTGTTTGTGTGTGTGTGTGTGTGTGTGTGTGTGTGTGCGTGTGTGTGTGTGTAAGCTTGTCGTTATAAATGTGTCTTTTAAAGGTCTGGTCTTTTCTTTTTTTTATGCTTTTAATGTTAAATTATTTCTGCAAATTAAGGGGTTGTACTGTAAATTTCGTTGTACTGGTACAAATACAATAAAGACAATTCTTCATTGTATTTTTCTTTTTTGTGCAATAACTTTATCCACCACTTTAGTACAATAATTTACTCTTGCTGCTCATTTCTTTCATAAACAGTCAAACATATACATTTACTCTACATTTAACTTATCTGATTTAACTTTCTGTGAACTATATTTGACCTGTATTTTTACATCTACCTCATATATATGTGACTAAGAGGGACGTCTTCGGTTCAAAGACTTTCTGTTTCACTTTGATACAACATTGTTTTTAGTTTTAGTCTTTGGATGTTGGGAAGTCGCTCTTCGGACTCCGATGTGTTTGTGAGACACTTGAATTTTTTAAGTTTTTTCTAAACAAAATGGTCGAAAAATAAATCTTTGCACCAACTTCATCAATAGTGTCCAAGTAGAAAGGTTCTCGTGTTCTGAACGCCATTTTAATGCTCTGAGTGTTTAAACAACATGTTGATCTGTTATTTATTTCCAGTTTGATGTTTTAAATCTTTAAATATTTTCCAGACTTGTTGCTGCATCAGAACATTCCCTAAAACCACTAAAGTATGTCTTTACCTCACTTGTTTTCAGATTAATGCTGTTAAATAACTTTGAAAACAAATCCTGGTCATTCTACGTGGACAGCAGCTAATGGTTACAACCAAATACCTGGTTAGAAATTAGTTGAGTTAAAAAAAAGTTTATAACCATCAACCCAAACATTTACTTCCATCCATGACGTCTACTCACCAATGTTTGCGTGTTATTGTTCCGCCATAAGGGGGCATTCATGGAAGTTTCTCCCAGTTGGGAACTACTTTTAATTCTAGCCTCTTGAGCTCCTGATCTCCGTTGTGTTTTACTCTCAGATCGTTCTGAAAACGTGCGACTGAGAAAATTTGCAAAGCGACCGAACCAATCAGCGTTGGTTTCTTTGGAGGATTGAAGTGAAACAGAAGAGACTGTTGAGTGTAACCAACATGGAGGCTTCCACGGATGAGATGAGCAGCTATGGAGCAAGCCGCTCACTAACTCTTTGTTCTCTGGATCCTTCTGTTGAATATGGACCGGGCTCCTGAAATTGGGCCTTTGATCCGTAAATTCACGTTAAACACAAAGGGAAAATCTCCTTTACCCACATGTTGTTTCCTTTCTGAGCTTTGCCTCCACGCTGTTAGCACGTCACACGCTTCACTCATCTGATTGGTTGGTTTGGCCCGTATGTTGGTGATGGACAGATGGTTTATCCAATCAGTAACCAGTATTTTCGCCCCTTCCCAAAAGATCTTTAGACCTCAAAAGAGTTCCCAGATGGAAATGCGGAGCAAATGAGAATCAATCCATCTGGCGGAGTCAGGTTACATGAATGCAGCATTAAAAACTGAAATGTTACAGATTCATTTTCTGTCATCTAATTGATTAACTAACCAATCGTCGCAGCTTCGTCTTTCTCACAGATTTCCTCAGTGAATGAACTGAAGTGAAGCTTGATTTCAGGATGTTTTGGACTCACCCGGTTCGGGTTGGGTAGTTCCCTCTCTCTCCAGACGGGGGGGTCTCTGTTGCCCCAGGGTGCAGCCTCTCGAGGTGGGGGGGGAAGACTGCTGTCCCGAACCTCTCCACTCCTCTTCCTCCTCCTCCTCCTCCTCCCCCTCTTCCTCCCAGCTCCTCTTCATCCTCCTCCACCTCTGGGTCCCGCGCTCTCACCTCGCAGTGAGCGCTCACCAGTAAGCCCAGCACCAGCACCAGTTCCCCCACTGCGGTCATGTCTGCTCTCCTCCACATCACTGAGTGGACGCTCGCACAACCACCAGCTGCTTTTAAACCGCTGGAGGGGAGAGAAGGAGGGAGGAGGAGGAGGAGGGAGGAAGGCCACACCTCCTGTTTCCTCTGAAGTACTCACATCTTGTACTTCAGTGTAGAAATACTCTGTCACATGCAAAAGTATATTCAAAAGCCCTCATTCTGCAGAATATTATATATTATTTGATAATAATTACTGATGCATTAATGTGTTTATTGCTCTAATGTTGCAACAGGTAAAGGTGGATAATTGTCGGGTTATTGCTCGATTATGTAGTTTTAATAATCTGAGTAACTAAAGCTGTCAGATAAATGTAGTATTATAAAAGTTAAATATTTGAGCGTATTTAACTCTGAATTCACTCCTTTACTCTCTGTCTTCATCCTTTTCCTGTGAAGCGATAAGAAGAGGAAACCCACCGAGCTGCAGGAGAAATTACCTCCTTCCTTTGTGTGTGCGCGTGTGTGTGTGTGTGTGTGTGTGTGTGTGTGTGTGTGTGCTGTACTTGTAGCGTTGTGAGGACCAGTTAAGAGTTTCATTCCTGCAGTGAGGACATTCTTGAAAGGGCTGTTTGGGGGTTAAGACTTGGTTTAATTTTGGTAAGCTGTTTGAATATTTATTCCATGTAATTTCAGTTTTCATCACTAGTTTCGAACGTTATTAATCCATAATCAATGGTTAGGACCCCTTAGTGTCACTTTTGAACGCTCTTTGAGTTTTGTTGTGAACTAAAATAAAACCAACATTACTTGGCTAGGTTTATGTCGATCGGTTTCAGGAAAATATTGTGGTTTGGGTTAAAATACTCAACATATTGTCATCAAGAGATATGATAGCTAACAAAAAGTGAGGCACAACAATTCATATGATACCTGATGAAATAGGAAGTTCTGTGTACCGTTGTGAAGATTGGTAGGTGACCATAACCTACCTTTGGGAACCTACACAGATTGTGGCGCTTTTATACTACATCAGCCCACTCCCTTCTTTGTTTTGGATGTAATTTCTACAGTAATGTTTCAGGCGTATGATCTTTGGGGTATGACATGATGGAACTGGAACTGCTCTGCTGGTGGGCGACAGCAGATGGCGCTGGAAATAAAGTGAGCGCCATCTGCGCCCAAAAAAACACTTGTGCGGTTGCAAAGAAACAACTATATATCCGATGATACATTTTTTTTCAACTGTCACAACCCCCCGAAACTACTTATGTTAATATAATTATAATAGAATATGATACATTCGGTTCAATAACTTTTTAAAAGTCCAGAAACCGCTTAGCCGGAGCGCTAACGAGAATCAGCTGAAGTGTGTGGTTTGCCTGCTCTATGGGCCACATAACCAAGGCCTTTGACAGGAGGATGAGTCTCCAAAACAAAACAAAAAAACATCTGAGCTTTGGGGTGTGACACGTGCGCAGTGAATGAATGGTGTGCAATTTGCTGAGAGGCTTAATAGCTGGTGCACTATTGAAGCAGATTCAAGTGAGTTAAAGTAAATTGAAGTAGAGGAGGGAGAGCCGGAGGGGTTCCTGTCCAGCCGGAGAGAGCCGGGGACTTTTCCACCGGGAGAGGGGGGCGGGGGGGTCGGATGGTTGGATGGTTGGATGGTGGGTGGGGGTCATTTCCGAGGATTGTTTCAGAGCTGTGTGGGAGTGGGGGTGGGGTTTGAAATGTGCAGCAGAGAAAGAGAAAGTGTAGAAAGATACTTTGGCACTTAGTAATCAACTCGTATGCCAACCCCCCCCCCCCACACACACACACACACACACACGATTTCTAGTGCGTCATAAGCAGCATTGTTTATCTCTGTTTATCGTGCTCTTTTATTGTTAGTTTTCTTTTTTTATTGTTATCTTATTGATTAATTGTGTTGTGATGTGTTTACCTTGTTTATTTAACATCAACCTGCCAAAGGTACTAAAAATACACATAAGCTACTGGCTATAATCGTGCATATTTACATGTCAATGTTTGTTAATATGCACTGGTCCTGTTGCTGTTTTGTAAATAAATAAATCTGAAATCTGAAGAATTTATGATTTTATATGATCTTTAGTTAATATTCATGTTTATCAAACGTATCGAATTAGCCAGAAAGTTAATTACAAGTTAGTGTAAACAAAATGTACATTTTTCAGGTACTTGTACGTTACTTATATTTTAATATTTCCATTTTCTGCTACAGCCTACTTATAATATTGTACTTTTTACTGCACTACATTTACTTTACAGATTCACATTAGTAAAATAAATATAATAAACCATTATACAACCTTTATTGATTCCAGATGAAATTCAGGTGTTTCAACAGCACAAAGACAGAAATAGGAGTATAAATAAAGGAGCTAAAAGCAATTAAAGTTATTTAAACGAGCTCCACCTTTATCTTTAAGCAACATTAAAGTGATGAACACATTAATGCATCATTTGTTATGACACAATAATATATTTATTATTCTATCTTGACTTTTGGTTGTTTAACTGTATTTTGATGCTGATATTGTTTCAGTAATATTTTGAATTCTGTGTTTGTTAACTCTGTGTTTGTTAACTCTGTGTTTGTCGGGCAGGTAACAAGAGAAAAGATCTTCCAGGCTGACAGGAACAGTTCAGATAAATCTGTCTTCATGGTCCGAACAGGTGAGCAGGAACAGAGCAAGTAAACATCACAGGCTGACAGGTTCAGGTTCGGGTTCGGGTTCGGGTTTAGGTTCAGGTACATTTTTTGGATCAGGTACGGGTTTAGGGGGTGAACAGGTGAGCAGGAACAAAGCAGGTAAACATCACAGGCCAACAGGTTCAGGTTCAGGTTTGGGTTTTGGTTCGGGTTCAGATTCAGGTTCAGGGGGATGAGGAACAGGTGAGCAGGAACAAAGCAGGTAAACATCAGAGGCTGACAGGTTCAGGTTCGGGCTCAGGGTCAGTATCGGGTTCAGGTTCAGTATCGGGTACGGGTTCAGGTTCAGGTTCAGGTACGGGTTCAGGTTCAGGTTCAGGTTCAGGTACGGGTTCAGGGGGATGAGGAGCAGGTGAGCAGGTGGATGACAGAGTGAGGTATGGGGACATCTGGTGGACGGATTAAAGATTGCACCCCCGAGGCTGTTCATGAACTATAACGTGAGTGTTTTTGTGTTTAACAGTCTTTGGTAACCATAGAAGTTATTTGTGTTTATGAAAACTGCTCGTTATGATGTTCCAGTAAACAACTGTTTTCATTTACATAATTGGAACCTGCTGCCTGCATGTTCCTTCATTTCCCTTAAATTCAAATCTGACGTGTGTGAGACTCAAATATCTGATTGTAACTAACAAGTATAGTTTAAATAACTGATGATGATGCAAAACAGTATTTTGAATAAGAAGAAATTATGTAAGGAAAGAAGAAGAAAGGAAATGGAGAGGAACCATGATTCAGTGTGAGTTTAAGTTTTGGAACAAATGAAGTCGGTGCTCATTTGTGGACAGGGACTCATTATTGGGGGCTCTTATTCTTGGCATCAAGATCGCCACACTATGATATGAATCCGCAGTAGGCGCGGTCAAACCTTCAGTGCACGCTACTTAACACGAAATTCGTATTACAAATGCAAATTCATGGCTGAGTTTCTCTTCCTCAGGAGAGGAGGTGTGAATGATCATCACCCCAGCTGATGTTTTTACCGGGGACGGTTTGGATGCAGAGGACAAAACATCCAAACTGGTGCAGGGGACTCATCCAGGTGGAGTCCTGCACATTTCAAAGGTAAATGGAGAGACTTTGCTTTGGTTTATATATAGAGAGAGAGATGATTAGCACTCATATCTGTAACAGACCGACAGCTTTAGACTCAATGCTGTTAAAGAAAGAAAATAGCTAAAAAGATACAACATGCAGACATATGATACATGAGTTTTTTAAATTGAATAAATTCAGAGAGCGAACAAGTTATCATTATTATTATTGTTGTCTATTTTTTGTGTTGATGTTTGGAGTTTTGATGGAAATGATGAGAGATATGCGAAGGACTTCAGATATGATTATTGATGATCCTGGAGAAACCTACTGTAGCATGAACTACCACGGAGTATTTTGCACTGTGGTGTTTATGTTTTCACCTCATGCCATGATCACTCCTTGCTCCTCGCTGTACTCGACGCGGGAAACGACGCCCTGTGAAGACTAAATTCGGTCTGACTCCTAAACGAGGTGTGCAGCTCAAACTTGGGGCTCCAATCGTTCAGCGTATGCCCAGCTGTGATCCTGGAGCGCGGGTTTACAGTTGAAATCCTGGCGCGTTTGGCTGTGACTAAAACAGCCGCGTCTGACACACAGGGACTGGTTTACTACAGGTTCACTGTGGGTCCATGTTAAACAACCTGCTCCCTTTCTCTCTTAAACTGCAGGTTTCTCTCTGAAGAATGGAAGATTTCTACAACAACACTTCACAGAACCACAGCTTTTATGAGTATTATCACAACTATGACTATTATCCCTATGATCCCTATAATGACTATTTTGGCCATTATGACTATTATGACTATTATGATTACAACAACAACAACACCATCAACGTCCCCATTTCTAAGTTGAGAGATGCACTGTACGTGGGGACCTGGATAATCATTTGTCTCGGCCTTCCTTTGACCCTCATGGCCATCTATTCTCTTCTTTCTCTGGTATGAACATGATGACTGAGATTTGTGTATTTTCTGTACGTCATGTCAACAACGACCCCAATCATTAATATAATAATATCATATAAAAGTAATAATACTATTGTGAATGAAACTCCTTCACATTGATCAGGAGGTTTTCGTTTCAATAATAACCGGCTCTACACATTATCCTGCTTATTACATTACTGATTTAAAATGATTTATTACATCCACTAATAATAGTTTGTGTGATTCTACAGTTGTAAATGCAGCCACCGTAGCCCGATCATCAGACTAATTGTATTATAGTCTGTGCCCTCAGTTCATTTTGGATTTCCACGAGGTGTTCATAACTCGGAGCAGAGCAAGCCTGCTCAGAAGAATGCATTTCCTTTTCCCTGCTAGTTAGAAGAAGAGGGTGTGGATCTAATGTCTGGATTCGACCGTAAACTTGTGTTGCACAGATCAGGGAACTCAGATACACTATCAGCTCTCCTTCTCCTACGCCGCGTCTGGGCCATGTTTACAAAACGATCCCCGTTTCTATTTACGAGTGTCTGTCTCCTTCAGCCTCAGAGAAAGATGCAGGAAAAAACTCTAAAGACATTTGTCACGGAGTCATGATGACACCAAAGAGCAGATGATTGGCTGTGAGGATTTTCGTCACTGGGCATTAGGGGCGGGGCGCTTTTTAGATGCGTCGCTGAATGCAAAAGTGGTGGTTAGCACTGTCGCCTCACAACAAGAGAGTCCCTGGTTCAAATCCCGGCTGGGGTCCTTCTTTGTGGAGTTTGGATGTTGTCCCCGTGTCTGCGTGGGTTCTCTCCGGGTTCTTCGGTTTCCTCCCACAGTCCAAAGACGTGCACGTGTTCGGTTCCTTGATGACTCTAAATCACCCGTAGGTGTGAATGGTTGTCTGTCTCTGTTCGTCTCTATGTGTCCTGTGATAGACTGGCGTCCTGTCCAGGGTGGACCCCGCCTCACGCCCGATGTCAGCTGGGATCGGCTCCAGCCCCTCGCAACCCCGACAGGGACAAGAGGTTGAAGATGAATGAATGAATTACATTAACATTAACTTCATTAAAAGTTAATGTTTAACTTCATTAAAATAGAGTCATAGAGAAGAACAGCTTGCTCGTACAAACAACAAAGTGGAGGAAAAGCAAGAAACGGTTAAAACGGGTTAGAAATTAGTTGTTACGAAATAGTTGTTTGAACGGGGCAGAAGAATACGTTTTCATGACTAATAAACAACGAGCTGTGCGTGAGCGGCACACTAAAGAATTATGCATATGGAGTCACACTGTTCCAGGCAGTATTTATGGAAAATAAAGTGGAAATGAAGAATATTGCTGCCGTTTTGTTTCCAACTAATTTCTTTACTTTCCCCAATGTTTTCCTGCAGGTGCGAAATGATCACGTGGCTCCGATCTACGTCATCAACCTTCTCATTTCAGACATCGTCCAGTTCTGCTGCCTGATACAGAAGGTGGCAGAACTTGAGGATAAGGAAATGAATAAAATCTTCTTCTTGATTTACAACTGTAGTGTGAAAACGAGCGTTGTCTTCATGGTGTGCATCGCCCTGGAAAGGTATCCGTCTATCCAGGATGTGTTCAGCTGTGTCCGACCCTTGTGTTACTGTAGTATTGTGAAGCTGCGTCTACCTTGTTTTACAGGTATTTGCTCATCGTTCACCCGATGTGGTACCGCTTCAGACGAAACATCAAGACCTCTGTGGTGGTCTGTGTCCTGGTCTGGGTCCTCACTGCCACCCTCCAGTTCTTCACTGTATATTTCTATAATTATTACTTTACAAAAATCTTCCA
Source organism: Echiichthys vipera (assembly GCF_963691815.1). Classification (NCBI taxonomy): domain Eukaryota; kingdom Metazoa; phylum Chordata; class Actinopteri; order Perciformes; family Trachinidae; genus Echiichthys; species Echiichthys vipera. Next base: position 4,133,398 of record NC_139836.1, on the reverse strand, counting down.
GAACGTCACTTTCCTCCTTCCTTTCCCGTTGCTCATATTCTTCCTGGGTGCGACCCTCAAAACCCTGTCTGCTTCTATCTCCGTCCCTTCTGACGAAAAGCGTCGAATTGTGGGAATGTTGGTGGTGGTGCTGCTCATTTACACGCTGCTGTTTCTGCCCCACATCATTTATTTAAACATACGAAGACACAGTTCGCATTTTCGAATTTTGTCTACCATGTTTTTGAGGTTTAGTCCTCTTGCAGACTTGGTGATGTACATAGTCTTGATGAAAGGGATCGTACACAATCCTTGTTTTCGCAGAATTCAACACAACGATATCAGCGTTTCAGTAATAACGATAACAACAGGTCGACAGTCGGTTTCAGGTAAGCAGTGAAAGAGTGTCATTATTGTCCTTTCATCGCAGAAGCAAAGCAGATGTTTTTTTGATTCAGAGCTCATTGGAGCTGCCCCTCCGTCTTATTCCTAAACCTTTATTTTGTATGTTAAACACAGGAAAAGCATCTTTTCTTATGAGTTATATTTAAAGTTCTCAGCTTTTTTTTAAGGGATAAACATGAAAAACAAAGTTTTACAGATGACAAAGAAAATTAAACTTTTTGATTCAGTAGTTTGTCTGTTATGACTAATGTACAGTATGTCTTTCCAGGACTGTGTTTTTTATTTGTTTATCTTTATTAAATGTCTTTTATTTTAAGTGTTTTGATGATGAGGATTTAGAGCATCATTATTACAGCCCTTGTGGATGAAATCTAATCACACTGTCTGTAATTATATATATATAATAAATATATAATAAATGAACTTGTTTCTTTCTTTTGTTTCTTAGACAACTTACAGAGTCAAGTCTCAGGATACATCAGTGAAAGTACAGAATAATGTACATAAATACAAAGTATGACATAAAAGAGGACAACAGTCTCAAATTAAAAAGAAAACAATAGAAAAATTGATTATTAGTGAATAAATAAAATCAAAAAGAAAACATTCAATGGAAGAAAACATTAATTCATAGTAGTTATTATGTTGTGATTGGTTCTGGACAGTCTCTCTCTCCTTTTTAGTTTTTTTTATCCCTCTGTGTTTTTCTGTATGTGCTTTCTTTCGTTTCTCTGGTTTTGAGTTTGTTTTACTGGCAGGTGATTCTTGTTAGCATTGATCACCTGCCACTCTGTATATTAAGCCGGTACTGAGCCTCAATCTGTGCCGGATCAAACCCTCAACATACCCTGATGTCGCCCTGTGTACCTGTTCCTCTTGTGCCCATTCATCATGTGAGTTTGTATCAGTTCTCTTTGTGTTTTTCCTTTGTGTTAATTCACCTTTTGTAAATAAGTTTTATTAAATTTGTTAATACCGTCTCCAGAGTTCCGTGCCTGCATTTGGGTCATCATCACACATGACATATTAAATATTTGTCTCCTGAAAATATCGTAAAGGAGCTCAAAGCTTTATTGAAATGCACAGGCTTATATTAGCAAATTACATTTTTTCTAGTTTAAGGTTGAATAAAACATCAGCCATTGGCGGTCAAAGGAACCTGTTTGTCTCACTCACACGAAGGCAAATGTTAAAAAGGCAAGAAAAACATAAGGACGACATGTTTGATGATTTAACAGAGAAATAAACTTAATAACAATAATATAAAGTAATGAATTAAACAAAAAAGTGCTTGAAAAACAAACATTTGAAAACGGTTTGTTCAGGACCTGACCAGCAGACGGCAGCAACGTGTAACGCAACTGTGTTCAAATCAAGCAGAGTCTGAGAACCAGCACCTTTTCAGAAGTTTAATTCAAGCACTTTGACTCTTATTGTTGTTTTGGATCATTAGAATAAATGGAATAAAAGTTTGGAATATATCCAGTGGGGTGATAAAAAATTACATTTAGACTATATGAACATTTTAAAGTCCCCCTCCACTTAAAAATTAGGTTTTTCTTCCTGTTCCTACAGTTGGATGTTTGAGCTTCACTCTGCAGAGTTTAACCCAAGAATCTGAGAGTAGAAAGTTTCTCTGTGCTCTTGATAATCTGAGTTCTCAGCATGATTTGTGACATTACAACTGTTCACGGTGGTGTGGTGGTCAACACTGTCGCCCCACAACAATAGGGTTCCTTGTTTGAATCCCGCCTGTGTGGCGTTTGCATGAGTTCCCGTGTCTGCGCGCATCTTCTCCGGGTTCTCCGGTTTCCTCCCAGTCCAAAGACGTGAAGATTAATTGATGACTCTAAAATTGCCCGTAGGTGTGAATGTTTGTCTGTCTCTGTTCGTCTCTATGTGTCCTGTGATAGACTGGCGTCCTGTCTAGGGTGGACCCCGCCTCGTGGTTGAAGATGAATGAATGAACAACTAGTTCAAAGTCAATCCTGGTCCAATATTGTACAACACCAATAAGTGTGAGCAAGTTGAAGTCGCCAGTGTTGCAATAAACTAGGAAGCATCTCGTGTCAGGTATGAACAATTTAGATATTAACAACATTTGCATATTCATAAATTCCGTTTTTTTAAGGCGTAGATGCCTTTTTATAAATTTACATTTGGAAATTATACTTTAAAAACACATAATTGCTCCCAACAGACTATATGTTTAAGTTGTAAAACATGTCTGAAAGGGCATCATAGACAGAATGATTGAGTCTGTTCAACATGCCGGCTAAAAAGACGGTTATCGTTGACACTGTGCACAAGATTTCTGCATAACTGTATACCTAATGTATATGTATATAAATATACAGATTTATAGATATTGATGTTGTTGTTGCAACTTGCAGTTGCTCATGGAGGAATTGTTGGGTTTCTGTAAATCATGAATAAGGGTTCGTCCACGCGATCGAAAACAACCTTTTTTTCCTCCGTCGTTCTTAAAAAGTTTTCCGTCCACTCGGCCTCTGCTCATAAATCTCTGTGTCCACATGAAACCAGGTAAACCGACTCCATGCGCTGTAGTTCACATGCCAGGCCTGGAGGTGGCGCTGTAACTGCCACAGAAACACACCAACAAAGGAGAAGAAGAGACGGGGAGACGCTGTGGAGAATCCAAACACCGGAGAGTTTCTCTCCAAATACTCCTCCATCCTAGAGACAAACGTGTCCCTGGTTCTGGTCTTAGTGGAGACTTTGGTGCTGTTCTGGACTCTGATGCACCGATCACTCTGCAGTTAGTGTCCTCACTGAGCAGAGGGTGCTGCTGGGAGCCCCTTCACTCTGCAGTAAGTGTCCTCACTGAGCAGAGGGTGCTGCTGGGAGGCCCTTCACTCTGCAGTTAGTGTCCTCACTGAGCAGAGGGTGCTGCTGGGAAAACCCTTCACTCTGCAGTTAGTGTCCTCACTGAGCAGAGGGTGCTGCTGGGAGCCCCTTCACTCTGCAGTTGGTGTCCTCACTGAGCAGTGGTGGGTGCTGCTGGGAGCCCCTTCACTCTGCAGTTAGTGTCCTCACTGAGCAGAGGGTGCTGCTGGGAGCCCCTTCACTCTGCAGTTAGTGTCCTCACTGAGCAGAGGGGGCTGCTGGGAGCCCCTTCCCTGTCCCAAAGCACTCACAGGCGCCACTTTCTCACTACATTTAGAGACATTTCACAGCTTCTTAGAACTTAATTCATAAAAAAAATGTAGCTCCTTATTCAGACTGTGTGCGTGTGTGTGTGTGTGTGTGTGTGTGTGTGTGTGTGTGTGTGTGTGTGTGTGCGTGTGTGTTTGAGCTGCCATTATACAACCATTGTTTGTCTGTAAGCAGACAATGGAGTCTTTAATTCAGATGAAACAGATGATAATACAGTGGAGAAACAGCTTTAACACAGTGATACAAACACAACGAGCCTTTTCACCACAACAGCTGATTTACTATGTTTCAAGAGAAATTTGTGTTTTATCACCGATCCAATTATTTTGACCTTCTGTGCCTCAGAGGTTCACAGATAGCCGGTTTGTTGGTGTCGTTGATGGATTACTGAATGAGCCTATCCAGCTAGTAAGTCGTGTTGTAAGTTGATAAAACGTAAAGGTTTGCTGCAGGTGCTGGACGAACGGTCGTCTCAGACGGTGGACTCACTGATCTGAAGGGTTTCGAGCGTCCAGTTCTCCAAGGATCAACTCGCTCCCAATCACATGTGTGAGGAATCCAGCACCTGCCTGCTAATTGATTGTTGCAGTGTTTAAACGAGGGTGGTGTGTGTGTGTGTGTGTGTGTGTGTGTGTGTGTGTGTGTGTGTGTGTGTGTGTGTGTGTGTGTGTGTGTGTGTGTGTGTGTGTGTGTGTGTGTGTGTGTGTGTGTGTGTGTGTGTGTGTGTGTGTTCTCCACATGCCTGCCTCTGTAATCATTTTTTTTCCATGACAGCAGTGACATGAATGTTTCTGCGAACCCAGCAACAAATCAACTCCACCCGACTCTAACAGGTCGACCTCCATCAGAGGTTTTTAGCTGAGTTGGCGTTTGCATACTCTTCTCTTATTGGACGGCTGTTACTGCTTATTTTCGTTACGTAGTTTATTTCCAGAGTGCAGACTTTGCTCTTGATAACATTTCCTCACCATCAATATGCGTGCGTGCGTGCATGCATGTGTGTGTTTGTGAGAGTGCACAGGCCGATGGTCAGTATTGATCAACCCTGTTTGAGGCGGCCAGCTCTCATCGCCGTGGTAACCCACAGCAGCCCATGATGTTGCTGCTGATCGCGCCCCCACCCTGGGGGAAAAAAATAAGATGAAATGGGCTCTAAAAATAGACCGGCGCCGCCGTTAGCTAATCAGAGAAAGAGGGGTGAGGGAGCCACGGGTGTGTCTGGGAGAGTGGTGTGTGTGTGTGTGTGTGTGTGCGTGCGTGCGTGTGTGTTGTGCTGAGTCATACTCAGGTTCCTGTTAGGAAAGAGGGGGAAGATGATGATGTCTTCATTTTAGCATGCTAGGCGGTGTTAGCGTGATAATACAATCAAAACGTACGATAATTAATAAATGCTGATGGAATATTCAGATCAAAGTGCAACAGTGTAAAAGTCCAGAACTGAAATTGTATAACCATCAAATGTCTCATTGACTTCCAGAATTTCTCCTCATGAGCAGAATTTCCAGCACGTCAAATACCTCAGTTTTATCCGCGGACTTAATAATAAAGCTTCCAATGTCCAGCAGGAAGAGACTCCACCGGCTCCAAAAAGAAGCGTGATTGTACAGAAGTCATTGAGAAAATTAGCCTACTTCTCACTATAGACTGTATAAAAAATGGACGTAGCGTCTCGAGGTCCGTTCTCTCAACTTGATCCAAGCGTCCTCGCCTACGGGAGTCTCCATCTTGTCAGACTTTGACTCCTCCTCATTTCCTCTGACCAAAAAAGGGCATGTATGTGACGTTGGGGGGGAGGGATATTGTTTTAAAAAAATTCACCCCCCTCAGTGTTGCCATGGAGATATGACCTAAACGTACAGACTAGAATGTTCTTTTGTCCTTAAACAGGTTTAATGATGCTGTGTAAATGGCCTGTTTAACATGGGGGTCAATGAGAAACTGCTCTGTTATGAAACCTGCCCCTAGTGGACACTCAGAGAACTGCGTGTTATAATAACGTTAAGTGTTATAAACTTTTGTTTCCACAGAGAATATTTTCCGCAATTCTCCAAGAATCCAAAGCAAAAATCACAGTGTCTTTTTGTCGAGCTAACTTCCGGGTCGGCCTACAAAAATACGTCCCAGTTTAAATATAAACGACATGTAATTTAACTGTACAGGTCAGGATGCAGCAAATAATCTGATCCGATAATCAGTTCGACATGAGACGGAGCCGTTACAGCTGCTCTCTCCGAACAGATTACAGGAAGTCACCCTCCAGTTTCTTCGTCTGTTTCGTCCGTAATGGAGGGAGGAAAGAAATACAGAGCTATCTTCACCGACATCTATTTTTAGTTCAAAGCTTCATCCATCAAACATCCTCTGGAGCACAGATTCATTTTCAGCCTTTAATGGTGCAAAAATCATCCCCGCGTGTGTGTGTGTGTGTGTCTGCTTCTTCCAGCTAACAGAGCTTATCTAGTTAAACGTGTGTGTGTGTGTGTGTCTGCTTCTTCCAGCTAACAGAGCTAATCTAGTTAGACGTGTGTGTGAACAAAGTCATGAATTATGGATTTTACATTGTGTTTATCTACTGATATCATCACTCTCACGACAGCTTAGAATATTCATATTATTTTTTATCAAACTCCAGTATAGAATAAAAAAGGACAAATAAGAAATGCTTAAGTGAAATACTTTATATGCTTATTAAAAATATTTTACTGGAATTTGGAGTATATCAACTGATATTATTTTGGATATTGTTTATGATATTTTCCATCTGTTTTAAAAACATATTGGATATTTTGTTACACTTTCCATATATTCTACTTATATTATTTTGTATTTCTGGTGATTTTTCAAAATCTTTTCTACTATTATTTTAAATATTTTGGTGATATTTTTCACCTGTTTCGATATATTTTCCATGCATTCTACTAATATTATTTTGTATCTCTTTGGTGATATTTAAAAAAAAATTATACTAATATTATTTTTAATTTTTGGTGATATTTTTCAGCTTCTGTTTTGATATATTTTTCAAATATTCTATTAATATTATTTTGTGATATTTTCTATCCATTCTACCAATATAATTATATATATTTTCCATCTTTTGTTTAATGTTTTGTGATATTTTACAGACATTTTACATCTCAGTAATGCATAAAGTAGAGTGCAGCTAATGCCGGACAAACACTGTTTGGATGAAGTCCAATTTTACAGAATTTGCTTCCTCATCTCTCTCTCTCTCTCTTCTTCCACCTCTACGCTCTCATCCACTCTTTTCTTTTCCTCTCTTTCTTCCTCTCCAACACTTTCCTCTCTCTCCCTCTACTGCACAACAAGAGTCCCATGTTGCTTCCATACATCACTCTCTCTCTCTTTCACTGTCACCATCCCTCCCTCCTTCCCTCCCTCTCTCACATGCCCTCTCTCCACCCCTTCCCCCTCTCTCTCTCTCTCTACCCATTAGCAGGAAGAACCAATCGCTGACAAACGAGAAGAGACGACCGAGCCAGACGGAGCAGAAGGAGAAGAAGAAGAAAGAGAGACAGAAGAGAAAACTACTGAAAAAAAGAAGAAAGAAGATCATGGACGCTCTTAAGAAGGGATTCTCCATGGCCAAGGACGGAGTGGTGGCTGCCGCCGAGAAGACGAAGGCCGGCGTGGGTGAGGCCGCCACCAGGACCAAGGAGGGGGTCCTCTACGTCGGTGAGAGGGGGGATGCATGCATGGATGGATGGATGGATGGATGGAAAGTACTAAGTGTACATTTTGGATGGATGAAAAAGTAAAAGCTGGGATAAAAAAAAAAAGACATGAGGAAGGAAAAGGGAAGAAGGGATGACAGCGAGATGAAGGGATGGACAGTGAGGGAGGAATAAAAAGAGAAATTAGCAGGTAAAAAGTTAAATTTGACATGAATTTGGATGAAGGGGTGGAGGGAAAGGTGGAGTGCATTAAATTTGAAGACATGGAAGTCTGCTTAAGAAGACAGAAAAGAGGGAGGAGCAAACGGATGAAGAGAAGTAAAGAAGAAGAAGGGATGCAGAAATAAAAAAAAGCACATTTTAACACCAGATAATCGCATTAAAATTTCCGTAGTGTGGTTTTTTCTGGTTGGAGGACGAATGAAATTTGAGAACAAACTGTGAGAGATGGAGGGATGAAGGAAGGGATAGGTGGAGGAGAAAAAGCTATGTATTAAAATACAGAAGCATATACGGTATATATATAGATAGACGCCTGTAATTAATTGTGACATGGATTCAATTTAAAGATGGAGGTCTATTTGGAGCAGGAACGAGGGAAGAATGGACGGAGGGAAAGATGGAGAGATTAAAGGGTGGATACTGAGAAAGAAAGAAGGAATTAATGAGAGAAATTAGTTCAATTTAACGTGAAATTGCACATTAAATTAATTGAAATTTGAGTTTTTCTGTGGAAAGTAAAGGAGGGATGGGTGGAAGATGAGTGAAATTCAAGAATAAACCGAGATGGACAGAGGGAGGGATAGAATAAAATATTAAAATCAAATGAAAGAGAGATAAAAGTGGAATTCATTGTGCATTAAATTTTAAGATGTTGAAGTCCATTTGCAGGAATGGGGGAAGAAAGGACACAGGCGAGAGATGAAGAGGGTGATAAGTGACAGAAAAGGACAAAATAAAGTTAATTTTCACACCAAATTGGAATTTGGGAGGAAAATGAAGGAGGGATGGATGAAATGACAACAAGCTGGGGGTGGATGGATGAAGGGAGGGATGAAGGGAGGGATGGAGGGGGTAATAGGTGGAGGACAGAAGGCTGGCTCTTTAAATATTCAAAGTGTAAATCATCGTGACACGGTGCATTACGTTTGAAGATGCTGGTGTGTGTTTGCAGCAGAGCTGTAGGAGGGAGTGACTGCAACATGATTTCATGAAATGTATAAAAAGCCTGAAACGTCAACGTTTCAAACTATGATGTCGCTTCACTGCAGTTGCAATTTTAAACACTTGGTTAACGTCAAAACAACAGGCAAACAAAACTATTTGGTTAAGTTTAGGTGAAACGTGGTTTGGATTGTAATAAGGACATTTGTTAACGTAGATGAGTCAACGTTAACTTCCGGTTTCACGCGGGAACAGCGCTCTCCTGGGAAAGTTGTCGCTGCCCTAAACTGATTTAACAAATGGCTCATTTTCTGAAACCAGGCTGGTTACTGAAGCTTCAGGACAGGAGAAACAAACCTCACCTGAGCTGTAACTGTGTTTGTATGTTTATTCTCTGTTGACATGACAAAACACACACAGAGGGCCACAGGAAGTGATGTCAAACCTCCCCGGTGGTGCTCGTTGTTGTGTTTTGCTCTCACCTGCTGATTGATGAGAGGGAAGGGGGGAGAAACATCTCAGCAGGTCTTCAGTCCAGTCAGGGGGAGAAAGTCGCCTGAGTGGAGGAGAGAGCTGTCAATCGTGTGTTTCGACAAAAAAATAAGTTGTTCTTTACTTTAAACCACTAACGTATGTTCAAATGCCCCCATTTTGGATAGTTTCAAGAAATGTTTCTGATATTTTTTGGGTTCTTTTCCTGATATTCTTTTTCTATGGTTTACTGGTTTTATATTGGATATTTCCTTGACCTATTTCAGATATTTTAATTATTCCCCCTGATACTATTTTGGATTTTCTTCAGATATTTTACCAATATTTTTCATGGTATTTCCCTGATCGTTTTTTTAATATTATTTTGGATATTTCTTTGGATTTTCTTTTCAAATTTTACTGATGTTTTCCGAGTATCTACTAATATTTTTCCCGGTACTTTCCCTCATATTTTCCGATATTTTTTATAATGTTTCGATATTTTCCAGATATTTTAAGAAACCTCACTGATACTGTTTTGAATTTTTCTGATTATTTTTGCATATTCTACTGATAATATTCAGCATATTTTCCTGACAGAGATCTTATATTTTCTGTGTACTTTCCATTACATTTTTGTAAATTTCACATAAGGAAAATGGTCTTTCCTGCAAATATAGTATCAGCAGGCTGTAGGCGATAATCATGTCTGCTGAGGGAAACGTACAGTGCTGAGAACATAAACCCTTTGAAAGATCTCCTTAATGTGTCATATTTAGTGTATATCGAGATGGGGAACCTCCCGTAGGACCCCAGGATTAAACATGCTGTAGGAGGTCTGACCCACTGAGTCAGACCAGAGCAAAGTAGCAACTCTGACACAAAACTTGGGTTTCGGTTAAAGATCATCGTTGCATCATTTGGGAATTGGGTGAAGAAATGTCGTTGTCTGACTAAACAGCATTTTTGCTTAATTGCCAAGTAGGATTTCTGTGATATGAACCCAGATTGTGTAGCCTGGAAAACAGACAAAGCTGCAGTTTTTTTGTTTTTTTTTGTTGGCACTGCCAGATATGCCTGGCCCCTCTCCCATTCAGACAGAATTCTAACCAGCCAGCTCATAGGGTTGTAGGTCACCTTTTGTTGCTGGGATTGGTTGAAGGTCAAGTTAAGTTGCCCTGATTGGGTGTAGGTCATGTTTCGTTGCCCTGATTGGTTGAAGACCAAGTTTTGTTGCCTGATTGGTTGAAGATCAAGTTCTGTTGCCTGATTGGTTGAAGGTCAAGTTTAGTTTCCCTGATTGGTCATAGGTCATGTTTCGTTGCCTCGAATGGTTCTGGATCTTGTTTCGTTACCCTGATTAGTTGTAGGTCATGTAAGTTGCCCTGATTGCACAAACGTGTGTGACACTCTGCACATGTGAACTAGGCAAATCCTATTTAATCTTATGAAGCAAGCCACACAACCTACTGTCAATGAGATTTTGGATGAGGCTTTTTTTTATCTGGTATTAGAGGTGTATCACTAGTATGTCAGAGGAAAGATCATGTTATTACCTAAATCTAAAGGGTAAATTCTGCAGCCTTTTGAGACATTTCAGCCGCATCTTCGGATGATCACTGCGAGTTTTCCAAAGATTAAAACATTCTAATTCATCATAATTGCACTGATATACATTCCTACTTAGCAGGAAAGGGAAAACAATCCATTAGATGAGATAAAACCTGCAGGTTCATTAAATATGCATCATATCTGGTTATACCATGAGCTGCCTTCCTGTAACTGACTGAATGTGCAGCACATGAGACACATGAGCTTCAGTGGTCGGCTGCCTGTTTGGAAACAGTTACTGTGTCTCTGTGAATTCACTGAGACAAAGAGTCTGTTCAGTCCGACCCGTCACATGTCTGACCAGCAGGACGCCCACTGGGAAATCCATCACTCCCTGAATCTGGACCGAACAACAAGAATCCAACAGAGGGCTGAAGTCCACAGATACTGATCCAAAACACCCACAGGGTATTGTTTGCTACATTTGTCCCAATCAGAGCCTGAAAAAATGGAGAACTATGAGGCGCTTAGTGTAGTTTCACATGTATGATTTGTAAATTAGTAATGTTGTGTTTTAGGAACACTTGCTTCATCCTCTCTGCGACGTGTTTATGTAGTTGCTACAGTGTAGAAAGCAGTTAGGATTAGAAAAATGTTAGTAGGTCTGGGATATGACCCGCGGTGCCCGGGTACAGTACACAGTGTTCATACTAATCAAATGAACTGGACTTTGAGGTCAAGCGTACTCAGATCGGGTTTGGGTCCCTGATGTAAAACCCTCCTTAGACTCTAGAGGGAGATTTGTAATCGAGGGGGCGTCAAAATAAATCCTCCCACGGAGTCCAGACTGATGATTCTGCTAAGACTGAAATATGATCAGCTGTTTCCATGATGGCAGGATGAGAAATAACGCTCCTCCTGACTTAACACGTGTATTCACTTGTGAAGAAAAATCACAGGTTGGGAGGAAATAAAGTAAGAATCAAGCTGCTGGTCGTATTAAACTGGGTGACACGGATTAATAATTCAAGAGAGCAGCTGAGCTCAGAGGAAACCAGGTCAGACTGAACTGCTGCAAACAGCTGTTTGTTCATTGAAACATTAAAGGTAAAAGTGGACCAGGTTACTTCACGTATGACCCAGATCGGCTTTCTTTTGTTTTTACAATAAAATATATATATATATTTTTTTTTATTTTACTTCTGATTTTGATCACTTTCAGGCCATAAGGCTGCTGGTATTCTGATAATGGCTACAAACACTGAGGAGGATTTAACCACCTGAACTACAATGTCTCATGATAACGCCATGTTTGCTGTCGTTGCTGCTGTTGCCATTGTTGTTGTTGTTGTTGTTGATTCTATTGCCACTGTTGTTGTTGACGCCATCATTGCTGTTGGGGTTTTTTCTTTTTTTGCTGTTGCGCTTATTGTGGTCGATGTTGTTGCCGCAGTTTTTGTTGTTGCCATTGTTTTTTTACCCTTTTTGCCAATGCTGTTTTTGTTATTTTTGCTGTTAATTACGTTGTTTCTGCCGTTGTTGTTCCCATTGTTGTTGTCGTCATTGTTGCTGTTATTGCTGCCATTGCCCTCGTAGCCATAGCTGTTGTTGTTATTGTTGCCGTTAATGTTGTCTGCCTTTCCCCAATGTTGCTGTTATAATTGCCATTGTTGCCTTCATTGCTTTTTTCTTTGTTGCTGTTTTTTGTCATTTTGTATCTTTTACTGCCGTTGTTGCCATCGTTATTACTGCAGTTGTTGTTATTGCTGTTGTTTTTGGCAATTGCTGCTGTTGATGTTGTTGTCGTTGCAGTTGCTACCATTGCTGTTGTTGTTACATTACACTGAATTATAATGAAAACATGAAGAATTGAAAACAGGAGCATATCTGAAGACAGGGACAAGTCTTACTAACCCTCAAATATTCTTAATGTTATAAATAATTAGGAATAGAAAATGAAAAAAGGCAAAAATCAACATTCAAAGCTTTCACTATGTTTTTTTCCTCTTTTCCAGGAAACAAGACGATGGAGGGAGTGGTGACCGGCGTTAACACGGGTAAACCAACGGTCACACACTAATTAGCACCCAGACAAAAAAAAAAAGCAAGTGACATGTGTCACCTTTACAGAGGGGATGTATTGCACTTTTCCGGAGCCCGTCCGACATTCCTTTCCATGTCCCTGACGCTATTTATAACCTCAAGCGTTTGGTTGACAAATATCTTTGAGGGATGCACTGGGAGACTAAACTCAGGGCATAAAAGTCCTGGGGTTAAGTTACAGTTGGTTTATAATCACTTTATAGAAGTTTTTCTCACATGGGATACTTCAGATGTTAGTTACAGGGTATCATTGGGACTAACACCAGTGAATGTAGTGATATTACATGATAAAGTCCTCTTAGATGTTACACAATAAGTCGATATTAAGAGCCACATTGAACAGCATCTGAGGAAAGTTTGATTCATTTCTATTTAAATGTGAATAAGATATTTGAATGAATGAATTATGCTGTTTTTATCTCTGTTAAAATAATCATTAATGAAGGAAATACTCAATAATAAAACAACAATAAAAACAAAACAAAGCCATATACGCCTTCTTCCTGTTTCCTGTTCAGTCTCGCAGAAGTCGACTGACCAGGCCAACGTTGTTGCCGACACTGCGGTTGCCGGAGCCAACGAGGTCGCCCAGGCAGCGGTGGAGGGGGTGGAGAATGCAGCGTTGGCGAGCGGATTCGTTAGCACGGTGAGGGATGACCCAGAACCACATTATGTTGTGGAAATTAGACACAAGTTAATGTTTTTTGTAAATCAAAATGATCTGTTAATGTGACATTATACGTTAAAGTAGTGGCTCTCTCTCTTAGTTTTCTCTTTCATTTCTTTAGAGTAAAGATTTTGCTTATTTCAATTTAGAAAAGTTTAGAATATTGTTCTTGTATATTATAGCTGGTTGTTGCAGGAAATATAAACAATAAAGTCTCAAATTAACATATTTTCACTTCATAATATTAAATATTCTATGCTAATTATTATAATTTGTCTTAACTTTTACTTTTTCTCTACACAAATTTTCTGGGGATTTGCTGAAAACAGGAGGAGGCGGGACCAGTGGCTGAGGAGGTGCCTGATTGGTCGGGGGGGGGGGGGGGGGGACGGGACTGATTGCATGGCATGATGCTCGTTGGCTGATTACTAACTTTTAAATGTCTTCCAGGACTTGCAGCTTCATAAACAACTGGAGTATTGTCTCATTACAGGAAACACTTGAATTATGTGTTCTTTAAAAGTGTGTGTGTCATCAACAACGATAGTGGTGGTACTGGTTCTGTACTGGTTCTGTTAACTGGTTCTGCTGGGGAGAGTTGTAGCGGTAGCAATAATAGCAGAGACCTTTTATCTGTTTTCTCTTGACAAAAAAAACAAAAACCGTGAATTTGAACTTCCGATTTGGGTCCCAAAGTCTCAAATAATAGCCAATATAAAGCTGTTAAAACTATAATAATGTCTCACAGGTTAAACCCAGTACAATGTTAATTTTCCACAGGAATAATTAGCTATAATTCCATCAGTACAACAGAATCATGTACTTAATTAAGATTAAATCATGTAAATCATTGTCAGTAAACTTCCTGCCGATGTTTAAAATTAAATCATGCCATTCAATCTGCTGGAAGGCTTTTAATTTGAAACATATGCAAGAAATGTCGAGTTTAATTGCATGCTGCTTAACTGAAAATTATTACTGAAGGAAAATGGAACAACATGCTAATATCAATATCTGGTAATGGTTTCCACTCAGATGGATAAAACTAACACAGCATGAAGGAGAATTAATGCATGGTATGACATTAGAGCTGCTAAAACCCACTTGGTGTTCGTCGCTATGCTGATGACACTTTACTGCACCCGAGAAAGAGCAAAAGTTATTGATATTCATATTTCCAAGACACTGCCTCTTGCCTGGTTACAGTTACCTGTGTGATTGTACGCTAGAAACTAACCTACTTTTAAGTTTTTTACTCTCTGTGTGTGAAAACCATGTTTAACTTAAAAACTATGACAGACTTGGCTAGCAACAGGTTTTTCTGAACCTACAAAGCCCCCTCACCTAATTGTTGAAAGACGTTAGATAAAGTGCCCCATGGAAGCCAAAATGTGTGCTAAAGTTCCCTCTAGGAGCCAAAACGTGTGCTAAAGTTCTCTCTAGGAGCCAAATGTGTGCTAAAGTTCTCTCTAGGAGCCAAAATGTGTGCTAAAGTTCTATCTAGGAGCCAAAATGTGTGCTAAAGTCCCCTCTAGGGGCCAAAACGTGTGCTAAAGTCCCCTCTAGGAGCCAAAATGTGTGCTTAAGTGTCCTCTAGGACCACAACGTGTGCTAAGGTGTCCTCTAGGAGCCAAAACATATGCTAAAGTGTCCTCTAGGAGCCAAAATGTGTGCTAAAGTGCCCTCTAGGAGCCAAAACATATGCCAAAGCGTCCTCTAGGAGCCAAAATGTGTGCTAAAGTGCCCTCTAGGAGCCAAAACATATGCTAAAGCATCCTCTAGGAGCCAAAACGTGTGCGAAAGTGCCCTCTAGGAACCAAAACGCATTCAGTGTGTTGTGCTAAATTGCCCACTTCAGTGGCTAGGACGTGCTACATGATCCCTCTTTTTTCCTTTTTCGCCCCTACACTTCAAAGAGTCGGTGCACGCCACTGGTGCAAACATCACAACACCGACCTTTTCAAGAAGGTGGTTGAAGGAAAGAAGAGGATGTTCCCATGGTCCAACAAGTTTCAAAACCATCAGAAAACTTTGAATGAATCCAACTATGTAAACTGCATGAAAACGGGAATATTATTGGAACATGGTTTTCATTAGCCATGTAAACAGCTTAATATTGTCTTTTTCATAATAAGTGGTAAATACAGAATATTTTGTGCATGGAAGCGTCATGAGTCAGTGAGTGTAGAAATGTTTCCTGGATTTGGTGCAAACATGAAAAATCAGCTCTAACATAGAAAAGACTAACATGGATGTTTCTTTCAGCTTCAGCTCTTCTTTGGCTTCATCTCAAATGAAAGATTTCTCTGTACAGACACAAAGTTACATGTCTCCCAAAGTACACGGTGTAAATACGTAAAAGATTGTTCAACGTACTCTCATCAACTGGTGGAAAATGCTGGAATTATTGCACATTACTTTCGTTGCTATGTACCAAAAACACATGAGAGCAGTGTGGAATTTTTAAATGATTTAATCTCAAGATACAAATTAAAATGTAAGAAAAAAATCATGTATATTTAATTGTATCATTGTATATTTTAAAAGTGGTTATTTTAGGTTTTTTAGTATTTAGTTTAATTTTTTTTAATGAAAGTATTTTTGTATTTGTTTTAAGTTAAATTCAACTAGTCCGTTTTGTTACATTAAAAATAGCTTATCAAAAAACGTTAATTTTTACTTTTTTTAAATGCAGATTTAGTTTTTTTCATTAAAAGTGTTTTCATAAAGTGTTTTTAAGTTCAGCAAATGATTCTGGTGTTTTAGAAGCGGTTGTTGGAGGTAAGGCACCAGTAAAGTGTCAAATTAAAATGTGTTTATAAGCATTTTAATCATAATTTCCACTTTATTCAGATAACATGAATCACTGAACTCAAAGTTAATGCTCTGGAAAACATTTATTTTAATAAAAGTTTCCATTCCCAGTGAAAAAAACGTTCCAGTTTAAAAAGAAAGTTTGTGTTTAAGAAGAGAAAAAGTGTTTTAAAAAGGAAGTTGTGTTAAATCTTCAGTTTATTATTTAAATCTTAAGAGACAAACACACATGAAGTTCAGCTTTTATTGATGTTATTAGTTGCACCTGTGCTGCGTGAGAGTTGTAGCTTTGTGTCTAAATGTCCAGAGGTGAAGTTTGGTGACAGTTTGGTGAGAGTTTGGTGACCTCTGGTCCTTCACCTCCTGCAGGGCGACCTCCCAAAAACAGAAGCCGGGGGCGAACAGACCGAACAGGCTGCACAGTAGGTGAGAAAACATTTTGAACCCAAACAGGATGAAAAAATAGGTGCATTTGTTGGGAACTACTTTCAGCGGCGCATTAATCCACATTTGGTGTTTAGTATTTAGAAGTTTTATCTACTGTATTTTCCGCACTATAACTTGCACCTAAAAACCTTCAAATGTCTCAAAAGCCGACAGTGCGCCTTATAATGCGGTGCTCCTTATATATGGACCAATATTGAGCCACAACAGGTCTCCAACTACGGTGAGCAGCCGCCGACTCTATTTTCCCCCGTAGAAGAAGTAACGCGCGGTGCATGTTGAGATATACGACTGCGTGAAGCGTGCCTTTTCATTTCCATGTGTGTGTTTGTGTAAAGAGCCCAAAATGGCTCCTGTTAAGAGACACGCTTACGACGCAGAGTTTACACTCAAGGCCATTAGTCACGCAGCAGAACACGGGAATAGAGCAGCAGCCAGAGAGTTTAACATGAACCAATCAATGGTGCCGAAGTGGAGGAAGCAACAACATGACCTCCCCTGACTGTTTTGTTGACATTCCCTTTAGTGCAGCTCCATCTAATGGATGCAGAACGTAACCCCAGCCTCCACTGTAGCGTCTGTTCTATGCGCCTCATAACGCGGTGCCCCTTATATATGAAAAAAGTTTCAAAATAAGACATTCATTGAAGGTGCGCCTTATAATGTGGTGCCCCTTATAGTGCGGAAAATACGGTCATTTTTTTTCTGAGACGGGCATAATGTTTCAGACGTATAGGTGCTAGACTGGACCTGAAGATATAAATATACAACAACTCACCGTGACGTCACAACAACAATATTCATTCTCTGATGGCACCACTAGTAAAAAATGCCCGTCTGTGTCATTTAATCAGAGTAAATGACTTGAATTACTGGGTGATCTGCACTGAAGTGGAAGTAGAATTAATGTACACACTTCTAAGAATCTACAAGTGAAGTTTCATATTTGAACATTAGCATTTCCGTGTCAGATTAGTAAAATAAGTGACGTTGATGAGAGAAAGCAGTCAGAACGTTTGGGCGACGCTAAGCCTGAGCGGCTCAGGTGGTGGTTTACATTAAAAATGTAAATTAAGACGACTTTACGGTTTATTTTGGAGCTGTTAAAGCATGGGCTTTTATTGTGAAGGACTGAAGTTTGGTCCTGGATGTTTGACAGCATTGATGTTAATGTGGACGACCAGCAGCTCCAGTGTTTACGGAGAGGAGATCAGGGGTTAGCACACGGCTAATTCAGCGTGTTAGCGTCCTTTTGACCACTCTGGTTCACACAAAGATGAATCAGGACATTAAAACCATATTTGGTTACAAAGATAAGAAGTTAGACTTAAGTTTAACTTTGAGTTAAACCAACAAGACGAGTTTAACTAGAATAGTTTCTGTGAATAAAATTCCTTTTATTCTGTTTTCTGTCCCTCTCAGAATCTCGCCCTCCCCGACCTGCAGTCACTTCCTGTTCCTTTCGGTCCAATGAGCAACGAGAGAAGAGGAACCTTTACAATTTTGGCTGTGACTCAACCCTCTGACCTCTGACCCTTCCTCAAACATTAATCCTCATCTACTGTGTGTAACTTAACCTCATAACCAAAAGAAACCCTCATCATCATCATCATCATCATCATCTTCCCTCACGTCATAACTCCACTCATCGTACACACACACAAACACACTGATGTCAGCTTTAACACTATCAGGTCCAATGTGACCATACTCTCAGCTGAATAGTCGGTGTGGGATGACATCACCCCTCCTCATGTCAATCACCAGGCTAGCCCCGCCCCCCCAACAGACAAATATCTGAAGCCTTTTGAATGCATGTTGCTTTACTGACACACACTTTAACTAATGAATAACCCTGTAAAACACACACACACACACACACACACACACACACACACACACACACACACACACACACACACACACACACACACACACACACACACACACACACACACACACACACACACACACACACACACACACACACACACACACACACACACACACACACACACACACACACACACACACACACACACTTTCTGATATTAACTGAGCTTCAGAGCTGATTTCTTCTTTTACAAAACTGAAGTGAAATAAAAACAAGATTAAAATCAACCTGCAGCACTTTGTTCCTTCTTCACTGTGAAATCAAATACAATTAAACAAAAACTGCTGTACTTGACCGCAGATGAGGAGATTGTTAACACATTAAAACGATAGTTAAGATTGTTTTAAGTGTGGTTGTATGAAGTCATTGTGTTTCCAACAGTAGAGTACTGACACAGAAGCTAATACAAAAAACGACTGCAAAAATGACCACTGAGATGTGAAGTGACCACAAAGACACACTATATGACCACAAACAGAAGCAAAACAACTAAAACTTGATGCAAAACAATCACAAGAAGATGCTTAATGACACAAAAAGGGACTCAAAGTTACAAAGACATGCAAAATTACTTCAAATAAATCCAAAACAATCACAAGAAGACGCCAAATGTCCACAAAATGACTGCAAAGACAAGCGAAATGATCAAAAATATGTGTACAAAGACTACAAAGAGAGACAATATTACTACAAAGAGCAATAAAACGTTGCAAACAACTACAAAAATGACCAAAAATGGATGCAAAAACAACCACAAACAAACTACACTACTTATTGTTTTGTACTTTAGTAGGTTTAAATGCACCTTAATGGTGTTTAAAAATAGTCAAGTCATTTCAAACATACTTAATAAAACTGAAATAAAGTGTATTTCAGTGCACTTTACTTTTTTACCTTGAATATGATGTAAAAAGCGACATCTGGTGGGATTAACCGGGCATGACAGCTGAGAGTTTACAGCTTATCTTACAGATTCATTATGACATTAATTTATTAAAACAAAATATAATCAACTCATAAATGACGATGTGTTACTTATAATAGACTAAACTACCATTTTAAAGAGACTAAAGTATGCTCCTCCTTCACCAGCTGCAACATGAAAGTGATTAACACATTAATGCATCAATAATTATAGTACATTATAATATATTATTCTGCAGAATGAGTACTATCATAAAGTTTGTTATCTCACTAATTCCACTGAATATATGTCATTTTAACACACAGAGCGCACCTGTTCTTGTGAATTTATGGTTTTCTTCCGCAAAACAAAAATAATCTGCTATTTTAAAGAGGTCTGTAGTTAAACCTGAATGAATCACCCTAACTGAAGCACTTTAAACGCTTTATATTATAAAAAACGTTGCTGTCATTTCCGTATACCGTCGGTCTTTTAATCTCTGATATAATGGGATGTGTCAGTGAAGACGAGTGACGCGCTGATGTCACTTTCTTCTAAAAATTGCAACAGAAGACAAACCTGTTTCTCTGAGTGCGGCTGAAGTATTTGTAAATGCTGCTTTGTCTTTATTGTTCAACTATAGATGGGTGTTTCCGTTTTAATTAACTAAGTGACAGCTGTCTGAGGTCTTTACTCGTAAACTTTACGCCCAAATACTGGGCGCAGTGTACAGAGACTGCAGTCTACCTCGGCCTTTTATTAAAAAAAACCTTACACAACTGAGAGAGGGGGTAAAAGTTTAGTTTAGTAGTTGCACATTTACAACTTTAAACTTTGAATAAACTTATTTTGGTTTAAGGGAATACTTGGGATTTTTTTCAGGGTTTTTTAGGATTCTTTATTTGACGTAATTACACAAATAAGATTCCAGCGTGCAAAGAAGTAACCTTTAATTAGATAAAGCTGAATAAAATATATAAAGTAAATATATTCAGTTTTAAAAATAATACATGTTAGGTTAATTGATGACTCTAAATCACCCGTAGGTGTGAATGGTTGTCTGTCTCTATGTGTCCTGCGATGGACTTGCGTCCTGTCCAGGGTGTACCCCGCCTCACGCACGATGTCAGCTGGGATTGGCTCCAGCACCCCCGCGACCCCGACCCCGACCCCGGGATAAGCGGTTGAAGATGAACATTGGAAATATATATAACCAATGATAATCATATAATATCTATTTTCCAAGAGGAAAAGGGAGGTAGTACAAGTGTTCACATAGACACAAACGACTACACGGAGATGCGATAAGACCCCAAAATTGACTCAAACATTCAAAAACATGCAAAATGACTTAAAATAAATCCAAAACGATCATAAAAACATGCAAAATGACTTAAAATAAATCCAAAACGACCACAAAAACATGCAAAATGACTTAAAATGAATCCAAAACGATCACAAAAACATGCAAAATGACTTTAAAAAAATCCAAAACATCACAAAAACGTGCAAAATGACTGCAAAGACATGCGAAATTACCAAAAATAGATGCAAGATGACTACATAAACGTCAATAAGTTCAGTTTACAAAATAATACATTGGAAATATATATAAACAATGATAGTCACATCTTTTCCAAGCGGAAAAAGGGAGGTAGTACAAGTGTTCACATTTATTTCATTTTTTGTTCATGTTATTTTTCAGAACTTTTTTAAGAAATAATACTTTTCTCTGTTTTTCTCTGTAGAGATACAAAGTTACATTTCTCTCCCAAAGCACACGGTGTAAATACGCTAAAGATTTTTCAAGTACTCTCATCATTAGGTGGAAAATGCCCAAATTACTGCACATTACTTTCGTTGCTATGTACGATAAACACATGAGAGCAGTCTGGATTGTTAAATGATTCAATAACAAGATACCAATTAAAATGTAAAAAAAAAATATATAAATAAAGTTGTATATTTAATTTAAACAGCAGACAACTCTGGCAACCAGCAGCGCCCAAAGCTATTGGCTGTTACCATGGAAACAGAACGGGACAGAAAGTCATTGTCAAACCCTTCAGACAAAAATGTAAATAATAATTTCAGACTAAATATATATTTTTATGGAAAAACAATACTTTTTTTGGTATTTTTTTAGAAATATAGCTTTTAAATATAGATTCAGATTGTCTATTTCACACAGTGGTGGGTCCCCAGCGTCCCCAAAATAAAAAACACCCAACTGTTACTTACCTTAAACACCTTGATGGTTTCCAACGTCCGTCGCGCTGCCGCCATTTTGTCCCACTCCCCTTCTTCCTCTGGGAGTACCGCGCGCGACCGTGTTTTCGCGCCTCTTCACTGACATAGCTAGCCCCAGCCGTTGAACTAGCTAGCTCTAGCTTGCTGGCTAACTTGCCCTTTAACCGCCTTTAACTTTTCATTACCGTCTCACAACCTCCGTCGTCGTGTCCGGTGTAGGTTCGCCGTCAACCGAAGCTTATGATAATATACCAATGGCCAGTGTATCGCGGATATTCTCACTTTTCACCGGACCAAACTGACGGGTCCCGGCTATGCTAACGTTAGCTCATAGCTCCAATATGCTCCTTCGATGACTCAGCAGGCTTCTGCGCTCGGAGGTAAAATCCAGGTAAAAACGAGCCTTCTTGTGGATAATTGTGACTTTCTGGACGCAGTAGTTATTTATCTTTCCCAACACAGTGTCGTAGTAATTATCTGCTTTATTTTCACCCGACACAAACGAGTTAAAACCGTGCTCGGCCTCTCTGCCGGGCTGCTGACCTGTACATCCCCAGACTCAGGTACCCTTACTCCGGCCACTGCAGGTTGCCAGATATGTGTGACAAAACCAACGGCCCAAGATTTTAAATACACAAATGCAGCATTTCATTTAAAAGATGGGTTTTTATTTATTATTATAATTGTTATTATTATTATTATTGCATTCAAAATGGCTATTTAACCCAAACCACGGATAAGGAAATCATCCCGCGGATTCACTTCAAATGATTCCGCGGTAAAATATCGGTTAAACCGCGGACCTGGCAACCTTGTAAGACTGTAGCTATAGCAGTGAAAAAGTGAAACATTACACATGTAAATAAATAATACCATGAACATTTGTAATTCATGGGAGCAAAGAAGAAGTTAGCTTAGTTAAAGTTTTATTATAGAATTATATATTTTTTAATGTGGTCTCTTATAGGACATATTAATAAAGTGAATGAAAAGCGTATTTAATACATTGTTAGGAATCGTTGTCTAATGGAAATAATAGCCAAATAAGTCATTTATTGGTTATAAATGCTGATACTATTGTATTTTTAAGTAGTAGCCTCCTATCCTGATTGATAATGCTGTATTGTAACATTTTCCATATGAGGTCTTGGACATATATTAAAGGCATAACAATATATTATGTATGTTATACCAGACTCAATCACATTTATATTCAACAGAAAATATAGATTAGATATAGATTGTGACGAAAAGAGAGCTGAGGAAGGCAAAGCTCTGGATCTACCAGTCAGTCCTGGTTCCTACCCTCACATGTGGTCATGAAAGCTGGGTCAGGACCCAAAGAACCAGGTCCAGGTACAAGCGTGTGAAATGTGTTTCCTCAGGAGGGGGGCTGGAGTCTCCCTTAGAGAGAGGGGGAGAAGTTCAGCATCCGTGAGGAACTCGGAGTAGAGCCGCTGCTCCTTTGTGTTGAAAGGAGCCAGTTGAGGTGGTTCAGGATCATCTGGTAAGGATGAACCCTGGGCGCCTCCCTAGGGAGGTGTTCCAGGCACGTCCAGCTGGGAGGAGGCCTCGGGGTAGACCCAGGACCAGGTGGAGAGATTAGATCTCCACACTGGCCTGGGAACGCCTCAGGATCCCCCAGTTAGAGCTGGTTAATGTGGCCCGGGAAAGGGAAGTTTGGGGTCCCCTGCTAAAGCTGCTGCCCCCGAGACCCGACCCCGGATAAGCGGCTGAAGATGAGATGAGATGAGAAAATATAGATACACTATTAACATAACAAAACAGGAACAGTAAAGATAAACGTCTGCTAAAGTAACAAAACTTTGTATTACATCTTACTAAACGGCAAACAGAAGTAGACCGGCTGCTATAATTATCGGCCTATTATCCGTATCTACTAGTATTTAATTAAATACAGCTGTCAGGCTACTCCAGACAAACAAATTATAACGTTGTCCTATGAGATTAAGTCTTATTAAAGTATAAAAACACAACAAAAAGGACTTTAGGATTATGATCATGAATAATCCTACATGATGGTCGCTGGATTATTTTATTATAATACAATAGAAGTAAAGGTTTGTTTGTCTAAATCAAAATATTATGTTTATTAAGTGTTATTTATTGCTTCTTGAATAAAAAAAGACTCAGTATATTTATACAAGTTTTAAAGTAAACAAAAAATGAAGTGTAATTTTAAAATATTTGTATCATAAAGGGGTGCATTTATATCGGCTTATGAGAACAAAGTGTTTATTTTAATGTCTATATTTTTTAATCTTGTTTATTTAATCCTTTATTTAAAACAGGTGATGACAAGTTGAATGCCGTGAGTAGAAATTACCCCAAAATGTCCAGTTTACTCCTGTTAATTACCTGTTTTAACCTTGTTTTGTTTTCTAAATTCCCAGCATCCTCTGCTTTGCACTATAGGAGGCGGTAACCGTGGCAACCGTCCATCTCTCTCTCTCTTCAGGTATTTGCATCTCAAAACATCAAGCACATTTTCTCACCATGTGTCACATTAAGTCAGGCGGCGCCGGCACGGAGATGTTAATTTACTGCAGGGTGTGTCCCGTCACACACACACACACACACACACACACACACACACACGAAACTGTGCTGCTGTGAAGCCGGTCCGACCGCAGAGGTGACACGATGTTGGCAACACCATCCTCACTTTGTTTTTGCAAAACAACAAATACAGAACAACTGGTTCTCAAACTGTGGTTCTTTAAAAGATCTTCCAAAATAAAAGACAGGAACATTCATTACTAAATAAATATAATATTACTTTAAGATCCATGAAATGTAATTTAAAATATGTTTAATAAGCATTTCCTGTAATATTTTTGTTCTAATATCAACCTGTTAAGTGGTCACGCTCATGACTCACGAGCTAAAATGTGATGGGGAGTCTCTGTGGTGGTTTTGTGTCTCTTTGTGGTTGTTTTGTGTCTCTTTGTGGTTGTTTTGTGTCTCTTTGTGGTTGTTTTGTGTCTCTTTGTGGTTGTTTTGTGTCTTTGTGGTTGTTTTGTGTCTTTGTGGTTGTTTTGTGTCTCTTTGTGGTTGTTTTGCATCTCTTTGTGGTCGTTAAGTGTCTACTTTTTAAATTTAGTGTCTCTTTGTGGTCATTTTGTGCCTCTTTGTGGTCGTTTTGTGTCTTTTTGTGGTCATTTTGTGTCTCTTTGTGGTCATTTTGTGTCTCTTTGTGGTTGTTTTGTGTCTCTTTGTGGTTGTTTTGCGTCTCTTTGTGGTTGTTTTGTGTCTCTTTGTAATCATTGTGTGTCTCTTTGTGGTCATTTTGTGTCTCTTTGTGGTTGTTTTGCGTCTCTTTGTGGTCGTTGTGTGTCTCTTTGTGGTCATTTTGTGTCTCTTTGTGGTTGTTTTGCGTCTCTTTGTGGTCGTTGTGTGTCTCTTTGTGGTCATTTTGTGTCTCTTTGTGGTTGTTTTGCGTTGTTTTGTGTCTCTTTGTGGTTGTTTTGTGTCTCTTTGTGGTTGTTTTGTGTCTTTTTATGGTCGATTTGTGTCTCAAGAGAATAAACAGAGGTAAATGAGCAGTTTAAAAACACTGCAATCTTGGCTCCAAATGGAGAGAACTGTTGGAGCTGTCTAAGTGTCCTTGGGCAAGACACTGAACGCTGAATTGCTCCCTGTGCTGCACATGGGTGTGTGACTGTGGTGTGAATGGTTAGATCTGATCAGATGGTGTGTAGATTTCCACTGCCATCACTGTGAGCGTCTGTGTTGTAGAGTGAAAGGCGCTTTACCGAGTGTTTTCTAATGACACATGAAGTGAACCCACTCTTTGTCAACGTGCACAAAAAACACAAAAAGAAGTATGTTGTGGTGAGTCAGGCAGCCTTTTTTAAATTCCTTTGAAGGGAGAACACACACACACACACACACACACACACACACACACACACACACACACACCCTGACCGCCTCTCTAATAAAACTGCAGCCCCTCACTTCTGTACACACACATTATAATGCATTACCCTTCGGAGGTTAATACACAGCACAGTGCATGAGAACAGCCTTGATCATGATCTGATTTGACAAGAACCCGCTGACTGACTCTCGTGTGTGTTTACATGTTAAACAGGATTTAAAGTTCGTCACACACACACACACACACACACACTCTCTCTCCTCTGCTGCAGCGACGTGTCAGACCTGAGAGACGGGTCCACCCTGCAGCCACGCCTGATTCCTCAGCAGGGCGAGACCAGAGGGGCGTCTCCTGAGGGACACCTGCGCACCTGCCTCTATAAGACCCAGCCTCCTCCATCCATCCTTTAACACACTCGACACACACAACACTCTCGACACTCTCGACACACACACACACACAGCAGTCATGGCTGACTTAATCGGAAACTTAGTGGGGGACAAAGGAATTGCAAAAATGGTCGGGTCTAAAGTGGGTGAGTACGATCTGGAAAATATCTCTATTTGAGGTCATTTTGTGTCTCTTTGTGGTCGTTTCGTGTCTCTTTGTGGTTGTTTTGTGTCTCTTTGTGGTCATTTTGTGTCTCTTTGTGGTCGTTTTGTGTCTCTTGTTGTTGTTTTGTGTCTCTTTGTGGTCATTTTGTGTCTCTTTGTGGTCGTTTTCTGTCTCTTTGAGGATTGGATCATGCAGAAGTTGTTATACGTGACTTTGTTGAACCAGAAAACCCTGAACGGACTGCACGGATCTTTTATTGAAGAGACAGAAGTCGGTTTTAAACGTTCAAGTTTTCCAAAGATATCTAATAAGAAGAAGAAGAAGAAGAAATTCAGGGGGAACTATTTCATGTGTTGGTCACATATAAATAAATATAAAGTAACAAAAGATAAACATGATAAAGGGATTCTTTTAACACAACGTGGAGCCTTATACTGTATCTATGTTTTCAAATGAGGGTGAGAGGATTATTAATTTTTACTTAGTGAGGTTTGTTGATTGTTTAAAATCCAGATTATGAGATTTTACTGTGACAGCCGGTTATACGTCTACGACGGACGCGCAGGGATCCGGCTATTCGCTGCAGACGCCTCAGATATCTGCAAATAAAAAGCGATTGTTTTGATCTGCAGGGAGGAGCAGACGAGTCGTGTTTTCAGTGTGAGTCAGACGATACCTCACGCCTCAGGGGGAATCCACTTTATTCATTATCTCTCAAATATTTCTGTGTGATCCGCACCCAGCTCTGCTCCGACGGGTCCGATCTGATGCAAATGCTTATTCAATATCTAACTGAGAGTACTATGAGACACGCCCTGAAGCTAGAAACTCGTCCAAATTTGTATTTAATTGGTTGGAGAAGAACTTTAATCCAGAGTTTTGTACTTTTTCCAGAAATAAGCACAAAATATTCCATTATAACCTGATTTAAAACAAATAAAACTGAATATCAGAGGCATTTAGACACGTTTATCTCCCCTTTTTCTTTGTTATTTCTTATTTAATGTCTTTTTTCTTGGTAAAAGTGTTAACATTTTGTCCAAATGCGTCCTTCAGCTGGGAAACTAAGAGGAAGTCTCTCTGAGAAGGTCACAAACCATCCTAAAATGGGCGCTGATGGATATCGAGCCGTGCTTTTAGGAACCTTTAATGATTGAAGTGGCGTTTGTTTCCACGCGTGTATTTTTCCAGCCTTTGTTTTCGTCTTTTGCAGTTATTCTGACTCTGAATGTCCCTTTAATAACGTCCTTCAAGTCGGACAAGAAGTAAAAACTGCTGTTTGCAGCTCTCACCATCACCACGGTGATTAAAGTCTGATTAAAGCAGACCTGTCCCATGTTTAGTCCTGACTCTGGGGACACAGAGCAGACCTGTCCCATGTTTAGTCCTGACTCTGGGGACACAGAGCAGACCTGTCCCATGTTTAGTCCTGACTCTGGGGACACAGAGCAGACCTGTCCCATGTTTAGTCCTGACTCTGGGGACACAGAGCAGACCTGTCCCATGTTTAGTCCTGACTCTGGGGACACAGAGCAGACCTGTCCCATGTTTAGTCCTGACTCTGGGGACACGGAGCAGACCTGTCCCATGTTTAGTCCTGACTCTGGGGACACAGAGCAGACCTGTCCCATGTTTAGTCCTGACTCTGGGGACACAGAGCAGACCTGTCCCATGTTTAGTCCTGACTCTGGGGACACAGAGCAGACCTGTCCCATGTTTAGTCCTGACTCTGGGGACACAGAGCAAACCTGTCCCATGTTTAGTCCTGACTCTGGGGACACAGAGCAGACCTGTCCCATGTTTAGTCCTGACTCTGGGGACACAGAGCAAACCTGTCCCATGTTTAGTCCTGACTCTGGGGACACAGAGCAGACCTGTCCCATGTTTAGTCCTGACTCTGGGGACACGGAGCAGACCTGTCCCATGTTTAGTCCTGACTCTGGGGACACGGAGCAGACCTGTCCCATGTTTAGTCCTGACTCTGGGGACACAGACGCGGTTGGACCTTCAGATGTCCCAGTGTGACCTCCCCAGAACTGAACTGAAGCTGTTTTCTCTGCAGGTGATGTGGCCGAGGACCTGGTGGGGAAAGTCCTGAGTGGAAAAGGGAAGGGTGAGGAGGCTGGTGGGAACAGTGGAGGAGGACTGGATTTAGGAAGCCTCGCCTCACTCGCCGGAGGGAAGAAGGACGACGACGGAGGGTTTGGATTAGGAGACATCGCCTCACTCGCCGGAGGGAAGAAGGACGACGGAGGGTTTGGATTAGGAGACATCGCCTCACTCGCCGGGGGGAAGAAGGATGACGGAGGGTTTGGACTAGGAGACATCGCCTCCCTCGCTGGTGGTGGTGATAAGAAGGACGAGGGGAAAGGTGAGTCCTTCACACTGACTTAAAACAATCACAAATAAACACAAAACACCCACTAATGACCCAAAATCACATCAAAAGAGACACTAAGAGTGAAAATTGTACACAAACGGGTTGATACAAACGACAACAGACACGTAAAATGACTACAAATAGATACAAAGTGAATATAAGGAGATGCAAAACCAACAAAAACCATCACAAGAGACAGAAATGAGTAAAAATAGATGCAAAACGAGCACAAATACAAATGAAATGACTAAAAAATGTTGGTGTTCTGGTCCGTTTTTAACGCCGTCTCTGTCTTTGTGTCTCTCGTCTCAGGGCCGGATGTGATGGGCGCCCTTCAGGGACTCTTTTAATCGACGCCCTGCAGACCACGTCCACCCCACCTCCACCTGCAGTGACTCCACCCACGCTGGTGGAAAATTCATGCTCTTCAATATTTACACGCCGTTTGTTTTCCTTGACTTTCACGTTGTTGTGTCACCGGGGACATCTGTAAAACCATAAAATACACATTACTGTTTAAAACTGTCATAAATATCAATGACTTCTGCTGAGTGACAAACAATATTTATGTTTTATGTACTGAGGGAATCACTTAAGCCTGAGAAAACATCACTATATCTGGGTTTTTATGTGTTTAAGAAATGAATAAATCTCTAATGTCTCCTGGAGACCAACACTACTTTGTGTCATTCATTCAACATCAACAACATCAACAGTAATCGTCGTAAATGAAATTTACTAAAACACATGTTTCCTGTTTCTGCTGCTAATGAAAGCTGAGGCTTCAACATTAAATATTCTCAGGGCGCACTCACACTGTGCCTCTGTACCGTGCTCAAACAGGTTTCACGGCTAAAGTCTGGTTCCTTTGACCAGTGTGAGTGCAACTTTACCGCGCCTAGGAGCGGCACGCTTGCCGTCCACGGCCCGTTTGGGAGAGGTGGGCTTTAGTAAAGCACGTTTGCACATGTACGAGCACGAGCGTGCGCACGTGTACGAGCACGAGGCCTACGGCGGTTCTGAGGTCATTTCCTGTGCGCCTGTTGGGACGTAGAAAAAAGAAGGAGGGACCATGCGCGGACATTTAAAACTATGGCGGTGAAAGGTTCACGTTGGTGTGATGCGGAGGTGGAGTGTTTACTGCAGATTTGGTCGATGAAAAGATTCAAAAACAGTCGACAAGACGCACAAAAACTCAGAGGTCTACGGAAAGATCTGGAAACAAAGCCACGCATCGCCATGACGTCATCAATGCACAGGCTTCAGTGATCTGGTTGGTTGATTTGGCCCGTATGTTGGTGATGGACAGATGGTTTATCCAATCAGAAACCAGGATTTTCACCCCTTCCCCAAAGATCTCCAAACCAGAGTTCAGATGGATCTGCTGAGACCATGAGGATCCATCCATCTGGAAGTTTCACGTTGGATCCATCCTTCTCAAAAACAAAGGCCGCAAAGTGTTCTCAACATTGGGGCGACTGTGGCTCAGTGAAAGAGTGGGTCGTCCTCCATTCGAGAGACCCGCAGTTCGATCCCCATGTGGAAGTGTCCTTGGGCAAAACACTGAACCCCGAATTGCTGTGTGAATGTGCTGTGAATGATTAGATTAGATGGTCTGTAGATGTCCACTGCCATCAGTGTGAATGTCTGTGTGAACGGGTGAATGTGACAAACACTGTGAAGGCACCTTGAGTACTCAGAAGACTAAAAAGGCGCTTTATAAGTACAAGTACAAGCAGCCAATGGGACAGGTTCTCACAGCGTCTGGGTGTGCCGTGGTCGGGTTAATACTGAATGACTGGACGGCGGCGGCACTCGCCCTGAGCTTCAAATATTGCCGCAGACGGGCTTACATCGGAATGAGTTGAGAGCCCCCTGCGTCGGGTTTGTACGTTTAAGACCTTTTTAGTCCGTAACTAACGCCAAAGACCCCTGACCAAGCTTCAGTTTATGACGTGTTGGGTGTGAGACTGTGTTGTCCTGTGACGTGGCGTCCTTAAAAAGCAGCTGTTAATAAATGCTGGAGTAACCGTGGCCCACACATTGGTACTCAAACCCACACACTCGGCCCAAGACTGGAAGGAAGTGTTTGAAACACTTGGTGGAAATATCACAATGGACCCAACGGTGCGTCTGTTACCAAGAGCTCTTACAGATACGACTACCAACAGCACTTAAACGCATCACAGTAAGGTGGCTGAAGCCTGACCCTCCAACGCTCAACAAGTGGACTGAAGAAATAAACAACATATATCAAAAGTGGAGCCCTGCTGTGGGAATACTGGTGTAATTCTACTTCTTTTATTGCATCTTGCTCTATTTTATATTCTTCTTTGTCATTAAAGTCTCCGTGTCCTTTGTTGTGCCTTGACTTTTACCTTGTGTATGAAACAGCAGATACGATGAATATGATTTTGAATGAAATTTAAATTAAAACGAATCAAAAAAGAGAAGAGAAGACGGCTGTGGAGCTTTCTTCTTCCTTCACACTGTGAAACAGCCGGGGTCCTCATGCTCGTCTCCACCCTGGACCCTGTTCCTGTTTACCCCCTCTCTGGTTTTTGTTTGTTTCTGGTTTTGGTTTATTAAATATATCAGTTGAGATCTTACTCGGCGTCCTCGTCTGCATCTGGGTCCTGCTCCTCAGAGTTAATCCCTGCACCGTTCACGACACGTGAGGTCTTTATTAAAGAGACGTGATGCTGATCCATGTTCTCCTGCTCCTCTGACACTGATGCACTGAATGATGTTTCTACACCATCCTTCTGTTTCCTCCAGATCTCAGATTAATTATCTCGTTATCAAATTACATGTATGTATGCATGTATGACCCTTTAGGGCATGGGTGTCAAAGTCAAGGCCCGCGGGCCGTATCTGGCCCGCCAGATACGGCCCGCGAATGAACGATCTTGGCCCCCGGGATGATATTTGATTAGTATTAGAACCGGCCCGCACGCCACAGCCGCCTGCTGGTGTTTTTCACGCACCAAAACTACATTACCCACGATGCAACGGTAGCCCGCACACTCACTGCAGCGCAAGTGGGCCATTATTATTATCATTATTCATCAGCAGTCAGGGCAGATGTCAACTTTCAGCCCCCCCCCCAATAATGGCTAAACGGCTTTATCTTGATATTAAGAAACATATTCTTTATTTTTTCCCTGTTTGCCTGTTGAAAATGTTTTCCTTGAAATAAATAAAGTCATAAGAAAATATTGCTTTATTCATTTAATGTACAGGACACAGATGTGTTTTCTCTTTGAAGGAAGTTTGTTTTTGTCTGTTGAAAAATGTTTTCACCTGAAATTACTGCTGGAGCCGTACAAAAATATTGGATTATTTATTAAATTATTATATATAATACGGTACACTGTGTTAGGTCTTTGTTCAATAGGTGATATGCATCATTTTAATATGTTTTAATAAACATTGAACCAGTCCGGCCCTCGGCTTGGAGCAAATTTGTTTTTTTGGCCCTCTGATGTGTTTGACTTTGATGCCCCTGCTTTAGGGCTTCCGTAGTGGTGGTAGTAGCTCTTTTTGTGTGATTTCTGTCACGCACTCCCTGTTCTTCCCTGTTGTTTCATGTTTATATGTTGTCATGTTTCTTTATGTTGATAAAGTTTGATTGAAAAAAAAACTCAGTCGCAATCATAGAATTTTAAGAAAAGTTTTTCACCACATCACATGAATTAATAATAGTCCGTCCGTGCACAAGGAATTGGTTATGATACGGTGTGTGTGTAAGTGTGTGTGTGTGTGTGTGTGTGTGTGTGTGTGTGTGATTGAAAGCAGGTGGAGCAGGTTGGTGCTGTCTGCAGACACACCTGATTAATCGACTGCCAAACAGGGAGAGTGTCACCTGAGAGGGGCGTGGACCGAAAGAGAGGCAGCTTCAGTCTCTCCTGCCAGAAAACACACACTGGACACTCTCATTAGAGACACTCTCATTAGAGACACACACACACACGGACAGACACACACACAGAGACACACACACAGAAACACAGAGATGGATAAATGGATCGCAAAGAAAATCGGTGAGTAGAGAAAGAGGGGATGAAACAGATGTGTGTGTGTTCATGGTCCTGATTTGCATTTCTGCCGTCAGGTGGAAACTCTTTGTCTCTGTCATGGAAAATTCTCTACAAGGTTTTTTATTCATTACAAAAGTGCTGAGTCAAAGATTCAGAGAGTTTGGAAAATAATAATAATAAATATATGAAACATTGAGGGTTTGGGTGAGTTACTGAGTGGATAGAAGTTTAATGATGAGTGTTTTATATTTTTCATTCGTGTCTCTTTATGGTCCTTTTGGGGCCATTTTTGTGTCTCTTTGGGGCCATTTTTGTGTCTCTTGGTGCCATTTTGTGTCTCTTTGGGGCCTTTTTTGTGTCTCTTTGGAGCCATTTTTGTGTCTCTTGGTGCCATTT
Source organism: Echiichthys vipera (assembly GCF_963691815.1). Taxonomy (NCBI): domain Eukaryota; kingdom Metazoa; phylum Chordata; class Actinopteri; order Perciformes; family Trachinidae; genus Echiichthys; species Echiichthys vipera. Next base: position 4,100,605 of record NC_139836.1, on the reverse strand, counting down.
TGTGTCTCTTTGGGGCCATTTTTGTGTCTCTTGGTGCCATTTTGTGTCTCTTTGGGGCCTTTTTTGTGTCTCTTTGGAGCCATTTTTGTGTCTCTTGGTGCCATTTTGTGTCTCTTTGGGGCCTTTTTTGTGTCTCTTTGGAGCCATTTTTGTGTCTCTTTGGAGCCATTTTTGTGTCTCTTTGGAGCCATTTTTGTGTCTCTTTGGGGCCATTTTGTGTCTCTTTGGAGCCATTTTTGTGTCTCTTTGGGGCCATTTTAGTGTCTCTTTGGGGCCATTTTTGTGTCTCTTTGGGGCCATTTTGTGTCTCTTTGGGGCCATTTTTGTGTCTCTTTGGGGCCTTTTTTGTGTCTCTTTGGAGCCATTTTGTGTCTCTTTGGGGCCATTTTTGTGTCTCTTTGGTGCCATTTTTGTGTCTCTTTGGGGCCTTTTTTGTGTCTCTTTGGAGCCATTTTGTGTCTCTTTGGGGCCTTTTTTGTGTCTCTTTGGGGCCTTTTTTGTGTCTCTTTGGAGCCATTTTTGTGTCTCTTTGGAGCCATTTTGTGTCTCTTTGGGGCCATTTTTGTGTCTCTTTGGGGCCATTTTTGTGTCTCTTTGGGGCCATTTTGTGTCTCTTTGGAGCCATTTTTGTGTCTCTTTGGGGCCATTTTTGTGTCTCTTTGGGGCCATTTTGTGTCTTTTTTTAGCGATGCACCGAGCTGATACCCAGATTGTCTTCGATATTGACGAATCATCTGGATGAATGAGGCCCATCCAGTTATTTCTTTTTTATTAATATCACACAGCAAGTTAATTAAGTCGTTGTTTGTTGGGTTTCAGGCAGCTGCTTTATTTTATATTACATTTTGAAATCTCTGTTTGCACTTTACATGGAAGTGTTATTCATTTATTTTTGCTGCTAATCACTTTATTTGTTCATAAATATTAAGTACATTTATATCTGTGTTATTTGTCACTTTTTTTAGAAAGACTAAATGTTTCTATCAAGCCTGATGCCTTCACTCACATGGACGGGTTTACACTTCATTCATTCAACAGTAGGATCGGCCGATACGCTCAGCCCAGGTATTAGATTGGATCGGAAAAAACATCGGTGCATCTCTACTCTTTATGGTATTTTTGTGTCTTTTTGTGGCAATGGACGTACGCCCCTCCCCCCCGACATCACATACATGCCCTTTTTTGGTCAGAGGAAATGAGACGGAGTCAAAGTCTGACAAGATGAAGACTCCCGTAGGCGAGGACGATTGGATCAAGTTGGGTTGTGACCAAACACATTTGGGTGTTTGGTCACACGTCATTTTAGTTCAGATCAAATTGAAAAGACTGAAAGTCCGCACCAAACGAAGCAGGTGTGAAGGAGCCGTAAGCCGCAGCCCTGCCTAGCTGCTATTAGACGTAATTATTAGCAAATAATCCAGCAGCTCCAGGCAAAATAAAATTAACTTTCAAATATCTTTTCATCTTTGTCTTCTGAGATAAACTCCTGTGGTGATGTTTGTTCTGCAGGAGACATAGTGGAGGATAAAGTGAAGGGCGTCCTGGGGATGGATGACGAGGAGGAGAAAAAGGACGACAAAGACGGAGGATTCTTCTCAAAGATCTTCAACCGAGACGACGACGACGACGAACAGCGCAAGAAGTGGCAGAAGGAGAAGGAGAAAGACGACGAGAAGGACGGATTCTTCTCAAAGATCTTCAACAGAGACGACGACGACGATAAGGAGAAAGAGAAGAAAACGGGGTTCGCGGGCCTCTTCACTGAACAGGACGCAGCGATGGCGGCCGCGTTGAGCGAGGGAGACACCGTAGGAGGAGGAGGCGGCGAAGGCGGAGGAATCCAAGGACAAAGCATTGGAGTAAATGACGGTGGTACGTACGGAGAGACCTGATCGGTTGGTCGATTACACTGTTCTGTCCAAATTGAGCCACATTTTAACACATCTTCCATAAAAGTAACCATTGATTCTGACTTCTTTCGTGTGAATGCATTTATAAAACTGATGGCTCGAATCAAGCAATCTGATTGGTTGTTAGCTGTGATATAATTCTCGCAGATCAAGGCTATGACGTCCAATTCCTTCTCACGATTCTATATCACTCCGCTTTCATCTTTGAACACGGTTTAGGGACTTAAACATAAACTTGCAGAAGATTTCAGCATGTTTAGAAAGTGGTTGGTTATTCCTGTCAAAGCACGATCTGAGGCGCGCGTGTGCAGAAGGGCGGCCATCTTTGAAAACTAGCTACGGCTACACCCCGCGCGATCTGAGGTGGACAAGAAACGATACGCGAAAGTCCGCTAGAGTGCAGATAGAAAGTTTTTATGTGAGAAATGAAGACTTGATGACCAGTTAATGACCGACACTCGCTTCATTTTGAACCAATATGAATGAAATTTGGTTGGAATTTTGATATACACATTTATTTAGGCTCATTTCAATCATGTCATGAACGGAACTGGAAAAACATGGAGTACTTGGACCCCAATGCAGACACACTCCAATGCCAAATCAGATTAAGTTGCATAAAGTTTTACATTACCTTTCAGGACGAAGTTACTCGCCGAACCAGCAAACGCATCCTCCACCTTTCTTTTTTCCACCCAACTGGCGTCAAACGTTCTCACCTCCAGGTTTTGTTTCAGTTAAGGATAAAAATGAAATTCGTCCATTCTGCTGATCAAATATTAACTGTTTACTCCTCAATAAAAATGATTTATTGTTAATATTATACGTGGAACACCGGATGCTAGGTGGTTTGACCAAGGGGTGTAGCCGTAACTGGCTGCACGCTCACCTCAGATCGTGCATTGAAGCCTGACGTCAGGCGGAGGACATTTTTAAAAATGGCGCTTCGTGGTGGTCTGATGCAGAGGGGGAGTGTTTACTGCAGATTTGGTCAGATGGAAATCTTCAAAAGCAGTTGGAGAAAATGCACGAAAACTCAGATGTGTTCGGATCCCTTTTAAAAAAACAAATACACCGCAATGCGATGTTTGCATTTCGGTCTTTGGATACCTCGGCAAATATAAGATTGCAGTTGAATCTACTTCAACCAATAATAACTATCTGCTGTCGTTTTAGATTTGCTCAATGATCTGATGGATGTGGCTGCAGAAACGTCTCAAGGAGAATAATCAAAGGACAGAAACCTGCAAACGGCGTCATGACGATGAGGAAACACCTGCAGAAAAGATTTTCCCAAAGACTGAAAAAGAAAACGTTCTCCTCACACTTGATTCTCGTGATTTCTCTTAAAGTTAAACTGAACAAGTCAGAAGATGCCGTGACTTCCTGTTGTCTCAAACACACTGACGGCATCTGTCCGTTACCGGAAGTCCCATTAATTCTGTGTGTAATGCAAAATATATTAATATGTTTTGATAAAATATCTCAGATTTCTGTGACAGTTCATGGGATGGATGTGAATATCAATCTCACTGTGTGCTGGATTTAAGACGGGGTTAGCTTAGCTTAGCATAAAGAATGGAAACAGCTAGCATGGCTTTGCCAAAGTAAAAAAAACATAATTAAGTAAATTAAGACGTATTGTTTTAAATTAATTAATACAGTTACCAACTTCATTCCTTAAAGCTAAGCTAACCTCATCCTGACTCCAGTTCTGAACTAAATATTTACTTATATTAACTTAATTTTCCCCAAAATGTTATGCTATTCCTTGACTTATAATATCCAAAATTATGAACTTGCTACAAACAGCATAACAGTGGGTGTTTATTGATTGGTTTAATTTCACTGATTTGTACTTTATTGTGTTCCCAAAACTAAAAATTACATCAATAACTTGATTGCTACGTGTGTTTAATGTCAGCTATATTTGCTATGGAGGTGAAGTGAGGTCAACTGTTTTTAGCAATAACTCGAGAGTCAGGGGGTAAATTAAGTAATTGTGGTGATTTATAACGTTATGATAGAGTTTATACCAAAAGAAATCCTTAAAGACAAGATATTGTGATATGTTGTACATCAATAAATAATAAACTGTTCACAGAAATTCCCATTTTTACACTTATTTTTAATAGACGAGACGAAACCCAGATTATAAATGTGTTTGCAGACGATCACCTGTTTTATTTATATAACACAGACATGCTTCTCGTGTTGTCAAAATGGTTTTATGATATTCTGACGCTTGATCAGACAATCTGTAAGAGTCAGTGCCAATTAATTAGAAAACATCCTGATAAGCATTTTAACTGTGATTGGTTCGGTCGCATGGAAAACTTCTCAAAATTTTCCCCACCGCACCAACAACGTAGTTAGTGAAGCCAGAGTTTATTAAAAGAGTGTTTTAAAGTCTTACCTACTGGCCCCTGTACCAGCTCCTCTCATAGTAAAGTCCATTACAGTGGATTACCAAAGTCAATCCCAAAGGAAGGAGCCCATTGGTGCTTTGTTGTGTGTGTAGGGACTCTTCTCATGCTGCTGCAGAGGTTTGCTGTTATTTTCAGCAGTATTAGTGGTTAAAAAAGACCTTTGAATGCCTTCACCGTGCTGCCCCGAGCTAACCACTGTTAGCCACGTCCGGCTGTTAGAGACTCTCCTGGATTTCTCCGTTAATAGTTTATACTTGAAAGAAACTGTCTCGATGGCTTATTTGATGTACTTAAGACCATGGGATGAGAAAAAAGTGTTAGCACAGAGCAGCTAACAGAATTAGGGCTACCGTTGTCTGAAATGGACGTTCGCTTGGCAAACGGCTCCAAATTTTCTCCGTCGCACGTAACCAGACTGATCTGCGAGTAAAATACAATGGAGCTTAAAGATCAGGATGGTTTCACCAGGTTCACTGAGCAGCTCAACACATCCCAAAGACCCATATCAGGTCCAACCAGCTGGGATTGGGTCAGAGTGTTCGCTGGGGAACTGAAGGTCCAGCAGTGTAATGTCCTGATTGATGGGGATGCTGTTTTCGTCGCACAGGAAGTTGCTCCGGACAGTAATGACAAAGGTTTTCCTTGGGAGGGAGAGGAGGCTCTGGATCTTCTCTGCTGCCACCTGGATGTGCTTCACATCTGAGCCTGGAGCTGAGATACACACACACACAAAAAGGACTCTGTGTGAACTCTATGAACTCTAAACTCATCTTGGACGAGGATCCCTTAATGTATTTTGTTTTAAATTGAATTACAATTGTCATGAAGTCCCACCTGAGCTCCTGTGGAGTTTATCAGGTGGAGCTTCGAGGATCTTCTGCAGCGCAACAGGAGGAACCTGAACACACACCTGAGTGCTGCCCCCCCTCACAGTCAGCACACCTGGCCTGAAACACACACACGTTTTTTGTAACCCTGCCAACCAGAAGAGATCAAACCACCTGACTGGATGCTGCTGTCACTCAAACAAAAGTTCGACAGGACTTTAAATGAAGTGACGCGATGATCGTACCTGTAGTAGCGGCGCACGGCGGTGTGGGGCAGGCAGGGATAACAGGGGCTGTAGATGCCGTTGGCGTCGGTATCGAGCTCAGTGGCGCAGCGACCGCAGCCCGTGTAGGTGATGTCGCCACCCAGCGCTGCCAGGATACCATCCGGTGGCGTGGAGCTGTCCAGGACCAGCTGAGGTGCATTCTGGGCGGGCGGACCTTCCTGGAAGTGGAAGGCGGTGACCTGGACTCTGAGCTCCACGTCACCTGGTGGAAGACGCGGCAAAAAGATGCTGTTCAAACTGGATGTCATGGAAACAGTTTTATTACATGTATACGGCCTTGATTTACTTAATTTTATCAGAATATGCAAAGTTGTTTTACTTGTGGTGTGCCTCAGGGTTCAGTTCTAGGGCCCATATTTAGCCATGCTTTTTCACCCCATGGTTCTAGGGACATGGTACAAGAAGGATTGACATTTCAGGGATTCAAGATGCCCACAGGATGGATCTTATTAGGTTCGCAGTACTTTGACATTTGCAGTTTTGTGGATTAAAATGTCTCGACACTACAGGGAGTTCATTACAGCCCGGAAAAGTGCACCGGACTGCATTCAGGCTCTTTGCGACGTCTGTTTCAAGTGACGATCGACTGTCCTCTCAGACTCACCGCTGTATTTCTGAGACAGCAGCGTGTCGAGGTCCAGCTCCAAACTGCTGTTTCCTGTTCGGACGGGTCGTGGTCGGAGGAAGTCCTGCGCTCGGCGGTCGGCAGGGTCCAAAGGCTGGAAGGAGCTCCAGGGGGTGGAGTGCAGCTCGGGGAGGTCAGAGGTCAAACCCTCCCTCACCAGAAGGACGTGGAAGTCCCAGACAGCCGCTGAAGGAGAACGAGGGCTGAGTGAGGGCGGAGTGATACGGCTGAGCTGGTCCTTTCAAATGAGTGTCTTCACGTTCGTATGATACCTGTTTTTGTGTGTTTGTGTACCTCTGTCTTTGTTGAAGCGAGGCAGCCAATCCACAGCTGCTCCCCACAGCAGCATCGCCCCCTGGTGGCCGCCCGGCTGCTCCACAGTCAGAATCGCCTGCGGCTGAAGAGCCGACCTGTAGCGAGACTCTGCCTCACTCCGCCACGCTAACAACCAAACATTTCATTAGTATCATCTTCAAAACGCCAGAAACAGCCAAAACATTTTAACCAGACACGGCAGAGGAACAGGTTTGTCTCATCGCTCCAGATGAGTTTTAACGCCACTCACCTGCACTGATGTGTGAGTGTGTGACACGCAGCAGGGCGTGAACCAGCGTGTTGACCCTCAGTGACCTCAGGGCGGCGTAGGGGAGGCGGTTCAGGTCCTGAGGGGGGCGGAGGTTCAAAGACACCAGCAGGGGGCGACGCTCCCGAAGAAAGCTGCACAGAGAGACGAGGGAGCGGGCATCGACGTGCTGAGGAGCTGGAGAGAGAGAGAGAGAGAGAGAGGGAGATGATTGGACCAGACGCCAGGAGATCAGAAGGCTGCTGATTGGTCGAACGGTTGGGTGGGTCGTACCCGGCGGAGAGCTGGAGGCAGTGATCTGTCCCAGGTTGAGTAGTTTGCTGATGAAGGTCGACTGCAGCACCGTCTCTCCTCTCCACTTGTCCTCATTCACCTGCAGTCCTGATCGCACAAAACAACGCACCGTGTCTAAACAACGTGTCTGCACCACGACAAAAACAGTTCGCTCTGGGAGCACGGTGATGTGGTGACTTCCTGTACGGTCGTACAGCGCGTTGTGGTCGGTTTAATTAGGTGTCTATAATAAGGGAAGGTCTGTTGGTGTTGTTTCTCATTCAGCAGGGCAGAGTTAAATGAAACTAGACGCTTTTTGGTCCCTTTTGCTTTAACGGTCAGCACCGTCGAGATGGTTTCTTATTGACTCGTCTAAGTCACGACTGTTTGACGTCCCGGCTCTAAAATGGAGGAACAAGCTCCCCATCGACATTCAGAAGGCAGAAAATCTACAAATCTTGCGCCGCAGGCTAAAAACCTATCTCTTTCGACTGCACCTTGGCTAAGAAGATGATGAGAAGTAAAAAAAAAAGAACTTATATGCTATGGATCGGCTAAACTGAAGCTAGCGCACTTACTTAATGGCTTGCTCTTCTGGTTTGTACCCTAACTGTTGAATGCACTAATTGGAAGTTGCTTTTGGACAAACAGCGTCAGCTAAATGAAATGTTATTGGTCAAAATGTTGTGTGAAGAGTGAAAAAAGAGACCAATCTCAGTATAAAGTGGCCGTAGTTGTGTTACAGTCTGACACCGTCATCAGCCACAGAGGATAAAAGCTGTATTTCTGTACCTTTGATGAGCAGAACGTCTCCAGGACTGACGGTCAACGCCCAGAACGCCGCCCGCCGCCACAGCACCACCTTCATCTCAACACCTGATTGGTCCGTTACCACAATGGACGCCAGAGGAACGGAGGTCCCTGCCGCTGAGCCGGACTTCACCTTTAATCCAACAAATCAAACACGTTACCTAACAGACGTTGGATGTTTTTGGCACTTACACTCATCAAAGAAGCATCAATCGAGTTTTTTCATGTTACAACTTTTAACGGAGAAATCCTGGAAACAGTGATTAGCTCGGGGCAGCACGGTGAAGGCATTCAAAGGTCTTTTTTAACCACTAATGCTGCTGAAAATAACAGCAAACCTCTGCAGCAGCATGAGAAGAGTCCCTACACACAAAACAAAGCAGCAACAGCGTAGTTAGTGAAGCCAGAGTTTATTAAAAGAGTGTTTTAAAGACTTACCTACTGGCCCCTGTACCAGCTCCTCTCATAGTAAAGTCCATTACAGTGGATTACCAAAGTCAATCCCAAAGGAAGGAGCCCATTGGTGCTTTGTTGTGTGTGTAGGGACTCTTCTCATGCTGCTGCAGAGGTTTGCTGTTATTTTCAGCAGCATTAGTGGTTAAAAAAGACCTTTGAATGCCTTCACCGTACTGCCCCGAGCTAATCACTGTTATGACGGTTCGTAGCACTTCCGCTCACCTTGATCTCCTTCAGGTGACAGGGGTGAACCACCGCCACCAGAACCGAGTACCTCACCGCACGCTTGACGCAGCGAATCAGAAGTGTTGTGGGGCCTCGGAGCCCGGTGGCGGCAGTACTGCCTGCAGGCGTCACAAGCGCTTCAGTCCTGAGGTTTTCTGAGATCCGCGCTTTCTTGAAATCGGGGGATTTGGACGGGGAGTCTTGGGCGACTGCAAACGCCCGCCACTCGGCCTCCTGGGAGCAGAGCACCCCGTCTGCGGTGGCCTCGATTACAACGCCCCCTTCCTGGCTGAAGAGCTCGGCGGAGGCTGCGAGTGACGGCGTTAAGGGGCTGAAGAGCTCCGGGGTGCTGGAGGAGACGGACGGTGGCGTTTGGGTGTGTTTGGGTGGAGTTTGAGGAGGCGGGGTTTTCTCAGGACTGGTTGCTGATTGGACGCCACACCTGCCTCTCAGGACTAAAGCCTGACTCAGAGTCCAGGTGGTGAGGAACTGAGTGTGAGCGGACAGAGGGGGGACGGCCGGTGACGACTGTTTGGAGCAACGCGGAGGTTCAGGTTCCGGTTGAGCTGCAGGGAAGCAGCCGTCCAGATACTCGTGAACCGAAGCCGAACACTGGTCTTCCTGTCCAGGACTTGAGTCTTCGTCCCGTCTCAGGGGTCTCTCTGCAGCTGCGTGATCGTCCAATCGGAGACTTCCCCGATCTGCCTTTAACTGGCATCCATGTGATCGTCGCCCTGACGCTCCTGTGGTCCAATCGGCGTCTACATTCTCACCGCGGGTTCTCTCCTCCGACAGACGAGCTCCACCCTCCACTGAAAAATTAACAAATAAATTTTTTCCCATTTTTTTAATTGAATTTTACGTTAAAACAACAAATAATAAATGAACACGGTCGATAAAATCTAATATAAATCAGAAGAAAAGAAGTATTTTATTCTAATACCTTTGACAGCCAGAACACTAATGTTATTTAAATGAGAATAAATTAAGTATTCACAATTATTAACGGACAGAAATAAATTGATACGCAAAATAAAAATATGCCAAAAAAGTCCAACATGTGTGTACTTAAATGTTTCAACGGGTGTTTCCATGGTTCATGTTTCCTTGAACGCCTCACCTGTCGCGGGCCTCAGGCGTCCGTCCTGCCAGGTGAGCTCCAGGTGTGTCCAGTCTGCGAGGGGACGCTCCTCAGCCTCCACCCCAGCTCCAGACACCGAGGCTGGGACTGAGGAGGGAGGAGGAGCCCCCAGGAAGACGTGGATCTTCGGACGGTCACACATTCAGTCGGCTGAGGAGGAAAACGATGGAAGTTTATTCAAGTTTTAATGATGAAGTTAAAACCAAGCACAGAGACTTCCTGTTTGATCCAATCAGGAAGCTCCAAAAGCGTCAGTTCTCAGAGTGTCCACTAGGGGCAGGTTTCATAACAGAGCAGTTTCTCATTGACCCCCATGACAACACTGGGGGGGGGGGGGGTTGTAACAGGATATTTGTCGGGAACCCTGCTTGCCAAACCTCTGGGTTTTTCTTTGCATCTTCTTTTTTTACTGAATGTCTTTCAACTGTAATCTTCTTCTTCTTCTTCTTTGAACATGTACTAAAAAAATCTAATCCAAAATCCTCAAATGTGCAGGTCTAATAAAGCATTCAGTGAGTGTAAATGCAAAACAACTATAAAAGAAATACAAAATGGCCAGAAGGAAGTGCAAAATGACTAAATATAAATGCAAAATAATCACAAAACTACTAAAAAAGGATGCAAAATAATCACAGAGATGCAAAATAACTATAAAACAACTACAAAAATGGTCAAAAGGAAGTGCAAAACAACTAAAAATAGATGCAAAACAATTAAAAAACAACTAAAAAACAACTACAAAATAGTCAAAAGGAAGTGCAAAACAACTCAAAACTACTAAAATAGTCAAAAGGAAGTGCAAAATGATTAAAAACAGATGCAAAATAATCACAAAACAACTAAAAAAGGATGCAAAATAATCACAGAGAGGCAAAACAACTATAAAACAACTACAAAAGGATCAAAAGGAAGTGCAAAAGGACTCAATCTAAGTACAAAACAACTTAAAACCGATGCAAAGTGACAAAAGTGGACTTTGAGTGTGGGTATCTGGTTCAGGGTGGGGGCCCCCTTCGGGTCCGTGCCCGGGGCCCCGTGGTCTCGCCGTCCGCCCGTGGCCTCTCGGTGTGTCAGCACTTTCTGCACAGTGACACTCTCCGCTGCTGCAGCTGCTTGCGTCAGTCTGCAGAACCTGCTGACACATGATCTTTCCTGTCTGATCGGAGCCTCGGCACTGAACTGAGCTCCTGCGCAGAGAGAAGCAGCGCGGGGACCCTGACAGCGCCCCCTGGAGTCTGCACACGTCACTACAGCACCAGTGTGAACACATGAATGCATGAATGCATGAATGCATGAATGCATGTTCATCCTCTCTCCAGATCAGACAGATTTTACTGTCTGCTGAGAGACGATGCAACGTCTCATTTAATGAGCGAGGACTAAGTTTAGACAAGAAGACATCTAAAACCACACACACACACACACACACACACACACACACACACACACACACACACACACACACACACACACACACACACACACACACACACACACAGGCACGCACAAACACACACACATACACGCACATACACACACAAACACACACACACACACAAGCACACACGCACGCACGCACACATACACACACACGCACACACAAACACACACAGACACGCACAGACACGCACAAACACACACATACACGCACATACACACACAAACACACACACACACACAAGCACACACGCACGCACGCACACATACACACACATACACACACAAACACACACAAACACACACACACACAAGCACACACGCACGCACGCACACATACACACACACACACACACAAACACACACAGACACGCACAAACACACACATACACGCACATACACACACAAACACACACACACACACAAGCACACACGCACGCACGCACACATACACACACATACACACACACGCACACACACATGCACACACACATGCACACACACACACACACGCACACACAAACACACACACACACACACACGCACACACACATGCACACACACATGCACACACACACACACACGCACACACAAACACACACACACACACAGTAAAGTTAAATGCCTGGAAAAAAAAGTATTTGATTTCAAAATAAAAGCCCCTAATCTATGGTCAATATATATTAATAAAATATCAGGAAAATATATTTTAAACGTCACTAAAGTAATTAAAATATTTAGAAAATCGATTTAAAACGTCAGGAATCATTAATAAAATATCAGAAAAGACATTTAAAAAGTCAGTAAATATATTAAAATATATTTAAAACGCAGTAAATATATTAAAATACATTTAAAAAGTCAGTAAATATATTAAAATATATTTAAAAAGTCAGTAAATATTAATAAAATATCAGAAAATATATTTAAAAAGTCAGTAAATATATTAAAATATATTTAAAAACTCAGTAAACATATTTAAATATATTTAAAAAGTAAGTAAATATTAATAAAATATCAGAAAATATATTTAAAAAGTCAGTAAATATCAGAAAATATATTTAAAAACTCAGTGAACATATTTAAATATATTTAAAAAGTCAGTAAATATATTAAAATATATTTAAAAACTCAGTAAATATATTTAAATGTATTTAAAAAGTCAGTAAACATATTTAAATATATTTAAAAACTCAGTAAATATATTAAAATATATGTAAAAACTCAGTAAATATATTAAAATATATTTAAAAACTCAGTAAATATTAATAAAATAACCGGAAACAAAAGCGGTCTCGTGACGTTTTAAATCCAGTTTTTAAACGGTTTCAACGGCTGCCGCACGCGCACACCTCACGCGGTGTCACGCAGCAGGAAGGGGCGGCGGGAGGCGGAGCCGCCGCTGCGGGGAAAGTGTTTGTATTCCCCGCTCCACTTCCTCACGTTCCCCTGAACACCCTCCGCCTCTGATCCGACTCAACCGTCGGTAAAGTTCGTAAAAACGTTAAAAATGTACCGGTACTTCGGGGGGCTACTCACCCGGGGAGCGGGCAGCGTCCTGGCCGCGGGTGCTGACTCGGCTCTCCCGGCGTCCGCGTCCCTGCTGCGGCACCGCGGCTACAGCCAGGCCGCCGACAAGGACGACGACCCGAACTTCTTCACCATGGTGGAGGGCTTCTTCGACCGGGGCGCCGCCATCGTGGAGGACAAGCTGGTGGAGAGTCTGAAGACCCGGGAGAGCCCCGAGCAGAAGAAGAAGCGGGTCCGCGGGATCCTGAGGATCATTAAGCCGTGTAACCACGTCCTCAGCTGCAGCTTCCCCATCAAGAGAGACAACGGCGAGTGGGAGGTGATCGACGCCTACCGGGCTCAGCACAGCCAGCACCGGACACCCTGCAAGGGAGGTGAGCCCCGGAGGAGCCGCGCAGCACGGTTATACCAGGAAACTATATATATGTTAAAGAAATGTTAGGAAAATATATGAAAAGTATCTGGAAAGTATTCATAAAATATCAGGAAACTTTATATGTTAAAAAAAATATGAAAAGTATCTGGAAAATATTAGTAAAATACATTTTGAAAAATAAATGAAAAATATCAGTAAAATATATGAAAAGTATCTGGAAAGTATATGAAAAGTATCTGGAAAGTATTCATAAAATATGAGGAAACTTTATATGTAAAAAAAAAATATGAAAAGTATCTGGAAAATATTATTAAAATACATTTAGAAAAATAAAAGTATCAGTAAAATATGCATAAAATATCCTGTAAATAAATGAAAAGTATCTGGACAATTTTAGTAAAATACATTTAGAAAAATGACTGGAAAATAAATGAAAAACATCAGTAAAATATATGAAAAGTATCTGGAAAATATGCATTAAATATCAGGAAAATATTAGTTAAAAAAAAAAAAAAAATGTCAGTTATATATACCAAAAGTATCTGGAAAATATCATTAAAATATTAGGAAAGTATATTAATAGTATCAGAAAATATTATTAAAATAAATAAAAAATGTCAGGAAAATATATTGAAAGTATCTGGAAAGTATTCATAAAATATCAGAAAAAATATGTTAATTTTTTTAAAGTATATTTAAAAGTATCTGGAAAATATTATTAAAATAAATAAAAAAATCTGGAAAATATTATTAAAATTTTAGGAAAGTATATTAATAGTATCAGAAAATATTATTAGAATAAATAAAAAATGTCAGGAAAATATATTAAAAGTATACAAAAGAATACCAGGTAAATATATAAAAAGTATTTATATAAAATCAGGAACATGTGAAAGTAGGGATCGACTGATCGACCGATGACCAACACGACTGCCAATTTTTTTGAGCTGATATTTGGGGACGATTTTACTTTTTTCCCTCTCAATTGACGTCATAAAAATTAGACAGTGATGTTAACAAATGTTACGAGTCTCAATAAAAAGCTTAAAAAAGTGACTCCAACAACACCCTGGACGCCGTCTGTGAATAATGCCATCAGCCGATACAAATACACGTAAAAATTCAAATATCAGCCGATAATATGGTCAGGCCGATGTAGCGGTCTATCACTAATGAAAAGTATATTGAAAATATTAGTAAAATATATGAAAAATATCAGGAAAATACATTAAAAATATCTGGAAAGTATATGAAAAATAATAGAATTGAAATATATGAAAAATGTCGGGAGGATTTCCCAAAATAATAGAATTGAAAATATATAAATATGTCAGGAAAACACCCCGAAAAAAACCCTCAGGAAATATTAATAAAACATCAGGAAAATATATGAAAAATGTCAGAAAAGTTTCCCAAAATAATATCCTTACAATACTTAAAAAAACTCAGTAAAAAAAACAATATCAGGAAAATAATATCAGTCAAATATCCAAAAATGTCAATTAGCAAAATGTGTAAATAACATCAGGATAATATCCCCAAATCTGAATGAAATATCTGTAAAGTACATAAGACATATCTTGAGTATTAAGAGACACTGAGTGATGATAAAGTGCTGTTGGCTACATGTTAGTGCTGCAGAGTAAACACCATTTAACTTACTGCAGTAAACACAGTAAACAGTGAACAGACAGTGTTCGTAGGCGTCTGTTATCACCTTTTTATTTTTCCAGAGAACAACAGAGAACAATAACAATGTAAAACCAAACGTATTCTCATCAAACGTCTCGTTTTCAAAACAACAACGTCGAGATTTCAGGACGCAGGAAACCGTCACCTTCGTTTTTGCTCAGAAATAAAGACGATTATCCAAATCTATCGATGCTTCACTAACGATAATCAGCCCAGAGTGTGTGTGTGTGTGTGTGTGTGTGTGTGTGTGTGTGTGTGTGTGTGTGTGTGTGTGTGTGTGTGTGTGTGTGTGTGTGTGTGTGTGTGTGTGTGTGTGTGTGTGTGTGTGTGTGTGTGTGTGTGTGTGTGTGTGTGTGTGTGTGTGTGTGTGTGTGTGTGTGTGTGTGTGTGTGTGTGTGTGTGTGTGTGTGTGTGTGTGTGTGTGTGTGTGTGTGTGTGGTTATGTAATGCTCCAGGTTCTGTACGTGCTGAATGAGGAGCATACAGGTTTCATGGTGGTGAGGTTTCCTCCTCTGGCAGGAATGCTGAAAGTCCGGTCAGCTGCTTGTTCCTGTAAAGAGTGTGTGTGTAGAAAAAAGAAGGAGGGACCATGCGCGGACATTTCAAACAATGGCGGTGAAAGGTTCACGTTGGTGTGATGCGGAGGTGGAGTGTTTACTGCAGATTTGGTCGATGAAAAGATTCAAAAACAGTCGACAAGACGCACAAAAACTCCGAGGTCTACGGAAAGATCTGGAAACAAAGCCACGCATCGCCATGACGTCATCAATGCGTGTGACGTGTTACGGCTGAGACGTATAGGCAGCAAGAAGCATTCTCCGAGGCCCAGGTAGAGTGAGTACAAAGGTACGGACGGACAGTGGGAGGGCGCCCTAAATCACTGGATTGATTGTAAAAAAGAATTAGTAGGTTAATACATTAAAAAACAACTATAATTCATTAAATTTGTAGCTCGGTCAGTTAAAGCAGCGTTGCAATGACATAAAAAATGAAATGAATCCATGTTTTCATGTGTTTCCACTGCAGCGTTGTTACCTGAGTGTCCTTTAGTTAGCGTGCCGGTTGGTGTTTAATCAGACCAACCTTTAATACGTCCCCTCTCTGCAGTAAACTGTCACAAAACATCACTTTGGTCGTTTAAATCACAGTAACATCCGATTTAATGTGGTGAGAAAGTGAAATCACCAGTAAACTGAATATACTGAATGTAAATATATGGATCAGGCGCTACAAAAGTGTGAAAATGCACCTTTAATGCGTGCAAAGATCTTTAAATTGGGTTTGGAAAAAGGTGAAACTCCTCTTCAAACTGTGCAGGTGTGTGAAGCGTCAACGTTTCCCCGACTAAAACACTTAACACCCTCAAAGTTCTGTAAGTTTGGACGTAACCTGCAGCTCCACTGTCTGTGCAGGAGCATGCAACCGTGCTGCTGTGACTCCAGTTTAAGCGTGTTTGGGTCCTGGTGCTTTTATACGGGAGCGTAACTGCTGGACGTGTGTGTGTTGTGTGTGTGTGTGAACGCAGCAGTAATGACTAACTGTGTTTGCTCTGGAGGTGACTGTCCAGCAGGTAACTGATCCTGCTGGACTCTGCTGCTGCTGCTGCTGCTGCTGCTGCTGCTGCGGTATTTTTAGTTTAGTGCAGGAGCTTTTTTTTTAAAGGGGGAGTTCAAACACTCTGAAGTGCGTGAGGTTCTTATCCAGCGTCAGTGTGTTTACGACAGTAGATGGAGACACACAACCTGAGAAATACACCTTTAAAAAGCAAATTTCAGTCAGACACGTACACGAACTGATGAAGCCTCTTGGATGAGAGGGGAAACGTCTTCTCAGACCAGGGGTCTGTAACCTTTACTAAGGGCGCACTCACACTGTCCATCCGCACCGTGCCCCAGCACGGTTCCCGGCTAAAGTCTAGTTCGTTTGTCCAGTGAGTGCAACCGTACCGTGCCTAGGCCCGTTTGGGAGAGGTGGGCTTTTGTAAAGCACGTCTGCACGTGTACGAGCACGAGCGTGTGCACGTGTACGAGCACGAGCGTGTGCACAGCGGATCTTTGTTTGTTTCCTTTTTTCACCAAAACTCAACTGTTGAAATGATCGATTTAAGGTCATCTCTCTCTCTCTCTCTCTCTCTCTCTCTCTCTCTCTCTCTCTCTCTCTCTCTCTCTCTCTCTCTCTCTCTCTCTCTCTCTCTCTCTCTCTCTCTCTCTCTCTCTCTCTCTCTCTCTCTCTCTCTCTCCCCTCTCTCTCTCTCTCTTTCTCCCTCTCTCTCTCTCTCTCTCTCTCCCCCTCTCTCTCTCTCTCTCTGTCTCTCTCTCTCTCTCACAATTTCAAGTTCAACAAAGCTTTATTGGCATGACTGTGGTTCACAATATTGCCAAAGCTACAGAATTACAGAAAAAAGTAACGATGATGATGATAACAACAACAACAATAATAATAATAATGATGATCACAATAACAACGATAATAATAATAATGATGATCACAATAACAACAATAATAAGCAGCATATCAGAGTGCAGGTAGGAACCCAGTCAGGATCAGCTGGTTCATGTGGAGGAAATCATGTCAGATCTGTCTCTCTCGCTCTCTCTCTCTCTGTCTCTCGCTCTCTCTGTATCTCTGTCTGTATCTCTCTCCCTCTCTGTCTCTCCCATCATACGGCGTGATGACGTATAGGCAGCCTGAAGCATTCTCCGAGGCCCAGGTAGTGCGAGTACAAACGGGCCTGGAGGGGGGGACAAGGACCCTAACCAAACATTAAGGCTTTAGATGACGGTGATGAAACACTTGAGTATCTCTTTTTTCCCCTGGACAGCGATGTGAACATCGGACGTGCCCGCGGAGGAGTTGAAGGGTGTGGTTGCTTTGTGTTTTTTGCGGGCGAATGAAAGTCTTTGTTAAAGGGGTGTGTTACGATCACCACACCCAGACTGACTCACTCCTCTCACGTCGTTCTGCTTCCTCCCTCTCCCTCGCTCCTCTTCTTTCCCCGCTGAAGTTTGCGTTTTTTTATGTGTGTTTTGATTCTTCGTCTCGTCCTCCTGCTAAAAATAAATAAAAAATCATCATTTGAACCTGTGGCGTTAGAAAAAAGTGTAAATAAGTTTCTTCTCTCTCTCATTTTTCCGTCCATCTCTCTGAGCTGCAGCCATTTTGTGCAGATTCCCCTGCAGCAGACTGTATTTGCAGTGATGTGTGTGAACAGGCCTGCGTGTCTTGGCTCCGCTCCAGACTCATTTGCAGCTTCAGACCAAACTCCCTCAACTCTCTGTGTGTTTTTCACTTTTCCACTGGCGAACAAACATTAACATCCGTCAGTCAGTTTGAAGATAAAGCTCCAAAAATGCCAAAAATGTGAATGAGCCCTGTAAAAATAACTTAAAAGAGATGGAAAATAATTTTAAAATGACCAAAAAGAGATGCTAAATAACTAAAAATGAGCATAAAGAGATGCAAAATAACTAAAAATGACCACAAAGAGATGCAAAATAACTAAAAATGAGCATAAAGAGATGCAAAACATGTAAAAAATGACCTTAAAGAGATGCAAAATAACTAAAATAGATACAAAACAATGTCAAAAACCTGTTTATTTCGGCTGTAAAGTTGGACATTTAAACTCTTTTAGTTCAAATAATGAACTGCAGTTGTTTTCAGTGTTTTCTTTACTTTTTCATTTTGTCACAAATGTAGAAATAACCCCGATGTGTTTGTTGTTTGTGTGTTTCAGGAATCCGCTACAGCACAGACGTGTCTGTGGACGAAGTGAAAGCTCTGGCCTCGCTGATGACGTACAAGTGTGCTGTCGTAGGTGAGCACACGCACGCACGCACGCACGCACGCACGCACACACACACACACACACACACACACACACACACACACACACACACACACACACACACACACACACACACACACGGCTGCCTGTAACATACTGTTGCACGCACACGTCCTTGCGTGTAGCGCTCTCTACAGAAGAGTCTCTTACGTGCAAACGTGCTTTACAAACGGCCACCTCTCCCAAACAGCCCAGTAAAACCTCCCGGACAGTGTGAGTGCGCCCTAAATTAACTTTTTGTTGAGGTATGCTCTACAAATTAACTTTCCTTTCCTAATAATAAGCAAAACAAATACTTCAACAGTCAAGAATCCCAAGTGTTTGAGATGCTGAGGCTGGAATGTGCACGCGGTGTTGGGTCATATGGTGAAGCAGCTGTTGTGTTGTGGTGTTAAAATGCAGTGATGTGTTCCAGATGTGCCGTTCGGTGGAGCCAAAGCCGGAGTGAAGATCAACCCGAGGAATTACTCCGTAAGTGTAAACACATGCGTCTCTCATCTTTCTCTTTTATGTTAAAAAAATCCTCGGGGGAAACACAAAACAGCAGCAGCGTGTTCCTCTGAATGCTGATAACAGTCGACCCCGTCCACCCCGACAGGAAACGCTGAGCCATCAGCTGGCAGAGAGACGCGCTTTCTCTCCAACATGATGAGTCCAGGACTTTCTCTCTCTCTCTCTCTCTCTCTCTCTCTCTCTCTCTCTCTCTCTCTCTCTCTCTCTCTCTCTCTCTCTCTCTCTCTCTCTCTCTCTCTCTCTCTCTCTCTCTCTCTCTCTCTCTCTCTCTCTCTCTGGCTAAATGTTTGCTTGACCTTCGCTCTCTTTTGCATTTTCCCTGCTGCCACAACGCATCAGTGTTCACGTCTGCAGCTCCTGACCCGTGCCGCACCTCTGAGCTTTTTGAGGGGGAAGGAATTCCAGGAATTAGATTCAGTTTAAAGTGTAATTCCGGCGTAAAATCACCCTTTTTATGGCATGAACGTACATCAAATAAGCCGTGGTGACAGTTTTTTTTGTTGATCACCTGCTGTGTTAACAGAGAAATCCTGGAGAGTTGCTAACAGCCAGATATTGCTAACACTGAGTAGCTTGGACAGCACGGTGAAGGCATTCAAAGGTCTTTTTTAACCACTAATGCTGCTGAAAATAACAGCAAACCTCTGCAGCAGCATGAGAAGAGTCTCTACACACTAAACAAAGCACCAACAGCGTAGTTAGTGAAGCCAGAGTTTATTAAAAGAGTGTTTTACAATGCTACGAGCTTTAGCAGCCAGCTTCATGCATATTCAGAGGAAACCAAGTCGATTACCGAAGGCACTGGAGTTCAGATCAAGGAGGAAACTATTGAACTGAACTCTGTCAAATCATTTCTTTGCTTTTACAGCTGTGTTTCCATCAGTAGTTCAGGGTTTCTGCAGGTCCTGGAGAATCTTAAAAGCCGGTTTTATCACAAAAGAAAAAGCCTGAGACAGTATTAAAAGGAGTGCCAAAAGGTTGCACCTGAACGCACCTCAAAGACTGCAGCTGAAGTCTGACTAGCGTGTACGTTCTGCACCTGCACGAGAGGAAATGTCTCTCAACGTCGTCTTTATCCGTCATTCAAAAAGGGAAACTGGAAGAGCGACAGGACGCTAGTTAGCCAGTTAGCATACAAACAATAACACAAATAATTAGGAACTGTTGCTGCTAAAGAGCTCAACGGCTAAAAATCTGATATGACGAGTTTGTTTTTGATCTCACAGCCTCTTTTTCTCAGTTTTCTTGGTCTCAGTTTTCTTAGTCTCAGTTTTCTTGGTCTCACACCGACGGCTCTGTTCCCGGCAGCCTGGCTCTGTATCTTTTCTGTTTGATGTGGAAACGTAAATGTTGTTGTTGGGAAGCGTCGTTAACATTTGATTGAAGTGAGTGATTTGTGTGTTTTTAGGACAACGAGCTGGAGAAAATCACCAGGAGGTTCACCATCGAGCTCGCCAAGAAAGGCTTCATTGGTGAGTGAACGGCATCGCTACAGGACGCAGTCTAGCACTTTATAGTATTCTAGTTTTTATCAATATCAATATTTCATCCTCAGCCATCACACTGACCGATCTGTGAAATCACTTCAAGACACGTTCACACTCATCTTTGAATCTTATGTTGAAGTCGTAGGATTTTTGTGGTTAAATGTTTCGGATTCAATCCTTTTTTTATGTGTTTTTGATTTTTATTGGTATTTTTCTTCTTGTTTTCTTCATTTGTTTTAATATTTTAATGCACAAAATTGTGTCTTTGGTGTGTGGTTAATAGAAACTCAAAGAATTGCCTAAATTTAAAGATTAAAGACACTTTTAGACGTTTTTTGCATGTAGTCAGTTAGTGGTATTGTTGTTTTTGTTTTTTTTAACAGTTTTATTGTCCAATATCCACGTTTTTTAACATCAAATATCAATGTTTTTTTAGCGTTGATATCCACATTTGTATCGCCCAAACTCAGCGTTTCTTTGTCCTTCTACAGGACCTGGAATCGATGTTCCCGCTCCGGACATGAGCACCGGGGAGAGGGAGATGTCCTGGATCGCCGACACCTTCGCCACCACGATGGGACACTATGTGAGTCCCAGCTCTGACTGTTGCTCTGGATTTACAGTCAAACAACACAACACAACCTCCCCTCAGATGATAGATTACAGACAGGAACGAGGGGTGGAAGGGGAACTTTGTTTGCCGCTGTAACACCTGTGCGCACGTTTAAATGCAGCTAATTTTGAACGTGAAAACATGAAGTTAAATAAAACTTAAAAGTAGCGCCTGCACTAAAGCAGGTGGGAGCTGAAATATCTGGGCACCACTGCTGTAAACATGAACCTGTGCAGAACAGACAAAAAGACAGATCCACCCATTACCTGTGAGGACGTTCAGACAACGCTGCAATGCTTTCTGGGTCATTCTGTCTCTTATTTTGAAAAGCAGCAAACTCCCGACTCTTTCCTCAGCGTTGGCATCAAAAAAAGTTTTATTTTTGCTTTTTTTTTTGTCATCATCTTGAAAACATGTGCAGTGTAAATAAACTCCAGACGTTTACGCTGAGCTCAGAGTTGTTGTTGCCGTAGTTACACAGTGGCTGCAGTTGTTTATGGTTTCCTCCCCCTGCCCCTGTTTACTTCCTGTGTTCGGTTGTTCAGGAGCTTCTGATTAAAGTGTCAATGAAGCATCGGTCAGATCAACAACCAGGGAGACGCTGACGTGTTCTTTGCAATGTGAAAACAAATAAGTAAGAAACCTCCAATCACAGGCATGCAGAGTTTTCCTGCATTTCCTGGAATTTATTCAGCGAGTCTGCAATCACGTAACCTGTGTTTGCTACTTTATTTCACATCTTGGAAATGGTTTTTATACTAGCTCACTAATTAATTGCAGTTAGGATTGGAGTTATTCACTCAATGGGAAGCTGGATTAGCATAAGATCGTTTTAACTTTCTATTTCTTGCTTTGGGTGGCGACTTCCCTTTATGCAGGGGTGTCAAAGTGATCCAGTAAAGAGTCGCTGTGTCTGCAGGTTTTCATTCCAACCAATCAAAAACACACCTGATCCAACAAATCAACTGTGTGAAGACAGTTCAGGTGATTGAGTAAGTCGAGTCAGGTGTGTTCTTGCTTGGGTGGGATGAAAACCTGCAGCCACACGGCCCTTTACTGGATCACTTTGACACCCCTGCTTTAGAGAGTTTGAGGTAGATTTTTTTCTAGAACTTGTCGATAAATCCAGAAACTTTATCATGAATCTATTTTATGTCAGTGCGGCTGCTGTGGAGCAGAGTTTTGTCCCGGTCTGATACGACTGGGAGCTGTGTTGTTGTGGATACGACCTGTCGTTTGGTTACTGAACTCTTGTTGTTGTTGTTGTTGTTGGTCGTTGGCAGTCAGACCCCCGCGTCCTACTGTCTCGGGGACCAATGTCCAAGGTAAAGATCCTTCTTTTTAAGGCCAAGTCCACACGAACACGGGGATTTCTGAAACTTTTATCCCGTCCACACCACCCGTGTGATTAAAAATATCTCCCTCCACATGAAACCGGTCAGCCGGTCACGTCTAGAGCGCTCCACACGTCTCCATGGATACAACTGACTGTTTACTGTCGCACAGTGTGACGTCAACAAGAAATTCCTCGGCTTCCTGTCCACACATGACTGCTGAAACCAAAAAGTTCAGCAAAAAACTCTGGTTCCAGGCGCCCACAGCTGCGGTTACGTGTGGATGAAAGGCCGAACCGTGCAGAGACACACGCGGTTTCAAAGATACCCGCGTTCGTGTGGACGTCCCCTAAATCTGCTGGGATCTGTAGGTTGGGTTTTCTGGCTCCCTGGGTTTGTCTGTGGGAAACCCCAGTTATTAGGGCGCTTACCTTGGTCTCTGTTGGTACCTGGGACGTAGGAGTGAGGGTGTCCTTTCGCTGTGTCCTGATTCAGGCTCCTGAACGTCTGTTTTTTTTCTCCCTCTGCAGGACATCAACGCTCACGCCTGCGTCACCGGGAAGCCCATCAGTCAGGGAGGAATCCACGGCCGCATCTCCGCCACCGGCCGAGGAGTTTTTCACGGCATCGAGAACTTCATCAACGAGGCGGCGTACATGAGCCAGCTGGGGATGTGTCCCGGCTTCCACGACAAGACCTTCGTCATCCAGGTACAGAGTCTCTCATTGGATAACGGCTTTTACCGTTTGGGTTCAGCTCCTTCTTCCTCTCTCCTTCCTCCCTCCTTTCCTATCTCTCCTTCATCCCTCATATCTCTCCTTCATCCCTTCTCTCTTTCCTTCCTCCCCCTCTCTCCATCCTCCCTCCTCTCTCCTTCCTCCCTCCTCTCTCCTTCCTCCCTCATATCCCTCCCTCTTCCCTTATCTCCTCCCTTTATCCTCCCTCCTCTCTCCCTTTTCCCTTGTCTCTCCTTCCTTCTTCCTCTCTCCTTCTTCCCCTCTATCTTTCCTTCTTTTCTCATATCTCTCCTTCCTCCCTCATATGTCTCCTTTCTCCCTTCTCTCTTTCCTTCCTCCCCTCTCTCCTTCCTTCTTCCTCTCTCCTTTCTCCCTCATATCTCTCCTCCCTCCTTCCTATCTCTCCTTCCTCCCTTCTCCCTCCTTCCTCCCTCATATCTCTCCTTCCTCCCTCCCTCCCTCCTGTTATTAATGTGACAAAACTATATTTTCAGTATCAGACGAGCGACTCTTCTGGACTTTAAACAGCCGTTGTAGGATTTTGGATTCATAGCAGCGACTTATCCTGGATGAAAAACTGTTCCTCACCCTTTTTCCGTCCTTGAGTCCTCATCAGACCCCGGCGTCCCTATAACCCTGCGTGATGAGTCATCAGTGACTCACCGAAGTTTCCCCCCAGTTAAATTACAGTCGGTGCGACCCACTACACAGAGACCTCAGGACTTTAATTACACCACATACATTTAGATCGTTGTCTTTTCCAGTCGAACCGTCTGAGAGACGGAGTTAAAGTGTCTGACAAAGTGCTCTTGAGCAACACGCTTATACTGGTAATCCCTGTGATTATAAGGGAAACGCCCAAACTTAAAGTGTTTCAGCATCCAGGGTTTGTTTGTCTGCAGCTCTGAACCACATTTCATCATGAGCTGTTTAAAAACACAAACGTTAATCTGATGGTGGCGCAGGTTTAACTCTGCCCTCTGCTTCCTTTGCAGGGTTTCGGAAACGTGGGTCTGCACTCCATGCGTTACCTTCATCGCTTCGGGGCGAAGTGTGTCGGAGTCGGAGAGCTGGACGGGAACATCTGGAACCCCAAAGGCATCGACCCCAAAGAGCTGGAGGACTACAAACTGGTGTGTACTGGTGATAAAGTAACACATAAGACTACAAACTGGTCTGTACTGCTGATAAAGTAACAAATATGACTACAAACTGGTCTGTACTGATGATAAAGTAACAAATAGGACTACAAACTGGTCTATAATAGTGATAAAGACTACAAATAGGACTACAAACTGGTCTGTACTGCTGATAAAGTAACACATAGGACTACAAACTGGTCTGTACTGCTGATAAAGTAACACATAAGACTACAAACTGGTCTGTACTGGTGATAAAGTAACAAATAAGACTACAAACTGGTCTGTACTGGTGATAAAGTAACAAATAAGACTACAAACAGGTCTGTACTGGTGATAAAGTAACAAATAAGACTACAAACTGGTCTGTACTGGTGATAAAGTAACATATAGGACTACAAACTGGTCTGTACTGGTGATAAAGTAACAAATAAGACTACAAACTGGTCTGTACTGGTGATAAAGTAACAAATAAGACTACAAACAGGTCTGTACTGGTGATAAAGTAACAAATAAGACTACAAACTGGTCTGTACTGGTGATAAAGTAACAAATAAGACTACAAACTGGTCTGTACTGGTGATAAAGTAACATATAGGACTACAAACTGGTCTGTACTGGTGATAAAGCAACAAATAGGACTACAAACTGGTCTGTACTGGTGATAAAGTAACAAATAAGACTACAAACTGGTCTGTACTGGTGATAAAGTAACAAATAAGACTACAAACTGGTCTGTATTGGTGATAAAGTATCAAATAGGACTACAAACTGGTCCGTACTGGTGATAAAGTAACAAATAGGACTATAAACTGGTCTGTACTGGTGATAAAGTAACAAATAGGACTATAAACTGGTCTGTACTGGTGATAAAGTAACAAATAGGACTATAAACTGGTGTGTACTGGTGATAAAGTAACAAATATGACTACAAACTGGTCTGTACTGGTGATAAAGTAACAAATAAGACTACAAACTGTTCTGTACTGCTGATAAAGTAACACATAGGACTACAAATTGGTCTGTACTGGTGATAAAGTAACAAATAGGACTATAAATATGATTAATATAAGCTATCAAACTAACTAACTAAGCGTAATTATTGTTATTTTCCGTCTCCAGGCCAACGGGACCATCGTGGGCTTCCCAAATGCGACACCGTATGAAGGAAGCATCCTGGAGGCCGACTGTGACATCCTGATCCCCGCCGCCGGCGAGAAGCAGCTGACCAAGAGCAACGCACACAAAATCAAGGCCAAGGTAACACACACACACACACACACACACACACGCACACGATCACGATGTGCCATTTCTCCAGTTTTAATCTCATTACAAGCTGAATATTTTTGTCGTTCAAACTGAATAAACTGTAACTTTAGACTCTAGAAAACGTCTGGATAGGGATCTTTTTTTCCCATCATGCCTCAGTAAACTGTCCTGGTGTGTGGGTGTTTTCAGATCATCGCTGAGGGAGCCAACGGTCCGACCACGCCCGAAGCCGACCGCATCTTCCTGGAGAGAAACATCATGGTGATCCCGGTGAGCGACCTTTTTAAATCTGTCTCTCTGTAAAAACCATAAAATGTCACTGGGACGATTGTGTCTTATTCCGTTTCCTCTCCTCGTGTCCTCGTCTCCTCGTGTCCTCGTCTCCTCCGTCAGGACATGTACCTGAACGCCGGCGGTGTGACGGTGTCCTACTTTGAGTGGTTGAAGAATCTGAATCACGTCAGTTACGGTCGACTCACCTTCAAATATGAGCGGGACTCAAACTACCACCTGCTCAGTAAGTGAAGCGTTTCACGCCTTTGTTTACGTCCATGTTATTCTCTGTGACATCATCACAAAGACGACCAATCAGCCGACTCTCTGCTCTCTCTCTCTCTCTCTTCAGTGTCGGTCCAGGAAAGTTTAGAGAGGAAGTTTGGAAAACATGGCGGTGCCATTCCCATCGTCCCCACCTCCGAGTTCCAGGCCAGAGTCGCTGTGAGTACAAAAATACTACTACTGTTACTACTGTACTACTGCTGCTACTACTACTACAACAACAACAACTACTATTATTACTACTACTACTACTGCTACTACTACTACTGCTACTACTATTACTGCTACTACTATTACTTCTATTACTACTACCAAGACTGCCACTACTACTACTACTACTATTGTTACTACTACTACTATTACTACTACTACTGCTTCACATTGTAAACACGTGTTTTGGTTGCAGGGAGCTTCAGAGAAGGACATCGTTCACTCAGGTCTGGCCTTCACCATGGAGCGCTCTGCCAGGGTAACACACACACACACACACAGAATCACATGGGTCGTCATTTCATGCTGCAGGTGAACGCAGCTTTAGCGTCTGCAGGATCTTTTATGAAGACTTCGTCCTGAGAGGAAACAAACTTTTCAGACTTTAACCTGATGCAACTGATGTTTGTGTCCACAAGAGGGCAGCAGAGACACACTGTTAACAACACCGATATATGGCTCCTCTCCTCCTCTCTTGTCTCCTCCTCTCGCCTCCTCCTCTCCTCCTCTCTCCCCCCTTGTCTCCTCTCCTCTCTTGTCTCCTCCTCTCCTCCTCTCTCCTCCTTTCCTCTCTTGTCTCCTCTACACCTCTCCTCCTCTACACCTCTCCTCCTCTCTTCTCCTCCTCCTCTCCTCCTCCTCCTCCTCCTCCCTTGTCTCCTCCTCTCCTCCTCTCTCTCCCCCTTTCCTCCTCCTCTCCTCCCTTGTCTCATTTCTCCTCCTCTCCTCCTCTCCTCCTCTCCTCTTTCCCTCTCTTGTCTCCTCTCTTCCTGTCCTCTCTCCCCTCCTCACTTGTCTCCTCCTCTCCTCCTCTCTCCTCCTCTCTTGTCTCCTCTCTTCCTGTCCTCTCTCTCCTCCTCCTCTCCTCCTCTCTCCTCTCCTCTCCTGTCTCCTCCTCCTCTCCTCCTCCCTTCTCCTCCTCTCATGCAGCAAATCATGCGAACAGCCAACAAGTACAATCTTGGTCTGGACCTGAGGACGGCGGCCTACGTCAACGCCATCGAGAAGGTCTTCCAGGTTTACAACGAGGCCGGCCTCATCTTCACATAGAGACACGTCCGTCTGTCCGTCACCCGTCTGTCCGCCACCCGTCTGTCCGTCACCCGTCACCCGCCTGTCCGTCACCCGTCTGTCCAGCACCCGTCTGTCTGTTACACGTCTGTCCTTCACCCGTCTGTCTGTTACACGTCTGTCCTTCACCCGTCTGTCTGTTACACGTCTGTCAGGATTTCTTCAACACAATCAGAGTCCAGCGTTTACAGTCTTTGCACAGCAGCAGTGTGAATGAATCTCTCTTTTTCTTTGTGTCCATTCCTTCTTCATCACGTCTGTTGTCCTCTTCTTGTTCTTCTCCATCTTCGTCTCTGTCTTCTTCCTCTTCTTCGTCTTCTTCGTCTCCGTCTTCTTCTTCTTCCTCTCCATCTTCTTCGTCTTTTCCTTCTTCCTCTCCTTCTTCGTCTTCTTCTTCTTGTTCTTGTTCTTCTTCTTCTTCTGTCGGTTTCACAGCTTTAACGTCGCCGCGCTGCTTTAAACGCTTATCAAACCAAATGTGTAGCGAACTTCTCCAAATATATAAAAGCCTTAATAGTTACAGAGTTACTGTTTCACCGTTTGCCTGCAACAGTATGTGGCCAAAAGTATGTGGACACGCACAACTTGAAACAACCTTTAGTTATTAAGGTAAGCACAACGTTTTCACATTAATTTAACATTTTCTCTCGTGAATTATTGGATGATTTCAGGTCTTGCTTTGAAATTATTCAAACAAAACAAAGCTAAAACGATGAAACGCGTCAAAAGTCCAAAAAAAATGTATTCTTTAATATTTTTGAGAAGGAATTCATTTAAAAGTCCTTTGTTTTATGCATAAATGGCTTCTGAGATGTTAATATTTTCTGTTTTTCTTCGTCTTTTATGAAAGTAGACTGGATTTTTGGGGGTTTTTGACATTTGAAGACGTCACTTTGGGAATTCAAGTGTCCAAAACGCAAAGAAATCCTGTTTTTGTGAAAGATAACGGAGACAAACAGACAACATGAACATCTGAGGAGTTGGAAACGGAGCATTTTTGCTTTATGAATGAAAAATTAAGCTTCATTTTCAGTCAGTTTGTTAAATGCAGTGGTTCTCAGTCGTTTTATCTTTCAGCATCTTTAAAAAGTGTTTGAATAATTACTAAAAGACCTGAAATTACACCGTTATTGATTTACAATAAAACAGAGAAAAGATGCAAACCTCCACACTGGAGCAGCTGGAAGCGTTTCAGCTTGAATAACAATTAAAAAACATTAAAATTACAAACATATCGAGCGTCCACAAACTTTTGGCCCCATTCTGTATCTGCACGTTTGCCTTCAGGTCAAAAGCTTCTATAGATCTTTCTTATTTTTGTATAACGCCGTTTACACGTGCCTCAGGACTTTGATACTCACTGCCTTATGGAGTTTACTTTGTTAAAGGAGCATTCTGCTGTTTTTGATCACTCAGTCATTGATTTGAGTCATTTTTTTAAAGGGAATAAACGTTCAAATTTTCTGATTTCAGCTTCTAAAACGTGAATGTTTTCTGTTTTCTTTCCTCCTCCGTGACAGAAAATGTTAATATCTTTGAGTTGTGGACAAAAATGAGACATTGAAGGACGTCATCTGTCGTTTTATAGAGCAAACAACTGATTGATAAATCAATTAAATAACATACGGATAAGTGATAATGGAAACAATCCATACTTTCGCTTCATTTCTATAAAAATTAACCTTATTTATTCATTATCAATTGATTTTCAGGTTATTTTCCAGATTGTTTTCTTATAAAATGTCAGAAAATTGTTAAAAATGTCCCAGTTTCTCAAAGTCCAAGGTCTTTAAATGTCTTATTTTGTAAATAACCCAAAGATATTTAATTTAATGTGACATAAAACAAAGAAAAGCAGGGAAATCTCCATATTTGAGAGGCTGAAAACAGGATTTTTGCATGAAAAAATAACTTTGATGACTAATCGAATTATCAAAAAAGTCGATTAGTCGGCTAATTCTTGCAGCTCTGACTCGAACAGAGTGTACGTTTTGTTTATTATTACTTTAATCTGCATTTATAACGTCTCTGTGCAACACATCCACAAATGAAACACTACAGAAATAAAACGCATGTTGGTTAAAACACGACGACCCTCTGGAGCGATCCTTTTATCTCTCGCTCCTCGTCGAACGTTTACACTCGACTTTAAAACCAAAAAGACTTTTGTCCCGACGCGGTTGCAGCTCGTGCTCATCTATGCGGTTAATCTGAGCGATGTTACCGTCGGCCCGTAGCCTCCGAACGCGATCGCTCTCTCCAAAGTCTCGTTCAAATGTGTAAACTCGCTGCGTGAAGGTGGACGTCCTCGGACAGACTTTTTAAAGACTGTGTCCAAAAAAGAAATCAGGACAACAGACGTTCCTCCGAAGGGTTCGTCAAAGGGAAAATTCTGATCTGTTTAAGTGTGGTTCTGGACGGTCATCAGTCCACGGCCCTGTTTACACAACAGCGCTCCCGTGGCTTTCGTTTAGACGGAGACGGCGTTCTTGGGGCTTAAACACGTGAAAAAAGTAAACCCCCCTCCAGAGTGTAAATGTTAAAAACGCTCCACCGTCGTGTTTCTGCGTAAAGAGGTAGAAACAATAAAGTGAGCTCTGATCTGCTCACGCTGGCTCTCGTGGCGTATGTGTTTCCGTAACATCCGTGTGCAGAGTTCAGGTAAACAACAACAAACACGTGGGACTGTTTCCATCAGTGGGACGTTCAAGTGTCCTGGGTGGAGCCGAGGCGGTGGGAGGCTGCAGACCGTGCTGCAGATCCCTGTCACACTGTACGGCGTCCTGCTTCTCCGCTGTTAGGGAGAGAAGGAGAAGGACGTTTCCCAGCATGCACCAGCTCTGGGTGCTGTTGTGTGGCAGTGCTTCACAGCTCCACCTACACACCTGACGTGCACACTACACCCAATTTACACACTTTTGCGTCACCGTGTGCACGCAGACTCCCCCCAAAGACGCTCGACTAAACGCGGAATAAAAAGTGCGAACTCAACGCCACTTTAGTGTTTCCTTTCTACATCGCCTCCGTCTGCACAGCGCCTAAGCGTACGCTGTATTTAGAGTGTTTCACGTTGCTGTCAAACGGCTCTTTAACGACGGGGACCTGAAGCCGTCTTCGCTCTCGTCAAAGCCACCAGACTCCATCGACAAAAACAGTCATTTAACGTCACAGAGTAAAAGTCGCTGCTCTACCGTCGCCTCGATCTGTCCGTTTGTTTGTCGGTGTTATCGCGTGACGTCGCTGAATCCGAACTAACCCTACGAAACGCCACAGTCGCACAATAACGCAAACGCACTAACCGACTGAAGCAGACTGTGTTCTGTGTGGTTAAATCGCCGTTTTTTGCTAATGGAGTCTGGTGGTTTTGAGGAGAACAGCTTCATAAGGTGACACAGGTGGTCATATAATAGCTTCTACACGGGCTAGGGGTTAAATACTTCAAACAACCACACTTTTACGCACTCGAACGATCCCTTTATGTTGGAAAAATGGCGAAAAATGTCCCGTTTTAACACCGAAAGAGACATTTTTAACATCCGTCGTACCTGAGCTTTACTTCCTTCCGCAGCGAGTTTATATTTAACGTAACTTTCCGAGGGTTTCACCTCTACCTAACTATGCAAACCACACCGATAACACGTCACGCACCGCGGAGGCCTCTGCGTGACGCTAACCGGTCAGCAGACGCACAAACCAGAGAGGAAAGCTGCGTCGTGGCGCCCCCTCTCTGCCGGGCCGTGAACTGCGGCGCACAGGGACTTCTGTTCACGGGTTAAATCTGTTTTTTTTTTGGAAACCTTAAAGAATCAAGTTTACCTCTCAGGGTAGAAATGGGACGCTGTGTCTGTGCGTCCGCTCTGATGTAAACTGCTGTGTCAGGGGTTTTTACGCCTTTTTGTTTCAAATGTTACAGCGAAATAAAGAACAAAAACTAAACATGTTCATGTGTTTTTTATTTATTATTTTAGGTTTTTACGAATAACGAATGTTTGGGAAAATGCTCGACAGGTGTTTCATCATGTAAACTGAATTTTGTTTGATATTTAAATGAAATAATCTCGTATCTGATGATGAAGGTAACGTGAACGTTTGTTTTGTTTCTTAATTATGAAAAACAGAAGATGTTTAATTTATTACAGAGAAAAACTTTCAATGTTTTATTGCAACTAAAATAAATTTGTGATTAAAATGAGTCAAAATTTAATCAAATCAAAAGCAGCTTGTGAATCAAAATGTTGAATATTATTCCAACATTTAATCTTAATATATGTTTTAATGTATGTAATGTATTAATCTTAATTATATGTATTTTTTCTTGGCATGACTGGTCTTCCATACAATCCTGCTTTTTAAAAATTAATATTAATTATTTATCGTCATAATGAAAATTCCTTACATTTTAAACTAATAACTCCACTACAGCGGTACTACATAGGGGCAGATATTTTATGTTTTGTATTTATTATAATTAATTTACAATGAACAACTTAATTGTAAATATTTGTAATGCTGTTATGGTATCATCATAATCCTCTAATTTTCCTCTGAATTTATTTTAATAACAAATATAATAAAATAATAATAGTCCATCTTTTCCTGGCCTCTCTGGGCTCACATACTTTTATACTTTTTGTAAAGAATAATTAAACTAAATTAAAAAGAAATAAACGTTTTCAAATACAGGCTAAGACTTTTTAAATATTTTGTTTGTATTTATTAAAATTAATTCACAATAAACGACTTAATTTTAAACAATAAATATTGTTTTTTCATGCTGTTATCTTTGTACTCTAAATTTAATTTAATAAAATAATAATAAAGTTAATAATTTAACTTTAATTTCACTTAATGAAAAATAAATAAATAACTTTTTCAAACACAGACATTTTATGTATTTTCTGGATAATTTTTTAATAAAATTGATTCACATTAAAAAGCTTCCCAGAGTCAGTTTTGTGTCATATTTTATTATTTTATTATTTTTTTATTTATTTATTTAATCGTCAGTTGCTTCGTATTTCACGCTGACGTCAGAGTGGGCGGGGCTTCTGCTTCCACCAATCAGCGGGCGACGCTGCGCCGGAATTCCCCTCGAGCTCCGGGGCTTTCCACTCTGACTGACAGGCCGCTGGTAACCTTGACAACACCACCGAGCTGCTTCCGGTAAAGAGAGTTGAACTTCACATTAAAAGCGTGTATTTATGATTTCTTTGTATTTATTATTACGTTTATATTATAATTATGTTGTATTACTGTTTTATTATTGACTATATTTTATTCATTATTTTATATATAGGTTTCATTTATATTGTATTATTTACTATATTTTATTTATTTTATATATTTATATGGTATTGTATTTACTTTGATTTATTATTTAACATATATATTTTATTTATATTGTATAATTATTCACTATATTTTGTTTATTTTATATATTTTTTCTATTTCTATGGTATTGTATCTTTATTTACTATATTTTATGTATTTTATATATTTTTTTATTTATTTGGTATTGTATTTACTATATTTTATTATTTTATTATATATATATATTATTTTATATTATTATTATATATTATTTTCTACAGTCTAGGGTATTTAGCATAGATCATAGATCCTTCAGTAAATTTCAAATAAAACTCTGATACTTTACTTTTTTTGTGTTTGTTTAGATATTTACACCCTTTCCTCTTTTTTTTATCAATTTTCTTTTTACATACTAAACATACTAAACTGATATTATTATTATTTAACGTTATTATCTTATATCGTTATTGATTTTTTTAATTATTTCTGTTATCTTTGTGCAAAATAAATGATAAACTTTTACAAAACAACCTTTCTTTGGTTTGGGAATTTTAACCAAACTAAACAAACAGAACAAGCAAGAGTTAAAAAATATAAAATACAAAAAATGTAAATAGACTAAAGCTAATAAAGACAGGGCAGGAATAAATACCAATCGATTTAACTCATTATTATTATTATTATTATTATTATTATACATTTTAATTTTTTGTTATTGTTTTTGTAATTGTTGCTTTAATCTCGGACCAATCTGGAACAAGAATTTCCTTCGTGATTAAAAAGTTAATTTCACCTCATTTTACTTTATTTTATTTTGAAAATCCCGGATCGGAAGTGGCCTCGGGCGCGTTGCTGCAGCCTTTACTCCAGCCAGAGTTCAGGGAAACACACGGACACAGACTTCTGCTGCAGACTGCAGGTAAAAAACTCACCTTTAAACTCTTTATTCCTGTTCATCTGATCGATTACTCATCAATCACCTGTTTCCATGGCAACAGCAAAGTGAAACGTGACCTAAATGCGTCATTTTAGAGTAAAAACTTACATTTGTGCGGCAACAAACTGAAGAAATACAAATGCATTTAAGCTTATTTGTCCTTCAAACTGAGACATTTAGCTCTAAAAGTGTGATTTACTGAGTATTTGGGCTTTTCCACCTTTATTAGTGTTTAATCTAAATATATAAACAGTCATTATTAATCAAATGTTTGTCTTTATTAAGAGTAAACAAACAAAATGCTGCAGTTTCATCTGATTGTGTAACTGTTAACTTTAAAACCATGTCATTTAAATTGTTAGATATGTTTTATTATTGATTATATTCTAACTTTGCATCGTTTTCTACAAAAATATGACTTAAAATCTGTAATTTTACAGTAAAAAATGACTGAATTTGGTCCAAAGAAAAGAGTATGATGTCATTATTTCATTTAACTGTTAAAGAAAATGTTAATTATTGTAGTTTTCTTAGTTTTTCTCAGGTAATTCCAGGTTTTAGTGTCGTTATGAGCTTCAAATGATGCTGTGAACTTGGTTAGATGATTGATTTTAATTAAAGTTTTATAAATAGTGATTAATGGAGCATCACCACTGCTACAAACTACAGTTCCTCCATTTGAAATTGATTTTGAAAGGTTTTGGATTGTTCCTTTAAACAGGAGCAGCAGTTTGTTGTGGAATTTCCCCCTGTCTTATTTAGATATGACTCCATCACACACACACACACACACACACACACACACACACACTGAGTGGTGATTAACTCCTGATTTGGCGTCTGCAGGACTAAACTGAGAGGAGGAAGAACAGATCAGCGTCCTCCTCCTGCAGGGAGCTGAGCCTTCATCATCGTCTTCATCATCATCAGTGTTTCTGCAGAGTCATGGCAGGAGCTCTCAGGTACGTTTCATTTACGCGTTAAACGCAAAGTCAGAGGGATGTGAGGGAACATGTTGGATGTTCTCATGTGCTGACACGTGAAGTTATAACTGCAGATATTTGGGTTAACTGTTGATGTTGCTGCTCTTTAAGTGTCCTGAGACGACTTTTGTTTTGATCGAACACGTTTAGATTCACATCAAAGTGTTGATTTAAAGTTGATTTAAAGCAATAATTCCGAGACATAAATTTATGTAGCGTTCTCGGTCTGATCGGACTTTAGGTTCTGTCTGTTGAAGCGTCTCGTAGTGTTGTTGGTTGGATCGGGCCTCAGGTTCTGGTTCTGTGAAGTGTCTTGTAGTGTTCTTGGTCCGATCAGACTTTAGGTTCAAGGTCTGTTTGTTGAAGCGTCTCGTAACGTTCTTGGTCCGATCAGACTTCAGGTTCTGTTTGTTGAAGCTTCTCGTAGCGTTCTCGTCCGATCAGACTTCAGGTTCTGTTTGTTGAAGCTTCTCGTAGCGTTCTCGTCCGATCAGACTTCAGGTTTAGGTTCTGTCTGTTGAAGCGTCTGGTAGCGCTCTTGGTCCGATCGGACTTTAGGTTCAGGTTCTGTTGAAGCGTCTCGTAGCGTTCTTGGTCCGATCGGACTTCAGGTTCAGGTTCTGTTTGTTAAAGCGTCTGGTAGTGTTCTTGGTCTGATCGGACTTAAGGTTCTGTTTGTTGAAGCATCTCGTAGCGTTCTTGGTCCGATCGGACTTCAGGTTCAGGTTCTGTTTGTTAAAGCGTCTGGTAGCGTTCTTGGTCTGATCGGACTTAAGGTTCTGTCTGTTGAAGCATCTCGTAGCGTTCTCGGTCTGATCGGACTTCAGGTTCAGGTTCTGTTTGTTGAAGCTTCTCGTAGCGTTCTCGTCCGATCAGACTTCAGGTTCAGGTTCTGTTTGTTGAAGCATCTCGTAGCATTCTTGGTTCGATCGGACTTCAGGTTTAGGTTCTGTCTGTTGAAGCGTCTCGTAGCGTTCTCGGCCCGATCGGACTTTAGGTTCTGTCTGTTGAAGCATCTCGTAGCGTTCTTGGGCCAATCAGACTTCAGGTTCAGGTTCTGTTTGTTGAAACATCTCGTAGCGTTCTCGGTTTGATTGGACTTTAGGTTCAGGTTCTGTCTGTTGAAGCGTCTCGTAGCGTTCTTGGGCCGATCGGACTTCAGGTTCAGGTTCTGTTTGTTGAAACAACCTCGTAGCGTTCTTGGTTGGATCAGACTTTAGGTTCTGTTTCTGTTTTTTGAAGTGTTTCGTAGCGTTCTCGGCCTTGTTGCTAATGTCAAAAATATTTACATATCAAATAACAGTAAAAGCCATTTTTCTCTTACTTTTGACACTTAAAGTACATTTTGCTTTTTATACTTGGATACTTTTACTTGACTTTCTCCAGCGCTGACATGAGAGATGATGCTTTCAAGTAATTTAGCGTGATTTTGTCCTGAAAGTCACAAAATATGAAAACTCTACAACATGTAAACAAAGAGACCAAACAAAGCAGCTGTTTGTCTCTTTGTTGTTTGTCTCTTTGTTGTTTGTCTGTTTAAACCAGAAGCGGTGGATCCGGTCCATGACTCTGGTGTTTTTTGGGAAGTTTTTGACATTAAAGGTAAAGACGTATTTCATCATGTTGACAGAAACATGAGGCCGGAGAGTTTCAGAGAAGCACAAAACAAAATAACCCCAGTGGATTCCTGCAGAGGTCAAAGGTCACACAGAAATACCCTGAACGCAAACTTCCCCCTTGTACTGTACCTGCTGTGGGTTGTATTAACACACTGCTGCGACGTGATTGGCTGCTGTCATCAACGGGGAGCGGGGGGGGGCGTCCCACTGTTGCGTTGAAGTCTGGAGACGATTCAAATGAGATTTGAGTCAGATGCTGTAGTGAGCCGCGAGGAGTGACAGGAAGCCACCTGAGACCGACACAGAGGAAGGAAAGAGCATGAAACATCAGGTTTGTGTTCGCTTTCCACGTCTTTGTGCTTTAAGTACGCTGCGGTTTGCTCTCCACATGCAGTTGTTTTGAGGTTGTTGTCTTCTTAATGTAAGAATTCTGTATTTTGAGTTCATTTGTTGGGGTTTTTAAGTTAAACAAGCTGCTTAGTGTGTAAAACACGTCAGAAATGATCTCACATGTCTTTTATTGTACAATCAAAAGATAGATTTGGGAGCAAAAGTGTCGATGCTGCATTAAAAACTGTTTTTTTATCGCAAATAAGACAAATTTGTGATCATGTGGCTCAAAGGTTTTGCTGAGCTGCATCTCAGATTGAGACGTGTCGGCTCAACAGCGAGCAAAATGTTCGGATTCCCATTGATACGTTTTTAATCATCACTGTTTTTATTGCGTATTAAAGAAACAACAGTGACCCCACAGGAGCGCACAAACCATGCAAACATATCCCTGCAAACACGCCGAACGTAAAGGTCATAAAACGTCTGAAAAACGTGTGGCCGTGGTACACGTGGATGATTCTGCACCGGGATTTAAAGGATGTTTTATTGAATGTTTCACAGTGTTTTGGATCGATTAGTTGGATTTAATCAGCGTCCCGTGAGAGCCGCTGGTAGTTGAGCGGGGGAGCAGGGGGGTGATGACGACACGAGGGGCCGAGCGCTCGTTCCAAACAACAATGGCAGCTCCTGAAGAGGTTAGCTTAGATGCTACAATAGCATTAATCAGTGCGTTTACAGTCACATCAGTCACCGGCAAATGGTCTTTCCCTGGTTAAGAGAATAATCAGATAATCAAAGTTCCCCTCGTAAACATGAAAGAGGGTTGAATGGGAAAGTGACAGAGTAACTCTTCCTCCGGTACAGTAGGGGGCGCTCCACCAACACACAGCTGCTCTGAATGCGGCTTTTTCCCGGTTCCCCTTTGTCAAAATCCCAAACAGTCGACTTTTGGACAGAATTACGACAGAAACGGGTCTTCTTAGTAGTGATGTTAGTTGCTGTGGTGAAGTCCTCCCTTGGTTTAAAGGTAACGCTCTATTGTTGTCTTTTTTTCACGTTGTTTTTGGCGCCGTTTCTTCCTGGTTTATTCTGTTTACGGGGGAAAAGCCACTGCTGTGGAGTGGGGAGCATGCGCAGACGAGAAACCCAATAATAATAATAATCCAAGAACGCTGTTTACATGCGGGAATATCCAGGGAACTGAAGGAGTTCTCTTGGTCTGTTACCCGGGGTATGAGAACCCAGATTTTACCCCGTGTTTACATGGTGTTTGAGTAACCGGAGTCTGACCTTAACCTGATTATAATCGGGTTTTTAAACTGCATGTAAACGCACTTTTGTGAGTGACGGCTTTTCTCAGGGGAATAGATTCAACTCACTTCATTTTTATTTACTGTGCCAAGAGACACTTTACATACAGAGTAGGTCTACACCCAACACTTCCTCCACGAGCAGCAGCAGGTCGCCCTATCTACTGTATAATCATAATCATGATAATATCTATATACAGTATTTATTTAGCAGTCTTGTCTGATGTCTCCTGTCTCCTTATGACTGACTGTCAGAGAGTTTGATGTTTGCATTGATAGAAAAAGTTTCTCTGGGACAAAAGAGAGCCTCTGGATGTGACTGCTGTTGTGTTCATTCATTCATCTTCAACCGCTTATCCCGGGGTCGGGGTCGTGGGGTGCTGGAGCCGATCCCAGCTGACATCAGGCGTGAGGCGGGGTCCACCCTGGACAGGACGCCAGTCTATCACAGGACACATAGAGACGAACAGAGACAGACAACCATTCACACCTAAGGCCAATTCTTAGAGTAATTAATTAACCTGCTGTTGTGTATTATTCTATACTCATAAGTGTTTTTGGGTGAACTGTTCCTTTAATACCAGCAGCTCTTTAGTCGCACCTTTTAGAAACAATAGTGAACTGTTCCTTTAAGAACAAAACACTTCCTGTCTGCAGAGAAACACAGTTTTCTCTTTCTGCTCGAGTTTCCTGGTGCCCTTCTTAGAAAACATCCTTCTTCTTCTTCTTCTTCTTCTTCTTCTTCTTCTTCTTCTTCTTCTTCTCCTTCTTCTTCTTCTTCTTCTTCTTCTTCAGCAGCAGCAGCAGAGTGACATCATCACCAGTGGCCCCGCCCCCCTCTCAAGTCTGGAATTCTGGGGGTTTTCCTCGGCGCGGCCACTTCCAGGAAGTGACTGAAAACAGGCGGAGGGGAGGGGAAGGGGGGGTGAGACGACACAGACAGAGAGAGAGAGAGAGAAGAGGGAGGGAGGGAGGGAGGACGTTAAACAGCAGAGAAGAAGAAAGAGAGAGAGAAGAAGAGAGAGAGAGAGAGAGTTGTTTTTGAAGCTCTCTCGTGCGTCATGTGAAAGTGAAACCGCTGCAGATTTGACGCCGTTGTTCCGTTTGTTTGTTTGTTTGTTTGTTTGTTTGTTTGTTTGTTGTTTCGTCGCTCGTCTCGTCAGGACTTTCACTCTTCAGACGACTTAAAGCGACTCAGGTCAGAGAGGGTTTCCTGTTTCCTGTTGCAGCTCCTTTCAGATTTAAAGCCTCTAACTGTTTGTTTGTTTGTTTGTTTGTTTGTTTGCTGCAGGATGACTGAAGCCCAGTTCATCAACGTCTACGACAATGACGTGAGTCTCCTTCCACTCCGTACTTTAAACACAGCAGGACTTTATTGTTGCTCTTCTGATTATTCTGATGATGAATCACTTCCTTTTTGCACACCAGTGTTTCTCATCGTGTCTGGAAGTCATTTAACCTTTTTTACAGGATCCCAAATCTTCCATTCACTCGTTTTTCTGCTTATTCTTTTAATTATTAATAAAGAGCTCTGCGTGCTGCTGTCCACGGCTCAGCGCCCCGATCATTAACGGTGTTCTCAGTGAATTAAGGAGTCGATTGGTTGCAGTTTTGCTCTCTTAGAATTAGAATTACAATTGTTTTTAATGTCTTTGTACCAGAACAACGACATTTACAGTACAATCCCTTAAAGTGCAGAAATAATTTCACAATAAAAGCATCAAAAAGAAAAGAGAAGACCTTTAAGGGACACATTTAAAACGACAAGCTTACACACACACGCACACACACACACTGTTGTCAGCTTTGTAATGAAGTGATAATGACAAATTAAGCATTTAACGATCAATTTAGATTCCTTTAGATTCACAAAAAAATCATCGAACGAGCTCACGATCGTGTTATTTGGGTCGGTTCCAGTGTTATTTCCCCTCCACAGATGAACACAGTCATGTGGGAAGATGCTAAAAATCACATGCTAATCAAATGCGTGACTAATATTGTGAAAAGCGCTGCGACGGTTATTTGCATTTTCTGTTCCAGGTGGAAAATTAATAACTTCCTTTGAAACGTCAGAACAAGTGTTTTCAGAGTTTTCAGTTTTATTAAACGTTACTGAAGAAATGATTTACATAATAATTTTGACGCGTCATTTCCTGCTGGGTTTCTCAGGAGGGGGGCTGGAGTCTCCCTCAGGGCGCCCTCCCACTGTGCCTCCGTCCCCTGCCCCGGGCTTTAGGGTCCTTGTCCCCCCCTCCAGGCCCGTTTGTACTCACACTACCTGGGCCTCGGAGAATGCTTCTTGCTGCCTATACGTCATCACGCCGTAACACGTCACACGCATTGATGACGTCATGGCGATGCGTGGCTTTGTTTCCAGATCTTTCCGTAGACCTCGGAGTTTTTGTGCGTCTTGTCGACTGTTTTTGAATCTTTTCATCGACCAAATCTGCAGTAAACACTCCACCTCTGCATCACACCAACGTGAACCTTTCACCTCCATTGTTTAAAATGTCCGCGCATGGTCCCTCCTTCTTTTTTCTACGTCCCAACAGGCGCACAGGAAATGACCTCAGAGCCGTCGTAGGCCTCGTGCTCGTACACGTGCAAACACGCTTTACAAAAGCCCACCTCTCTCAGACGGGCCGTGGACGGCCAGCTGGCCGCAGTTATGCGCAGAGCGGTTGCACTCACACTGGTCAAACGCACTAGGCTTGACCCGAAAAACCTGTTTTGGCGCGGTGCGGAAGGACAGTGTGAGTGCGCCCTTAGAGAGAGGAGGAGAAATTCAGCATCCGTGAGGAACTCGGAGTAGAGCCGCTGCTCCTTTGTGTTGAAAGGAGCCAGTTGAGGTGGTTCAGGATCATCTGGTAAGGATGAACCCTGGGCGCCTCCCTAGGGAGGTGTTCCAGGCACGTCCAGCTGGGAGGAGGCCTCGGGGAAGACCCAGGACCAGGTGGAGAGATTAGATCTCCACACTGGCCTGGGAACGCCTCAGGATCCCCCAGTTAGAGCTGGTTAATGTGGCCCGGGAAAGGGAAGTTTGGGGTCCCCTGCTAAAGCTGCTGCCCCCACGACCAGACCCCGGATAAGAGGCTGAAGATGAAATGAGATGAGATTTCCTGCTGACGGATACGTGGAGCCGCGAGTCTCGAACGAGCGTGTTTTTGCCTTTTAGGATTCCTACGGAGTCCTGAAGATAGTTACTGATGAGGATTCACTGTTTGTCTCATTATAAGATGTTTTAGATGTTAAATATTCTTTTCTTCTTCTTCAGCTGCAGATTAATTTGATGCAGTACGACTACATCCCTCCAGTGGACATAAAGACTGAACCCTACATACCTGAGACAGGTACGCCGACAGGTGAACAACCAAATATTTTACATCTACTTAAAGTGTCATTCCAGCGCAAAATCATCCCAGGGTCTTTTTCTGCATTTACAGACTTAGAGAGTCGCTAACAGCCGGACGTGGCTAACAGTGATTAGCTCGGGGCAGTACGGTGAATGCATTCAAAGGTCTTTTTTAACCACTAATACTGCTGAAAATAACAGCAAACCTCTGCAGCAGCATGAGAAGAGTCCCTACACACACAACAAAGCACCAACAACGTAGTTGGTGAAGCCAGAGTTTATTAAAGAGTGTTTTAAAGACTTACCTACTGGCCCCTGTACCAGCTCCTCTCATAGTAAAGTCCATTACAGTGGATTACCAAAGTCAATCCCAAAGGAAGGAGCCCATTGGTGCTTTGTTTGTAATAAATGGACGTAGCGTCTCCGTCGAGGTCCGTTCTCTCAACTTGATCCAATCGTCCTCGCCTACGGGAGTCTCCATCTTGTCAGACTAGTCTAATAATTTGTAACATTTGAGTGCAGGAATTTTACTGTGACAGAGTATTTTTAGTCCTTTTTCTGCAGTCTCAAGTCCCTGTTCTTTAATTTACTGTTAATAATATAAATACTTGTAATTATTAATATTTATATTTGAAATAAGCAGATTTTTTGGTTGGTTTTATAAGTTAATAGTTGAAAATAAGCTCCACCTCAACCAAGTACAACATTAAAATCCTGCTTTTTCTTTAATGCATAAGGAAAATAATTTAAAGATATAATAAAGAACATTATAACGAACTTTATCTCTCCACAAAACCTTCATCTACCTTTTTTATTTGAGGTCCTGTCACTGGTGAAATAGTGAAAGTCAGTGAAGTATTTCAGGAGTCATCAGTCATTACGATTAAGTTTCACTTTGTTTGTGAGTAATTAAACGTTTGTGTGTGTTTCAGCTCACGGCCCTTACATTCAGATCATCGAGGAGCCCAAACAGGTGAGAATAACGTTTGTAATTACAGTAAAAAGTGTCGTTTCTACTCTTTCCGTATAAAGTGACTGTTGTTTCATGAAGGCGTCCCACAGGGATCAACACTGGGGCCCCGTTACTCACAGTATCGTCTCCATCTGAGACTCTTCTATGCCGACGATGGCGTCTTTTACCTTTAACCAGGTTTCAGTCCGGTGACCTTGAGACCTCTTTGTGCTTTAAACTCCAAAATGACACAATGTTTGAATTTCACACGGTAAAAGATAAAACTTTATGATGCATGATGGGAAATCCAAAATGTTAAAACAGCACAGAGACGCAAAAGAATCTGTTTTAATTTAAAAATTAAAATGACAAAAAAAATAACAAAATTATATATAAAAATAATTTTAAAAATGTATATCTTTTTATTTTATTGTTAATAATAATATTAATAATTGTAATTTATAATATTAATATTAAAATTAGTTATAAAGTTGAGTTTTTTTCTTTAAAATCCGGCTTTTTCTTTAATGCATGAAGAAAATCCTTTAGTATGTTTAAAAATTATATTATAGTATATGTAATAATCTATATATATAGTTACTCAATGTCCTTGCTGGTGTGATCCTGAAGGATCATGAAAGTCTAAGTCTAAAACAACTAAAATATAGTATAATATATATAAGTATATGTATATATAATTGATTGATTTATACATATATACAATATTTCTATTACAAAACTATAAAAAAACAATATTTCTATTACAAAACTATAAAAAAACACAATATTTATTATTAAAAACTATAACAAAGTCATAAAAGTGTCATAA
Organism: Echiichthys vipera; assembly: GCF_963691815.1. Taxonomy (NCBI): domain Eukaryota; kingdom Metazoa; phylum Chordata; class Actinopteri; order Perciformes; family Trachinidae; genus Echiichthys; species Echiichthys vipera. Next base: position 4,057,595 of record NC_139836.1, on the reverse strand, counting down.
AATAGTATGTTGAAAAGATTAACATTAAAGTATGTTAAAACAAGTAAAATACAGTTTAATATATGTATATATATACATACAATATTTACTTTACAAAACTATAAAAAAAGTCATAAAAAGGTCATAAAATGTTGATAAAAGTCAGAATATGTCGTTTACAGTAAAGTCATATTATAATATGTTGTATATAATAAAGTCGTTATAATATGTCATTTATATAGTTAAGTATTTTGTAAAGTCACATTATAATATGTCATTTATAGAGAAAAGCCATTATAATATGTAGTTTATATAGAAAAGTCACATTATAATATGTTTTATATAATAAAGTATTATTTTACTATGTTGTATATATAATAAAGTCACATCATAATATGTCGTTTCTATAGTTTAGTGTGTTAAACTCTTGCACACGGTGTATTTCGGTTGTTTTAGGACCTAAAAGAACAAAAGTCAGAGCAAAAGTTCACCTTTAACACAGTAACAGCACGCAGAGTGGTGTTTCCCCCTCAGGTGGATAAATATCCACGTTACCGTAACAGTCACTTCCTTTAATCCAGGGTTTTCCCAACTGTCAACAACAGCGCGGGACTCTGAGCGCGCTGCAGGAAGTCAGGGAGTTTCTGCAGCTCCGGGGCGCGTGACCTCAGGGACACGCAGCGCGGTTTAAAAAACACATGTTTACGCAATCACTGCACAACACAACGGGACTCCCACTGCAGCTGGACCTTATTTCACAGACGTGTGATGATGCAGAGACGACATAAGAGGTGTTTTTAGTCGGATAATGTCAAATAAAAGCCGTCAAATGTCCCGAAACGTAACGTAAAAGCGCGACTTTGTGAAATGAAGTGTGAGCTGCTGAGGCGTGAGACGGTAACTCTGCGCCTGTGTGTGTGTGTCTGTGTGTGTGTGTGTGTGTGTGTGTGTGTGTGTGTGTGTGTGTGTGTGTGTGTGTGTGTGTGTGTGTGTGTGTGTGTGTGTGTGTGTGTGTGTGTGTGTGTGTGTGTGTGTGTGTGTGTGTGTGTGTGTGTGTGTGTGTGTGTGTGTGTGTGTGTGTGTGTGTGTGTGTTCCCAGAGGGGCTTTCGTTTCCGTTATGAGTGCGAGGGTCCGTCCCACGGCGGGCTCCCGGGGGCCTCCAGCGAGAAGAACAGGAGGACCTACCCGACCGTGAAGGTGCGTGACGCTCCGCTTCAACCACACGCCAACAACCTCCACGGCTACACACACACACACACACACACACACACACACGCGTTTTCTGTCATTGTTCACTTGAGTTTAAGGCCGTAACTAACCATTATTCTCATTTTCGACACAGATTAAACGGTTAGTTTGGTTAAAAAATGTCAGAAAATGGTGAAAAAGTCAAAGATGTTCAGTCACAGACGAGAGAAACAGGAAAATATTCACATTTTAAAAGAAGAAAACAGGGAATTTGGGATTTTTCTTTTAAAAAATAAGTCAAACAATTTACCTGATGTGAAAATAGTTGGTGATTATTTATTTTTTTAAATTATTATTATGAAGAGTTAACAACTAATCAAATAATTGACTATTCGTTGCAGCTAATTTAATTAATTATTTAGATTTCCTATTGTTTGTATTTTGTAGATCATTTTAATTTATCTGAAATAATTTTGAGATTTGTTTTGATTTATTTGTGATTATTTTTTATTTATTGTTGGATTTTTAAATTATTTTGACTACTTTAAAATTATTCAGTTTGCATATTTAATAATTTCTATTTTTGTGTATTTCTATTTTAAAATTAAAATTTATAATAAAAACAATTATATAAAAACAATTAAAAGTTTGAATTTACTGTTAATAAAGTTAATAATTTTAATTATTTGTAATTATTTTTGATTCATTGTTAAATTTGTAAATTCTTTTTTAAATGACTTTAAATTATTTTGTTTGCTTATTTAATTCTTTTAAAACTATTTCTTTATCTTCTTCATAATAAAATAAATAATAAATGCAATTATATATTAAAAATAATTTAAACATGTATATATTTAATTTAATGTTAATATAATATATATAAAATATATATAATTATATATAAAAAAAGTTGAAAAGGAAGAAGAATAAAGTAAATAATAGATATAATTAAAAGCTCAACTGTGTCATGAACTTGATTTATTACATTTTAACTGTTATTCAGATCATTTTTAGGGGATTTGAACCTGTTTTTCATTCGTGTGTTTGAGTATTTTTAAGTATTTTTTGTCCTTTTCCTGCAGTAAAGTCTATGTTGTTTAATTTATTGTGAATAATATCAATATTTGTAATTTATCATATACAGTACATCCGTATATATGTTGGTTCTTTAGCCGGTGCTCTGTAAACTGTTAGTTATCACAGTTTTTAGGATGTGTGTAGTGTTTTATTCATGTTACAGCTGTGGTTTCTTTAAAAGGAAGAAGAATAAAGTAAATAATAGATATAATTAAAAGCTCAACTGTGTCATGAAGTTGATTTATGACATTTTAACTGTTATTCAGATCATTTTTAGGGGATTTGAACCTGTTTTTCATTCGTGTGTTTGAGTATTTTTAAGTATTTTTCCTCCTTTTCCTGCAGTAAAAGTCTCCGTTCTTTAATTTACTGTGAATAATAAAAGTTCTGTGTCTCCGTCAGATCAATAACTACGTGGGTCACGCCCGGGTGGAGGTCCAGCTGGTGTCCCACACCGACCCCCCTCGTGTCCACGCTCACAGCCTGGTGGGACGCCACTGCACCGAGAACGGCACCTGCACGCTCGACGTGGGCCCCAACGACCTCACCGCCTCGTCAGTATCCAATCACCTCGCTGCATTTTTTCACTTTTTCACAATAATAATAAATAAACAAAGGTTTTGGACAGTTGAGAGCAGTTCTATAGAAAAAAGAGTGATTTTTATGTGTTGTGATGTCACTTCCTGTAGATTCAGTAACCTGGGGATCCTCCACGTGACCAAGAAAGGTGTGGTGGAGGTTCTGAGCCGGAGGCTGAGAGACGAGAGGAAGAGGCAGAAGGGAGCTCACTGTCACCTCACAGGTAAACGCCGTCACACGCTCGAACACAGGTGATGTCAGGGCGCACTCACACTGTGCCTCCGTACCGCCCCCGAGCACGTTCCACGACTAAAGTCTAGTTCTCTAGTAAACTCGCTCCTAAACAGGTCAACATGACAAGCAGCCACAGAATGGTGTTAAAAACAAAGGCATCATGTAGTATGTTGAAAACATTTTTTTAAGTCATATTATGTCGAATTAAAAAAAATAAAAAATGTAGTAAGTCAGAATTTAAAAAAAAAAAACGGTATAGTATGTCGAAAAAAAATAAGAAAAATACTTTTTTTCAGTTTTTATTATGTCGAAAAAAGTTTTTTTTAAAGTTTTTTTAAAAAGTTGTAGAATTTTTTTTTTTAAATCATATTATAGCATGTCAATTTTTTTTTCAGTCAAGAAAAAATGTAAAAAAAATTATAGTATTTTTTGTCAAAAAAAGTTTTAAAAAAAAGTCATTGTATGTCAAATTTAAATTTTGTCGAAAAACTAAAAAGATTCTTTTTTTTTGTTTTTAATTTATGTTGAAATAAGTTTTTTAAAAAGTCATAGTGTGTCAAAAAATAAATTTAAGTCAGAAATGTTTTGGGGAAAAAAGTAATAGAAAAAAACAAAAATAAAAAACAGGAAGTAGGTGCTCCAATCAGTGTCCTTAGAAGCTCCAAACAGGAAGTAGGCGCTCCAATCAGTGTCCTCAGAAGCTCCAAACAGGAAGTAGGTGCTCCAATCAGTGTCCTTAGAAGCTCCAAACAGGAAGTAGGCGCTCCAATCAGTGTCCTTAGAAGCTCCAAACAGGAAGTAGGCGCTCCAATCAGTGTCCTTAGAAGCTCCAAACAGGAAGTAGGTGCTCCAATCAG
>NC_139836.1:4021180-4043680 GCF_963691815.1 Echiichthys vipera | reverse complement strand
GTGTGTGTGTGTGTGTGTGTGTGTGTGTGTGTGTGTGTGCAGCTGGGTGGTGGTCCCGTCGAAGGTCTGGTTGAAGCTCTGCAGTCGCTCGGTCTGACAGACGGCGTCCGGCTCCTGAGAGACACGGAGCTACGAGACGACAAACACAGCACAGGTAACGCAGCCGCCTCTCTGCTGACGTCCGCGGAACTTTAGAAAGTTTTGTTTATATAAATAAACTTTTGTTTAAATGAATAAAGTTTTGTTTAAATGAATAAAGTTTTGTTTATATAAATAAAGTTTTACTACAAATAGTTCTGTTCCTATAGATTTTTTATATAAATAAAGTTTTGTTCCCATAGTTAAAGGTTTGTTTATACAAATAAAGTTTACTATAAATACATTTTGTTCCTATAAATAAAGTTTTGTAACCATAAATAAAGTTGATCATGTAAATAGGGTTTTGTTTATATAGTTTAACTATCAATAAAGTTTTTTTCCTATAGATAAAGTTTTTTTATATAAATATCGTTTAGTAACAGTAAATAAAGTTTTGATTCAAACCGCTGTGACACTCACCTCGTTCATGTTTTTCTGTCCAATCAGACGCCACGGTCGACAGCGGCTTCGGTAGCCAGCCAATGGAAGAGGAGGAGCCGCCTGTGGCCAATCAGTGACGAGCAGGAAGTAGAATCTCATCTGGAGCAGCTGCGAGAATCTCGTCCTGCGGGATCCAGGTCTCAGGATCCAGGTCTCTGGATCCGGGTCTGAGGATCCGGGTCTCAGGATCCAGGTCTGAGGATCCAGGTCTGAGGATCCAGGTCTGAGGATCCAGGTCTCAGGATCCAGGTCTGAGGATCCGGGTCTGAGGATCCAGGTCTGAGGATCCAGGTCTGAGGATCCAGGTCTCAGGATCCAGGTCTCTTGATCCAGGTCCCAGGATCCGGGTCTGAGGATCCGGGTCTCAGGATCCGGGTCTCTTGATCCAGGTCCCAGGATCCGGGTCTCATGATCCAGGTCTCAGGATCCGGGTCTCAGGATCCAGGTCTCAGGATCCAGGTCTCAGGATCCAGGTCTCTTGATCCAGGTCCCAGGATCCGGGTCTGAGGATCCGGGTCTCAGGATCCGGGTTTCAGGATCCAGGTCTCTTGATCCAGGTCTCAGGATCCGGGTTGGACTCCAACGTCGTCCACCTGCAGACGGGACGAGCGCTGCGTTCCACGCGGACACAAAGATTGTAAATTCAAAACAGGAAGTCGGACTTTTTGTTTTTTTATCGACACGTTTTTAAAAAATCTGAACTTTTTTACCAGAAAAAAAGTTTTTAAAGAAACAAAAAAGCAAATTTAAAATGAAATAAATCACAACAAGGATTTTTATTCCTGTTTGTTTCAACTTCGTTACATTTTTATTAAGTTATATTTTTGTTTTTCTTGTTTTCCTTAAAGTTGCAACGAGGATAAACTTGTTTTTATGATTATTATTAATGTGTGTGTGTGTGTGTGTGTGTGTGTGTGTGTGTGTGTGTGTGTGTGTGTGTGTGTGTGTGTGTGTTGATCGGCACGTTTCTCCTCGTAGGAAAGTGGAATTTCCGATTTTTTCTGTGTGGTCTTGAACGCAGCATGTTTTTCTCTGTTGCCGGGCAGAAAAAACAAAAGTTTCAAATGTTGTGAATCACTAAAATAAATAAAAATATTCATTTAAAGTTAAAATGACGACGTGTTGAGTTACAAATGTGTTTGACTCAAAGTTTCAGTCCAAGTTAAGAAACTTTATCAATATTATTATTATTAATAACATTTTTTTCAGCTAAAATGTCAAAGTTTGAGGCTTTTTGTGTCAAAATAATAAATTAAAATGATAAAATAATCAAAATTATAGAAAAGTAATAAAAGTTTTTTGTCAAAATTATGACGATTTAAATCTAAACGGTCTAAATTTTTACCTTTTTCTCTAAAAAATATGAAATATGTCTAAATTTTGACTGTTTTTGTTGTTTTTTAAAGTCAAAATAATAAAATAGTGAAGAATATAAAAACACAAGATTAAATGAATTAAAGTAATATTTTAACATATTGTTAAAGTCAGTAAATATTTTGACAATTTTTACTTTTTTCCTCGAAATGATGAAATTATGTCAAAATTTGCAATTTAAAAAAAGTTACTGGTCAAAGAATTTTACATTTTTTATTAAAAATACGACTTTAGTCAAAAGTTATCAGATGGTAAATTAATTAAATAAAAAATATACAATTATTCAAAGTGATATTCAGTTAATTTTGATTTAATACATGAAAATCAAACCATTAATTTACTCATCCGTCAGATCTGTGACTTATTTAATAACTTTGATTTAAAGTGTTTATTTTGTTTTATATTTATTTTTTAATTCAGTCAAAGTTTTTGTCCAAATTAAAAAACATTTGGACTTTAAATTAAAATTATAAAATAGTGAAGATTATAGAAAAGTTATGATTTTTTTTTTTGGTCCAAATTATGACGATTAAAATTTGAACGGTCTAAATTTTTACTTTTTTTTTTTTTTTTACAAAGAAAATCAATAAAGTGTTTTTATTTTTATTTATTAATATGATACTTATAATTTAATAACTCTGACATAAAGTGTTTATTTTGTATATATAAATATATATATATAAATATAAATATATATATATATTTATATTTATATATATATAAATATATATATTTATATATATATATATACATATATATATATATTTATATATATATGTATATATATTTATTTAGAGTAAAGTCAAAATAGTGAAGATATTAAAGAAGAATTCCTTTTATTTGTCCATGAATGGGGAAATTCAATTTTCACTCCATTATTGATCAGGACACACACACACACACACACACACACACACACACACACACACACAGGACCTGTATACATGCAAATAATAAACCCTGAGCAGTTGGGGGTTCAGTTCCTTGCTCAACAGCACCTCAGCAGTGCCCAGGAGATGAACTGGCACCTCTCCAACCACCAGTCCACGCTCCAATCGTGGTGCACACAGGGACTCGAACCTGTGACCCTCCGGTCCCTGGCCCAGTCACCTATGGACTGAGCTACCGCCGCCCCAAAGATCTGAAATTTAATGGATGTTTTCAATCGTATATCATAAAAAATAAACAATTCTTGAAAGTTACATTCAGTAAATGGTGACTTCAAACTTTACAAACCATTAATAAGATGATTCTCATCTGTGAGTTATTATTTAATAACTCTGACTTTAAGTGTTTATTTTATATTTATTTATTTAATTCAGTCAAAGTTTTTGTTCAAATTAAGAAACAATTGGACTTTAAATTAAAATAATAAAATATTTAAGATTATAGAAAAATATTTATAATTTAATTACTTTGACTTTAAGTGTTTATTTTATATTTTATTTTTATTTATTTTTTTAGAGTAAAGTCAAAATAATGAAATAGTGAAGATTATAAAGTTCTAAAAGGTTTTTGGTCACAATTAAAAATCACTTTTTTTTTACCTTTTACTTGAAAATTAGGAAAAAAAACATTTTTTTTGATGGAAATTTGAACAAAATTAAATCAAATAAAAGCAAAATTTTATAATATTGTTTTCAAGTCAGTGAATATTTTGACAGTTTTGACTTTAAACATGAAAATAATGAAATATTAAAACCATTAAATCACAGTTAAAACATAATAAAGATGATTTTCTGTCTGATTTGGAATTAAGACAAAATACACGGTGGTGTAGTGGTCAGCACTGATGCATCACAGCGAGAAGGTTCCAGGTTCGAATCCCGGCTGGGTCCCTCATGTGTGGAGTTTGCATGTTCCCAGCAAATATCATGCTTAGCTTTCCTCGAAGCAAAACATAATGTTGCGCTATCTGTTTACAGACCAGGGCGACACGGTGGTATAGTGGTTAGCACTGTTGCCTTGAATCCCGGCTGGGGCCCTTCTGTGTGGAGTTTGCGTGTTCTCCCCGTGTCTGCGTGGGTTTTCTCCGGGTTCTCCGGTTTCCTCCCACAGTCCAAAGACGTGCAGGTGTTCGGCTCATTGATGACTCTAAATCACCCGTAGGTGTGAATGGTTGTCTGTCTCTGTTCGTCTCTATGTGTCCTGTGATAGACTGGCGTCCTGTCCAGGGTGGACCCCGCCTCACGCCATTTAAAACCATTTAATCACAGTTAAAATATAATAATGATGATTTTATGTCAGATTTATGATTTAAACTTTAATAATTTAGATTTAAAGTGGGTTTTTATTTAAGAAAATGTCAAAAATACAAGTTATTTAAACTTTTTTAAACAAACCAACTTTAAAAAATGTAGATAAATTAGAAAGTTTAAGTGCGCTGTGCAACATTAACATGTTTTACTGTGTTTTAATCGTCATTTCTCCGTATTTTCGTGGTTTCTCTTCAGACCTGGAAACATGAATCCCTGATGTGAGGAGTAAAAACGACTCTGAGACGCTTGTTGTTGTTTTAAAATGTTTTTATTTCTGCCTCGAAGCTTTCAAAATGAAACGCACATGTTCGTGTTTCACTACGACCAAAACCTCACAGGATGCGGACGGTTATGTACAGCTATCGATCGGCGAGCCGGCGGCGAACATTCAAACCGCAGCGAAGCCGTAAAAAACAAAACAGAACAGAAAAACTTTCACAGGAACTAAACTCGGCCTTCGTCGTCGATCGGAGACGACGAGCGACAGAATAAATAAACCGGCGGTTCGAACCTCTCGGAGGAGGTCAAACACCTGCTTTCGCTCTAAAATACCTAAACCAAAGTGCCCTAAGACGCAGCGCGCTCTAGCTAGGCGCTCAGCCCGACTACGGTATGGCTTCTCGATGTGAACATTTATTTACAGAGTTCGGACACGGACAAAGAGCTGAAAGCGGCCATGACTTTTAGACAGATTCATCCTATGCTGCTTTACATTGCACAGTGCGACAAATACACCCGAAGTACACAAGTGTCACTGGATATCTGAGGGAGTAAATACGACCCGGCGTGGGGTCAAACGGCTCCGCGGGACGATAGATGCGTCCCAGTGTCGACCAGCGCGTCGATGTTTGTCCGATGGAGGACGAAGAAAAGGACGGATTCGGTCCAACGTCCTCTCTGATCTTCCCGTGAGATCTCTGCGCGTGAAGGTCCGGTTGTAACGTCTAAAGGTACTTGCGAAGTCTTGGATTCATCGCGAAAAAGCTGCAGGACGTCAGACATCGAGCAATCGACGAGCGGAGAGGTTTGGACCCGATCGAGGACCGGGACGGTTAAGAACGCGGAGGTGTTCCAGATGGACGATGGGAGATCTCCATCAGGACTCACGAGATCTTCGTCACAAGATGCCGAACGCCCGACCACAACCGCCGCAACGCAAAAGACTCAGAAGTCGCCCGGCGGCAGAACGACGGGAAGGAGAGAAAAGGTCAAGTTCATGCAAACGTCCTCTGACAAAACCGGTCGGCCGGTTCTGATGATTAGGAGAAATCGGAAGTTGCTGTTTTTACGTCAACGCACTGACAAAAACAGCCGATCGTCCACGTTTCTCTGCGATAAGATCGTTAACGAGCAACGAGGACGTGAAGCAGGGAACTTCTTTCATGCACCAGCTCGACCGTCCACTTACAGCGGACTCCGACACGCGGGGCCGATTGAAGGTACGTGTGTTCTGCACCGTCGGCGCTCGTCGGTCCTCGTCAGCGGCTTTTTTGGACGATTCTCTCGTTGGCCACGAGATTGAGATCAAACTCGTCATTTCAGGGTTTTTTTAGTTAGTAACTGTTTGTTATTGTTCGCTCATGCACGGTAAATATCATTTGTTCTTTCGCCATCGGGTAGCGTCTTGAACCGGTCATCTTTGCGTTGGTTTTGCGGTTGACAAAGACCAACTACGGCGTCCGCGCTGGTCGGTTGTCGGCTGTCGTCTTTGCGGTGAGTTCAAGTGCCACTATTTTGGGGCGAGAAGTCGGCATTTCGTCAACACGAGTTCTTTGAAGGGCCGTCGGTGTGTCTGGGCCTTAAGAACGGTAACCACGTCCTTTAGCTCTTCTACGGGATCTTGACGCATTGCAAAGCCTGATGGGATATGCAGTCCGTCCAAAACAGTCTGGAAACTCAGTCCGTTGGAGTCGACGTTGATCGCGTTAAGACGCCAGAAGTGCGTCTGCAGAGGACGCTGATTCCAGCCGGTCGCGTCGGTCGGACGAAGGCGAAACTCGATCGGTGCGACGAGCAACAAACGTGGAAGATTGTGGTTCTCACGCCGCGTGCTGAGAAACTTAAACAAGCGAGGTCGTGTGAAAACTTTCTGCAGACCATGAAAATAAAAAAACACAACAACATCTTTCAGTACCTTTGAATATGTGGTTTCTAACGTCCTCTTTGTCTTTAAAGTCTGACTCTGAAGAACAGACGATGATTCACAGACGGACCAATGAGGAAAACCGTGTTCCCGTCCGTACCAGACTAATTCCTGGAGGATTCTCAGTCCTGGGAGTCTGTAACGGCAGCATCAGTGTTCGTAAACCATCAGAGATTTAACAACTCACACTGAAGTCTGCCCGGAAACATCCAGAGCAACTCTCTTCTTCTCCAGCTGCGTGTTCCCGATCACAAACCGACCGTTCACTTTAAACAATGATGCAAAACTTTGTCTGCAAAAGTGTCAGATGACGTAAATGTTGCCTTCAGAGTTTTAAGGATGAAGCACAGCGTCGTTTGTTTAAAGTATAAACTTGAGCAAAACCTGACACGTGGGGTCGACCACTTCTTTAACGCGCCGACCGTAAAAGTGACGCGCAGAGTCCTGAAGAAAACGCAACAAACAGCTGCGCTCTGCTGCCACCTGGTGTCTGTTTCACGTCATTACATCGGTTTTATGTGGAAAAATCTGAATTTTACATATTTAATCAAACATTATCATCAATAATTATGACTTTAGTCAAAGTTATCAGATGGTAAATCAATTAAATGAATAAAAAATACAATTATTCAAAGTTATATTCAGTAAATTTTGACTTCATACATGAAAATTGTGACATTAATCAGATGTTACTCATCCGTCAGATCTGTGATTTACTATTTAATAACTTTGACTTAAGGTGTTTATATTATGTTTATCTTTTTAGAGTTAAGTCAAAATAATAAAACAGTGAAAATTATAAAGTTCTAAAAGGTTTTTGGTCCTGATTATAAATCACTTATAAACATTATTTACTTTTTTTTCTTCAAAATTAGGAAACAAACATCGTTTTATTTTGAAAATCCTGATTTTTCACGAGGAACAGGAAGGAAATCAAAGAGGAATGCATGTTTTTAACGTTCACATTTACGGATACTGACGAGTCCCGATATGGAAGTCCGGGAGTGCCAACGTTTAATATTTACAGGGCTGCACGACACGAGGAAAACATGGAAGTGCAAACATTTAGGCTGATGCTTCAACTGTGACATGATTCACAATAATACAGGGAATGATCTTTTTATTATCATTTACTCTAATTTGCATTGGAAAGTTTGCATTTTTTGGAGAATCTGTACCAAACAAAGATGTTTTTTTTTACTTAAGTCTGCGTTGAACTGCTTTATATTTTATTAATCGTAATAAAAATAACCACAAATAACCTGTTCAAAGGGTCGCACATTTAATAAATAGTTGTTTTTGTTGCATATTAGAGTCTAAAACATATAAGATCTTAATCATGTTTTAGTTTGTCTTAATTTTACTGATTTATTTAAATATATAAAAGATTTTAACCCCCAAAATCTTAACAATATTACCACAGTGTTGGAAAGTAACTGAGCACATTCACTCGAGTTCTCTATGTAAGTACAATTTTGCATTTTGCAAGAAAAAATAATATGTTTTTCTTTACCGCAGCTTATTTATCTGACAGCTTTTGTCACTTTACAGAGTATTAAAACAGATAAACTCATAAATGATGATGTGTTATAATAAATTCAACTACAACAGAAGAATATAAAGTAAATAAAACCATATTTACCAACGGCGACGTTAAAGGGACGCACACGTTCATGCGTTAAATATTATAATACGATCACATTTGTTATTCTGCAGAATGAGTTCTTCTGCTTTTGGTCCTGAAAGTTTAATTTAATGTGGATTTTTCTGCTTTTATAATGTTTTAGTTCAACTTTAGACGAGGAAACGAACACTCTGGCGACGCCAAGTGGCAGCAGCAGGAAACTGCACGTGAAGACTTCATTACCCAGAATCCCCTGGGATCCGGAGACTCTTAAGATTTCACTTTTCAGTTTCTTTAACCCAGACGATTTAAAACGTCTGAACTCTCGTCTCCAAACAAATAAACAAACAAAGGTCGATCCGGCGCGAAACGTCAGCTTTAAGTGAAGAAAACAGGAACGTGAAGAGAAAACGGACGGATTCAAACATTTCTTCAGTTTCCAGCAAAGACAGGAAGTTCGTTAGCGACACAACTACTGAGCGAGCGCCAAAACCATCCAAACCGTGACCTGCAGATGTGAAGAAATGCAATATTTCACTCTTTACGCACAAAAAAATACAAAAAATCCTGATTTATTTCATTTATATTGACGTTTAATACGTATTTTTTTGTCTTTAAACATTATTTACTCATAGTTTCGGGTTTTTTTTGTGATGCTAGCATCTTAAATTCATGTGTTTTGTAAATTATACTTCATACTATACTTCAACTATAATATTATGTTTAATAAAGGGGGGGTGGGGATTGAGATTCGGTACCTTTATGGTTCTAAATAAGTGCAACAAAGCCCCCCCGGCTGAACGAGCGCGTTATAAACCTGCAGGAACGTGACGCCTCGTGACGTGACGTGACGTGACGTGCGCTCGGCCTGCGGACTAATTCACGTTTGGATTGTTTTGATTTTTTATCGCTCAGTCAGTAGTTTTGATTTGGTCGCTGATGATCTTCCGTACAGTCCTTTTTTTGTGTTTGTTCCAGCAGAAAACAACATAAATAACAACAAACACGCTTTGATCCGCCTCCATCCAGCAGGTCCGCTCAGTATTTACACGTCAAGGGCTAACAACACAGAATTACTGTGTACACACGCACACTCACACACACACACACACACACACACACTCATACACACACTCTGAAGTGCGGAGGAGGAGGTATTGTGTTCTGTGACACATCATCACAGCCTCGGTCTGTTTGTTTGTTTGTTTGTTTGTTTGATTTCTGGCCGGGGGAGTCCTGACTCCGAGGTCTCACTTCCTGTCCCTCCCTCCCTCCCTCCCTCCCGTCCTCCCCTATTTGCTCGGTCGCCACAGCAACAGTCCCACGCTCTCTCTCTCTCTTTGTGTCCGTCATATCTGGTCGGCATGGCAACCTGCTCCCCTCGTTTGTTACTAGGAGAAGCAGAGCGACGGCCGTGCAGGAAAGTCAGTTTTTTTTAAAGTCGCAATAAAATAAAATAAAATAAAATAAAAATAAAGTACCGACAAACAGTGATTTGTGATCACGTCGCTCTGGGAATGAAAATGATTTGTGATTTTTCACCTTTTCTCTGTTTTTTAACAACAAACGGTTCCAGAAAATCCCTGAAATGAAAAATGTGACAGGAAATGAAGCCGTTCTTCTTCTTCTCTGAGTCGATGTTTGGACCATAAATCAAAAAACGGACGCTCCTCAAACCTGTTTTTTTAGTGTTTAGACAAAAACAACAACAACAAACAAAACAAAAAGCTCCACTCGTCCGTTGGGTCGTCCCTCGGAGCGTCTCCTCTCCCGCCGACCTCGAACGTCTCGGCTCTGGAGGAGAAATCGCCTCGGCCAATCAGAATCTGACTGAGGTGTAAGAGAAAAAGGTGTAAGGGAGGATGTGCGCCTGTTGCCCGTGATGCTTCACGTCCGTCTCCAGCCACGCGCGTTTGTATAAAACCCCATTCTCGCCGCTTTACGACGCCTCTTCCTGTTTGCTGCTCTGTTTCTGCAGCTCAGGCTGCTCCTGGTTCCCGCCTCCGCCTCCAGCGCCGCCGCCGTTCTTCTTCTTGCTTCCCTCTTTGCCGCTGGTCTTGGAGGCCGAGGACGAGGTTGACGTCACCTTTAAGCTCTTGGATGTTTTCGTCCCGCGGGCTTTCTCCTTGTTTCCCGTTTCCAGGGGGAGCGTTGGGCTGGAGTGCGCCCTCTGCAGGCCGCCGTCGTCAAACAGCCGCGACTCGAAGGTCGACAGGTCCTCGTCGCCGCTCGACAGTTTGGCCCGGAGCAGCATGGCGTATGTACCGTACCGGGTTTTCTGTGGGAGAAGAGACGGCGTTAACGATGCTGCGACAATTATTAATAAAGAGTCTCTCTTAAAAACCTGATTATTACGATTTGAACAAAATAAAACAGTAAATAAAAAAACGTCTTAATGATGCAACAAAGCAGATTCGGAGCTTGGAAGTTAATTGCTAATAAACGTCTCTTAACATTAAAGAGTAAAGTACGTTTTTTCTCATAAATATACGATTTTTAATTCCCTCTACTCGTCTCAAACTTGCACCTTTTCCCCTGATTATTAGCTTTAATAATCTGCTGTGTCACTGCTGTAAAATGAGACATTTGTGCCTTTAATTTATGAATATTTCACTCGTTAAAACATCTCGCCGCCTCGTTTCACGTGTTCTGGAGTCGACGCTTGTTTTATTTTCTCTATGCAGACGACACTCTGCTCTACTTGTCTGTGTAATTAAGCTTTTATTGTGAAAATCTTAGCTTCTTTTGTTTGGAAAAGTGTTTTTTTAAAAGAATCTTTACCTACTTTTATACATTTACCTACAAATACGACAGCAGAGTCCATTTTAAGACGTTTTATTACATTTCTGACTGAAGAAGCGTTTCATCTGCGTTAAGACACGATAACAACAACTGTTGGTGACGGAGAGCAGGAACAGACAGTAAACAGCAGACTGGTCCTTTAACGGAGCGCCGTGTTCCTGACACCGTGTTTCTCGTGTTTCTGCGGCGTGTTTGACACCAGACGCACTGATTCAGTGACAGTTTGTGATGAAGACGAGCAGAAATGAGACAGAAGGAGCTGCAGAGACACCGTCAGTGATGTTCAGACCTCAGAGCGTTTCGCTTCAGAGGAAATGTGAAGGTTTTTATTACTAAACCTGATAAAACACAAACGATTTACATGTTCACATGATTTACTGGACAATAATCACCTATTTTGATATTTGATTGATTGTTTTTCATGCAAAAATGTCAGAAAATGCTGTTTTATATCACGTTAAACTGATTTTCTTTGTACTTTTACAGTCATCACCCTGGACTTTGATTTAAAAACGTCCATCTTTGTTTCTCAATCAGACGAAAAATTGATTATTCTAGAAAATAATTGCATTTTACTTGATAATGAAGTCCCAGGAACAAGACGCCCAAACCAAGTCATTTTGTGTCCTTTTGTGATTGTTTTGCATCTAATTTTAGTCGTTTCATGTCGTCTTTGTGTTAATTTTGTGTCTCTTTGTAGTCGTTTTGGGTCATTGACACTTATTTTACACATCCTTGAGGTCATTTTATAGGTTTTTTTCGCATCTGTTTTTTACTTGTTTTTTTATCTTTTTGTCATACTTTGCGGTTGTTTCTAGTAATTTTATAGGGTTTTTTGCATCTCTTTGATTGTTTTGCATCTAATTTTTGTCGTTTTATGTCGTCTTTGTAGCCATTTTGGATCTTTTCCACTCGTTTTGCATGTCCTTGAGGTCAATTTATAGGTTTTTTTTGCACCTCTTTGATTGTTTTGCATCTATTTTTCACTTGTTTTGTATCTTTTTGTCATACTTTTGGGTTGTTTGTTTACATCTCTTTGATTGTTTTGCATCTATTTTTTACTCATTTTGTATCATTCTGTCGTGTTTCTGGGTCGTTTTTGTCATTTTGTGTCTACTGGGACACGAAACACAGGTCTAGTGTTTATGAACATGTTAATGATGAAAAGTTACGTCTCATATCTTTAACATTTTAACGTGCATGCAGGTGTTTGTGAATCCTCTCACCTCGAACTCCAGGTACTCCTGTCGGAGTTTCTGCTCCTCCAGCTCGCGACCTTTCACCTTCCGGTCCGGTGTGGAGGGCGTGAGTTCGGCCAGCTCGGAGGAGACCGCCCTGAACCGGTTCTCGTGTGATTTGACCTGCTCCTCCTGTCGGGGTCACAAAGATAAATGAATATTAAAGAAAACCCATAAATTATCATGAAGCTGTGACGCCATCGGAGAAAACTCTGGGACCGTTAATAAACCTGGATCAGAGTCTGGTCCTGGGTCAGTTTGGTGTTGGATCAGGATCAGAGTCAGTACCTGGGTCAGTTTGGTGTCGGATCAGGATCAGAGTCTGTACCTGGGTCAGTTTGGTGTCGGATCAGGATCAGAGTCTGTACCTGGGTCAGTTTGGTGTTGGATAAGGATCAGAGTCTGAACCTGGGTCAGTTTGGTGTCGGATCTGGATCAGAGTCTGTACCTGGGTCAGTTTGGTGTCGGATCAGGATCAGAGTCTGTACCTGGGTCAGTTTGGTGTTGGATCAGGATCAGAGTCTGTACCTGGGTCAGTTTGGTGTCGGATCTGGATCAGAGTCTGTACCTGGGTCAGTTTGGTGTCGGATCAGGATCAGAGTCTGTACCTGGGTCAGTTTGGTGTTGGATAAGGATCAGAGTCTGAACCTGGGTCAGTTTGGTGTCGGATCTGGATCAGAGTCTGTACCTGGGTCAGTTTGGTGTCGGATCAGGATCAGAGTCTGTACCTGGGTCAGTTTGGTGTTGGATCAGGATCAGAGTCTGTACCTGGGTCAGTTTGGTGTCGGATCTGGATCAGAGTCTGTACCTGGGTCAGTTTGGTGTCGGATCAGGATCAGAGTCTGTACCTGGGTCAGTTTGGTGTTGGATCAGGATCAGAGTCTGTACCTGGGTCAGTTTGGTGTCGGATCAGGATCAGAGTCTGTTCCTGGGTCAGTTTGGTGTCGGATCTGGATCAGAGTCTGTACCTGGGTCAGTTTGGTGTCTGATCAGGATCAGGGTCTGTACCTGGGTCAGTTTGGTGTCGGATCAGGATCAGAATCTGTACCTGGGTCAGTTTGGTGTTGGATCAGGATCAGAGTCTGTACCTGGGTCAGTTTGGTGTTGGACCCCGGCAGAAGGGGGCGGCTGAATCTCTTCTGGGAGCCGATCGCCGCGGGGAACGGTGGAGCCGAGAACATGGCGGCGACCACGTTGATGCGTGTGATCCACGACTGCATCTGTTCGGCGCTCCTGCGGGAAAAAAACACGTGTGAGACGATGAAACTTTGAGACTCGAGAGGAAAACGGCTCCGTGAAAAAAACCCAGTGACCAGCTGACAACACTTCCTGTTTGTTCTGTAACAAGAACAAACAAACAAACAGCGTGGCGTGCGTCCTTACGGCGCCTGCAGCAGGAACACTCTCCAGTCGGCCGTCCTCAGGTAGAACACGTTGGGTCTCTTGCTGTAGTCGGCCGCTCTCATGGCCAGAGAGTGATGGATGGACACGGCGTTCTTCACGTCCTCCTCCGTCAGCTCTCGCTCCGCGCGGTACTCGTCCTGTCGGCCAATCACAGGGCAGAGAGACGTCAGACAGCCAATCACAGGGCAGAGAGACGTCAGACAGCCAATCACAGCGCAGAGAGACGTCAGACAGCCAAACACAGCGCAGAGAGAAGTCAGACAGCCAATCGCAGCACAGCAAGACGTCACACAGCCAATCACAGCGCAGCGATACGTCAGATAGCCAATCACAGCGCAACGAGACGTCAAAAAGCCAATCACAGCGCAGTGAGATGTCACACAGCCAATCACAGCGCAGCAAGACGTCAGACAGCCAATCACAGCGCAGCGAGACGTCACACAGCCAATCACAGCGCAGCAAGAGGTCACACAGCCAATCAAAGCGCAGAGAGACGTCATACAGCCAATCACAGCGCAGCGAGACGTCACACAGCCAATCACAGCTCAGGGAAACGTCACACAGCCAATCACAGCGCAGGGAGACGTCACACAGCCAATCACAGGGCAGTGAGACGTCACACAGCCAATCACAGCGCAGCGAGGCGTCACACAGCCAATCAGGTTGTAACACACTGAGAAAACTTTGTTTTCATAACTTATGTTGTAAAAAACTTTAATTATACAACAAAATAAGTGGTGCATTATATACAAAAACAACATAATTGCGTATTATGTAATTCTGCATCATGTGAAAGGAATATTTTTATTATATTTTAATGATGAACCAATTTTGTTTTGTCTTTAGCAACAAAACACTGTTAATGTTAATAAACAAGAAGTTACGCATTGAACCTTTACTGCTTTAAAACCCGTAAAAAACAAAGAAATGGTGTCATTTTTAAAAACAAAGAGGAAAACATCACAAAAAGAGGTTGAAATAGGAAAAGAGATCATTGCTGTCTGACCCAAATGTCTGTCCTGTTCTCATATATTTATATATTTGGGACACAAGAGTTAAAAATAGACGCTTAATGTGGAGAAACTGGCATGTATGAAACAGCAGGGCTGCTGGGAAATGTAGTTTAGATGTTTACCTTCTGCAGGTAGAGCACGAGACCCTTCAGCATGGCGTAGAAGGACTTCCACCCCCTCTTACCCCGCGGCGCTGGAAGAAACGAGGCATCATGGGGAATTAAACAACGCAAGGTTTCATCCGAACATTACCACGATCGTGATTTTGTGTTTGTTTATCTTTAACAGATCAAAAAAACGTGCTTTACATTATTTAATCAGCTTTAAACCTCATGAGTTTCCGCTGCAATATGGTATTTATATATATATTATATGACTGTTGCGTTTCCACCTAAAGTCTTCTTAGGAAATACTTCAAGGACCTAACAGGTTCCTAATATTATTCGTGCTTCCACGGCATTAGAAGACCCACAAAGATTAGGCAAATTAAAAACATGATGTATGGAAAACAAAACAATATTAAAAATGTCCCCAGAACTTAATTTAGACGCTGGTCCCTGTGGTCGAAAACGGAAAAAGGTTCCTAGTTCCTGTGGTCTTTGGTAACAGAGGAAGGTAAATGTGGGTGTCGTCTGCGTAATGATGGTAGTTGAAGTGTAATTCCAGCGTAAAATCATCCCATGGTCTTTTTTTGACACTTACATACATTGAAAATACCATTGAGACAGTTGCTTTTTCGTGTATAAACTATTAACGGAGAAATCCCGGAGAGTCACTAACAGCCGGACGTGGCTAACAGTGATTAGCTTGGGGCAGCACGGTGAAGGCATTCAAACGTCTATTTTAACCACTAATGCTGCTGAGAATAACAGCAAACCTCTGCAGCAGCACGAGAAGAGTCCCTACACACACAACAAAGCACCAATGGGCTCCTTCCTTTGGGATTGACTTTGGTAATCCACTTGAATGGACTTTACTATGAGAGGAGCTGGTACAGGGGCCAGTAGGTAAGTCTTTAAAACTCTCTTTTAATAAACTCTGGCTTCACTAACTACGTTGTTGCTGCTGCTTTACGCCGTAATATCTCTTTAATGTCATTGGTTTGTATGATGTGGCCTTATGAAAACACGCAAAAGTAAAATAGAAAGAGGATCTAGGATTGAGCCCTGGGGAACTCCGCACATCACATTGATGCAATCAGATGCGTAATTACTCATCGAGACAAAATAGCTCCTGAAGATACGACTCGAAACACTTCATCCCTAAACCTGAGAGCCCAAGACTCGACAAATGTTTCTGTTTTTTATGAAATTTATGGAAAAATACACCTTTAAAATCCAAAAACAGCAACAAAACGGCAACAAAACACGCAGGTTATATAAAAGATTTTGTGGATAAACAAAAGTAGAAGAGTCAGAAAGACGTACTTCTCTTCCCGTCGGGGTCGGCGTGGACTTTGCGGATCAGGAAGCCGCTCTTGTAGAGCTCGCCATCGGCCTGCTGGGCGACGCCCACCAGGGGGTTTCCGCCGCTGCCGAGTCGCTTCATGGTGTGGGAGGCGGAGTCTGTCCGGACGTCAGCCAGCTCCGACATGGACTTCCTCAACTCCTCCTCATCACTTCGGAAGATGAAGGACAAAAGGAATTACATCATTAAACTGGTCGTTAAATAGTGAAAATAGTGACAAAATAACCCAGAGCCCAAATATTTGTTTTTTCATTAGTTACTGACATAATTAACAATTCATTCAAAATATAGAAATAAAAATGAACAATAAATAATTCAAAATTATTTTAAAAAATTCAAATAAAAAAATAAATAATATATCACTTATTAAATTCTAATTTGGATAATAAACAATTAATTATTATATAATAAATTAAATTATAATCATTCAAAAAAATGTAAACAATTAAAACAAAATATTTGATTTAATTTATTCTAATTTAAAAATAAAAATAAATGAATTAGTTTATTAAATTAATTAATTACAATAATAAAAAGATAAATCAAAATTATTAAAAAAATAAATGTCTATTATTAAAATAATAATAAAATAAGAAATAAGAAAAACAGCAAATCTTCAACCATCAAAAAAAGTTTCACATTCATTTTCTATCAATCAATAATAAATATATATTATTAATGAAGTAATGGATTCAGCTGTACTCGTATAAACATTAGATTTTTTGTGAGTAAAAATATAAAACTGTAAAGTAACTAAAGAGGTAAAATAACTGGGGTTGAATTAAAGTAAAAAGTACAATTCAAATGTTGACTTAAGCCCAGTTCTTTGTATGTTAATATAATAATAACAATAATAATAACAATAATAATAATAATAATACCCGTGTAGGTGACTTATAAAGGGTTGCTGCAGTGTTTTATAAACTCAGTCTTTTCTCATGTAAAAAGAACGAATCACATTTTTATGCATTTTAAATAAGAACGGCGATAATGAGACGTAATGTGTCTGATTCAGCTCAGCGGGTGATTCATCGATTAATCACGTTTTTAATTTGCCTCATAATTAATCACAGCTGCGTGACGCAACGTCGGGAAAGATGAACCGCGTGTATTCTTCTTTAAAAACAATCCATAAGTGTAGAAATGTGTTGAGAACATTACATTTATCTGTGTTTTAGACAGACGTACCAACTAAAACATGCTCTTTTCTTGGGATAAATAATAAATAATGCTCCAAAGTTCGACCTAATGCTGATCTATGTAACTGCGTCTAACCGTAAGACTTGTTTGGACAGTTCATGCCTGTGGTCTGTTTTACTGTGTGCGTTTATTTGACTTTATGCTTTATTTCTTTTATCATATGTCAGGGTTATGTCAGGTATTATTAGTCATATGTTGTTGTTACGTCCCTGTGTTGTCGAGGAGGTGACGTAGAAGAAGACAGAAGTTTAAAGTGGAGCAAAAGTGGAGCATTAATTAACAAAATAAAGGTATTACACAAAAACAAGAGCTCAAAATGTCAATTAAAACCTTTTATATGTGTTATTATCACTATTTTACTTGTGTATATATATATATGTGGTGTGTATCTGTGCTGTTATGTGTATTTTCCTTTATTTTAAATGTATTTTTTATTCACATTTTAATGAATCTGACATATTTTCTGCATCTTTAAATAAAAAAATCATCTAAAAAATCCCTTTTACTTTGTTTTTTTTCCAAACTGGAATAAAATACAACAACCAATGTTCGGTTTATTTATCCATCACCTTATTTATGACGTCAACATCTCTTTTTTCTGTAATATTATATTTGAATTCATCATCTGGAGCCTCTGAACTCATCTCTTTTCATTTTCTCATGTTTTATTTTCCCGTGTCGTCTTAAATCATCACGGCGTCTTTTTTTACCAGATCGCTGCAGAAGATTAAAAAAACCAACCGGACAAACAGCCGAAGAGTTAAAGAAATAAATAAAAAAAGGTTGAACATGAGGGAGGACAGATGCTAAACACACTCAAGACGCCCTAATGTGTGTGTGTGTGTGTGTGTGTGTGTGTGTGTGTGTGTGTGTGTGTGTGTGTGTGTGTGTGTGTGTGTCCCCACAGTCAAGCATGGGCGTTGGGGATGTTGACCTGTAATTACAGCGAGGAAAGAAAGCAGGGAAACGGTTGGCATAGCAACAGAGGCTTAAATAAGGGAGACGGGGCAGCAGGGACACACGCACGCAGAGACACACAGACACACACACACACGCACACACACACGCACACGCACACGCACACGCACACGCACACACACACACACACAGTGTTAAAAGTGTTAAAAAACTTACATGGTCCACTGAAGCTTCTCGTTCTTGATGGAGCTGTAGAGAGTCTGCAGACAACACACAGTCAGATAAGTGTGTGTGTGTGTGTGTGTGTGTGTGTGTGTGTGAGATTCAATTGTGGGACACTTGGCTTGACCTGACAGCCACAATCAATTTTGGTCGATTTTCGTCATTTAAAGCTATAAAATGTAACATTCCCGCCTTTAAATGTGTAAACACCACTAAACCAACTAAACCAACGTTTTACATTTAAATATAAATGTTTCCTACAACGTTCAAACCAGAGAAATGCGCCATTTTATTCAAGTTAACGCTCCATTACATTTGGTGGCACGTCGGCGCTGTCATATCCTCTTTGCGACAGATGCTTCATAACTTTTTAACCAGTTTTAAGATGCATTTTTATGACACACTTTTTAAATTCTGGTGGTTTTTAACTCTACATTTGA
Source organism: Echiichthys vipera (assembly GCF_963691815.1). NCBI lineage: Eukaryota > Metazoa > Chordata > Actinopteri > Perciformes > Trachinidae > Echiichthys > Echiichthys vipera. The sequence goes on along the minus strand of NC_139836.1, from coordinate 4,024,998 downwards.
ACCAGAGGACGGATTTAAGTCTTCTGGATCTGAAGTTATCAGAGAACCGAGCTGAGGAAAAGTTAGCGGCAGCTCGACGAGCCGAACATCGTCGGAGAAACACTGATTTCCAAGAGTTTATTATAAAGGACAGACAGGAAATGGGGTGAGAGAGAGAGAGGGGGAGACATGCAGCAAAGAACCCACAGCTTCTACCTCGAGGACCTTCAGCCTCTTTACATGGGGCGACTGCTCGAACCACTGTACCATCGGCCGCCCCGCAAACACTGATTTATCAACGTGAAGCTGCTTTGGAAATACGAGTTCCGCGTGTTCCTCATTGCTTAAACAGAACAACGTAAATGTTATATTACCGCTTTCCTATCGATTCAGAAGTGTCTCACTGATGAAAGAAGTTTGGACCCAGAAATCGTATTTTGATACGAATGCCTTCACCGTGCTGCCCCGAGCTAATCACTGTTAGCCACGTCCGGCTGTAAGCGTCTCTACCGTATTTCTCTGTTTATAGCTTGTACACGAAAGAGCGCCGAGAAAAGACCCTGGGATGATTTTGCAGTCCCGCCTTCTCAGCGTTAGCGGATGAGCCAAACTAAAAAAAAATTACATCGCAAAATTCCCAAATATGGTTTCTGGTCACTTTAGGTAGTTTTTACCCCGATGTTTGTTTTTCTGTTTTTAAAATGAGTTATTTGTTGCTATAAAAACAGGACGAGACGTCATGATTGAACGTGACTCCACCCCGACTCTGGTTGCAAAATAACAAAATGGCGGCGCCCGTATGGGAGTTATTTTGGCTTCACTTCTGTAAAGCGGGGGAAGGGAAACCGCGTCGTCCATCTTTATTTACAGTCTGTGAGCCAAACGAGCTCGAAAGTGTTTGAAAATACTGAAAAAAAACACTTTTTACATTGTTTTCAAACGTTTTTAACAACTCCTACGCTAATGTTACACACGACGAAGAAGTGTTGAGATGATTGAATGAGATGATGATGAGACATGAACCGAGAATCTTCTACCTTCTTCTTGCGGCTCTGCCGGTGCTGCTGTCCATCCTGGGTTTTCCCCAGCAGGTCGGGGAACGCCAGCGGTTTCAGGGAGCGAGAGCGGGGGGTTCTGGGGTACCTGAACGGGTCGGTGTCCCTCGAGTCGCGCCCGCTCCGCACCGAGCAGAGCGAGCGAGACCGCATGCGGCCTGACGAGTGGATGCTGTTGACGCCGATCATCGCGGCGAGTTTAGAGCATTTGATTTTGAGTCCGACTGAACTTTAGGAGTCTTTGTGAGAGAATCGAAGAGGGAAAAAAGCTTAAAATGAGGAAAGAAAGTCTTAAAAAAGCAGGAAAACCAACGAGTTGATTGGTTTCAGAGAGAAAAGGAAGAGAGGACGACCTCTAAATGACCTCAAAATGACCTCTAAATGACCTCCAAATACTTCAAAAACAATCAGATATTCCCTGTTGTTTTGAAAAGCTGCCAAAACGGCGTGCGTTTGGTCCCGTTCACATCAGCTTCACGTGACGTTGGAAACAGATGTGACTCCACTTTGACAACTTCAGACGCTCAAACAGGAAGTGGTTGCGAGTTAAGTTGGACGGACGGCGTCCTCAGCGGAGCAGCGCAGCCTGCTGCATTATAGATCCAGCTCTATTCATTATGCATCAGAACACAGCAGCAGCGTTTCGTCCGCCTCGTAATCCCGCTGGCTGACAGCCCGCTGCTCGCTCAGGTGTTCGGACGCCAAGGCCACAAAGACAGAGCGACGCTGCCAACGGAGACGATCACCGGGGCCGAGACTCAACCTGCTGCGACACTCGTCCTCTGAATAAAGTGTTTGTGTCGAGAGAGAAATCACTTTAACCGGCTCAGACTCTGTGATTTAAATGATTCTGCTGCAGGAGACTTTTTATGTCCACATCAAATCACATTCAGGCAACTTTTACACTGTTTTGTTGATTAAAATGAGACAAAGTGTTAATTATAGTCACAGTCGGGGCTGTAAGTGATATTTTTCTGTTAATAATCAGTAAAATAAATAATTCATTTACATCCAAAAGTCGAGAACAAACCTATAAAACAGCAAATCTGTGTTTTTCTGTATTTTAATTGAATAAATAAACTGCAGAAAATTAAAATTATTTTATGAATAATTGAATGAATTAAACTATTTTCAAAGCCTTAAATAATTTTAATAAAAATTTAAAATATTAAGATTATTTTATTACTCAATCACAAATCTGTATTTTTATTGAAGAAATACATTTAAAAAATACTTTAATTTGAGAGTAAATGAACAAATGAAATTATTTTAAAAGCCTGAAGTATTTTTTTAACCAAAATTTAAAATATAAATATTATTTTTAATTATAACTCAATCACAGATCTTTATTTTTATTGAATAAATAAATAAATAAAAACTTTAACTGATTAAATAAAATTATTTCGAAAGCCTAAATTAAATTAAGTCAAAATTTAAAATATAAATATTATTTTTTAATTATTACTTAATCACAGATTTGCATTTTTATTAAAGAGATAAATAAAAATAAACTTTAATTTTAAGATTAACTGAATAAATTTAATGATTTTCAAAGCTTAAAATAATTTGTAATCAAACTTTAAAATATAAATATTATTTTTAATTATTACTCAATCACAGATCTGAATTTTTATGAAATAAATAAATGAAAATAAAACATTTGAGTGATGATAAACTGGATAAATGACGTGATTTTTAAGCCTTAATTACGTTTTCAGACAAATACGGAAACATTTTCTCTCCTCAGACTTTAAACACGACCGTTAAATCTCCTAAATCAGGACGTTTAAGTTGTCAGAGCGGCGTCAGCGTCGACTTCCCGTCCACGTCTCATTAATCAGCTGTGAGGGCGCCACATCGCTTTAATCCCTCAACTACTCAGGAGCAGTGATGCGTAATTCACCGGCTCACACTCCTGCAGGAAAACACACACACACACACACACACACACTCAATCCAAAAAAGACCAAAAACAACAACAACTCTGATCTTCTGGTTTTCCCACAGAGAGAGGTTTTGGAAACGTCAGTGAACGTTGAGGCTCCTGATGCAGCGGCGGCGACGGCGGCGGTGGTGGCGTTGGCGCCCGTGGTGGCGTTGGAGGAGAATCCTTGGACTGCAAATAAAAGCTGCGTGACGGAGGGAACGCATCAGCAGCGCCGGCCGCTCGCTCTCACGTCCAAAACATTCACACACGGCAAAAAAAAACGAGAAAAAGGAGAGAAACGGGAAGGCAGGGGCGAGCGAGCACACCCACACATGCAGACAGACAGAGAGAGAGAGAGAGAGAGAGAGAGAGAGGGAGACAGAGAGAGAGAGAGAGAGAGAGAGAGAGAGGGAGAGAGAGAGAGAGAGAGAGGGAGAGAGCACCCCCAAAACTGACGTCAGCTTCTTCCTGAGACGCCGAGATGGAGGGATGGTGGAGGTGGAGAGCAAAGAGAGAGGGATGAGCTGATGGAGAGGAAAAGAGGAGAGTTTCTCCTGTTGCACTCTGGGAGGAAAAGAAAAAAGACCAAAAAAAGGAGAGGGAGAGGGAGAACGCCTCCTTCCTCCTCCTCTTCCTCCTCCTCCTCCTCTTCCTCAGATGTGGATCTCCTCCGTCCTCCAACTTCTCCTCCTTCTCCTCCTTCCTTTCGCTTGTTGTCGTCTCTTGGTCCTGCAGGAGAATCCCTCCGTCAGGTGAGCTCACTCCTCTTCCTCCTCTTCTTCTTCTTCTCTGCTGAGACTCTGAACTGTTGAGGAGTGCTGCTCGCCCTCCCTCCTCCTTCTCTCCCTCCCATCTCC
>NC_139836.1:3941180-4016180 GCF_963691815.1 Echiichthys vipera | reverse complement strand
CCTGGCTATAATCAATATAATTTATCAATAACTATGAATACACATACTTTCATGCCGCTATTAAAGGGATTCTTTCATTAAGTCCTTTTTAATATGAATAGAAATGATTATAAGGAGTTTATTAAATAATATTGAACATGTTTTATATTAAATATTAATGTTAATGTTAAATGAGACTCACGTTTCCATGGAGGTCTGAGTTCAGCAACATGACGGCACAGGTCAGAGTGTGGACGCTGTCTGAGAGACGGGGAGACAGGTGAGAGAGAGAGAGGTGAGACAGGTGAGACAGTCAGGTGAGAGAGGTGAGAAAGAGAGAGACAGGTGAGACAGGTGAGAGAGAGACACACACACACAAGGTTGAGACAGGTGAGAGAGAGAGGTGAGACAGGTGAGAGAGAGAGAGACAGGTGAAACAGGTGAGACAGTCAGGTGAGAGAGAGAGACAGGTGAGACAGGTGAGACAGTCAGGTGAGAGAGAGAGAGGTGAGACAGGTGAGACAGTCAGGTGAGAGAGGTGAGAAAGAGAGAGACAGGTGAGACAGGTGAGACAGTCAGGTGAGAGAGGTGAGAAAGAGAGAGACAGGTGAGACAGGTGAGAGAGAGACACACACACACAAGGTTGAGACAGGTGAGAGAGAGAGAGACAGGTGAAACAGGTGAGACAGTCAGGTGAGAGAGAGAGACAGGTGAGACAGGTGAGACAGTCAGGTGAGAGAGAGAGAGGTGAGACAGGTGAGACAGGCGAGAGAGAGATAGACAGGTGAGACAGGAGAGAGGTGAGACAGGTGAGACAGGAGAGAGGGAGAAAGGTGAGACAGGAGAGAGAGAGACAGGTGAGACAGGAGAGACAGGTGAGACAGTCAGGTGAGAGAGAGAGAGGTGAGACAGGTGAGACAGGAGAGAGGGAGACAGGTGAGACAGGAGAGAGGTGAGACAGGTGAGACAGACAGGCGAGAGAGAGAGAGAGAGGTGAGACAGGAGAGAGAGAGAGAGAGAGACAGGTGAGTCAGGAGAGAGGTGAGACAGGTGAGTCAGGAGAGAGGTGAGACAGGTGAGAGGGAGACAGGTGAGACAGACAGACGAGACAGGAGAGAGAGACACACACACACACACACACACACACACACACACACACACACACACACACACACACACACACACACACACACACACACACACACACACACACACACACACACACACACACACACACACACACACACACACACACACACACACACACACACACACACACACACACACACACACACACACACACACACACACACACACACACACACACACACACACACACACACACCTTCCGTGGCCACGCTCTCGGGGTTGCTCTGTCTGTATCTCCTGGAGAACTGAGCGAGGACTCTCTCTCTCTCCTGAGTTTCTCCCATCAGAGCGAACTGACTCAGGAACGTCCTGGAGACACAAAGCTTTATCAATACAACAACAACAACAACAACAACAACAACAACAACCACCACCACCACCACCACCACCACGCCAGGAAGCTCCGTGATTGGCTGATTTGTTGGTGAAGTGCACCCTGGGAGTTGTAGTTGACTTGTTGTACCTTTGCCTTGTTTATCAGAGAAACAGTTCACGTTCGAGGGCAGTAAACATGTTGTTGTTGTGTTGTCATGGCTACAACATGTGATCGAGCTGTGACACAAACTCATCCTCGCAGACAAACTGATTAAAATATTTTATTACAGTGACTGAACTGATAAACGCGCATGTTTTGAGTTTTAGACACATTTGTGAGGCCTCTGAGTGACTAAATAAAGTGATTTTTGATGTTTTTATTGTTGTAATATTCAGTTTTTTATTGTTTTCACTAATTAAATAACAGCAAAAATGAATCTGCTGCTGATTGACTTCATATTTTGAGATTTAATGCACTTTAAAGTTGATTTTGTGCAGCCTGGTTTGACGTTAAAGAGTAAATAAAGAGGGCAGGACCGACCTGAGAGCCTGATCGATGGTCAAACCGATGAAGTTGAAGTTACTGAGATATTCTTCTGCCACCATCTGACTGAACTCGTTACTGCAGACAGAGAGAGAGTAAATAAACATGAATGAGTGTATATAAATAGATAAATCTGATGTGTAACGAGGACACAAACACACACTGACTTCTTGCCGAGGTGTCGAGCCACGTCAGACTTCCTGAAGCCGTCCAGGTTGTAGAGGCGTTTGGCGAGACGTTTGGCCGCCTGCAGGTCGGCCTTGGTGCCGTTCCCCATCGCCTCGTCGCTGCCGCCGAGCGCCAGACGCTCCGCCACGTCGGCCTGCGGGTACAGCAGCTCGGGGGGGCGGTTCACTGGACGCTCCCTGACAACACACACACAAACACACACTTTATTTCAGGACTTTCAGGTCCTTTTTTGTTCTGCTGGTGAACAAAAGTAACAAGATTTCTGGTTCCTGTTCTCAGAGTTCCTCCTTTAAACAACAAACGATCGCAGCGTAGTTATCAATAATCATTTATTTTATTTTATGAACGACCAAAAACAACCACAAAGAGGCAAGAAATGACTATAGGGATGCAAAATGACACCGAAGAGACACTCACTGACTGAAAATAGACACAAAACGACCACATAGAGACAAAAATGATGACAGACACGCAAAATGACTAAAAATCGATGTAAAACCACCACAAAAAGATGCAAAATGTCTAAAAATAGATGCAAAACCACCACAAAAAGATGCAAAATGACTAAAAATAGATGCAAAACCAGCACAAAAAGATGCAAAATGACTAAAAATAGATGCAAAACCACCACAAAAAGATGCAAAATGACTAAAAATAGATGCAAAAAGATGCAAAATGTCTTAAAATAGATGCAAAACCACTCTATTCACTCTGATTTTCCGTCTTTGCAGTGACGCTGCGACACTGACAGGCTGAGGTGGACAAAACAGAGAACAATCTGCTGCTCAATGTCAGCAAAACCAAGCAGCTGATTGTTGATGTTGAGGACGAGTAAGACACGTACGCGTGCGCACCCGCACCCGCACCCGCACACACACACACACACACACGCACACGCACACGCACACGCACGCACCGGACACTTTTAGGCTCCCTCGTCACATCTCCACCCCAGAAAAGATGCTCAGAGACGGCTGCAGTGCTCAACTTAAAGGGATAGTTTAGATTTTTTGAAGTTAAAAGAAAAAAAAAAATCCATATCAGTATGAGAGTTTGCTATGTTGAGAACATCTTCACAGCTTAACGTTGCAGTCACGGCCCTTTGCTTTGGTGCTGGATAACGCCGCACATCAGCTGTTTGAGTCAGACTTTCTGCAGTTTATGGGGAAAACAAACAAGACGAGCAAAGGTAAAATGTTCTAAATGTCACATACATTTAAACTGAAATGGACCTTTTTTAGCTGCACACTGACGGCGTGCTAACAGTCCTCTACTGACATCATAATAGGCGAACTATCCCTTTAAGGAGTGAAATCTGACAGAGGAGCAGCAGAGAGCATCCTGAGCGTGAGTGACGACCATATCCAGTTATGGCCGTGGACGGCGTGCCAAGATGGCGAAGAAGCAGAAATTGAGGTCGGCACTGTTTGAATCAGTCCAGTCTGAAGGTGAGGAGGAGACAAAGATACGACACAACATGATGCAACGACGCCACAGTGTGAAGCTCCAGTCATCAAGACACAAATTCAAAGAGTCTCTAAATCTATTTTTAGTCATTTTGCATCTTTTTGTGCTGGTTTTGCATCTATTTTCAGTCATTTTGCATCTTTTTGTGGTGGTTTTGCATCTATTTTCAGTCATTTTGCATCTTTTTGTGGTGGTTTTGCATCTATTTTTAGTCATTTTGCATCTTTTTGTGGTGGTTTTGCATCTATTTTTAGTCATTTTGCATCTTTTTGTGGTGGTTTTGCATCTATTTTCAGTCATTTTGCATCTTTTTGTGGTGGTTTTGCATCTATTTTCAGTCATTTTGCATCTTTTTGTGGTGGTTTTGCATCTATTTTTACTCATTTTCTAAATGAGAGAAACACTGAGAGAAACACTGAGAGAAACACACTCTGTTTCTCTCAGTGCATTTTAAGTCCATTTTAGTCATTTTACATCTATTTTTAATCATTTTTTGTCTCTTTGTGGTCGTTTTGTGTCTTTTTCAGTCATTCAGCATCTGTTCGTGGTCGTTTTGTCATTTTTTTGTCCTTTTTTTATACTTGTGGTCACTCAGCATCTCTTAATGCTCATCATCATATCGGTTTAACCACTGAAGCTTTTGTCTCCACTCATGTACGGTGTCACTGCTCGTCATTTGGTCCACGTTCAGACTGACACCAGCTTATTATTACCTCTGCTCTCACAACCTTCAGCAACTCTTAGAAATATCTAACAAACAAATAAACAGAACACGCTCAACCCGTCCTCAATGCAAACGATCACGTCATGTAAAACACGGCCTGGTTCGCTTCAGTTTCATCATCATAACTTTCTCCGTTTGTTTGTTTCTGTGTAAACACGGTGCAACACTGCATGTGGTTACATTCCCTTTAACAGCCTCACCGTCTATTTATAACTGCGGCATCGACCAGCGTTCCCTCAGGGATCAATAAACTTTCATTTACTCCCACTTCAGCCGAGCGGAGGAGAGTTATACTTCATTTAAACGCACCTATCTGCTTCTGCTGCTGCTGCTGCTGTTGTTGTTGTTGGTGAAATGAGTCCGTTCTCCATCAGCTCGTCATCGCAGCCTCGCTTCAGACAAACCGAGTCGTTCAAACACAACCGTAAAGTCGACGGTGAGAAGGAAACGGAGTCAGAATTGTGAATGAAAGTGGGAAGTGGTTGAACGACAGCGTGGACTCTGCGTCCACTTCCCTTAATAAACTCAAACTTCCCCTCGGTCAGCTGTTTCAGGTCGACGCCTCTCACTTACGGATACAAGTACTGTAACAGCACAGTGCAGAAATACTCTGTTACAAGTGAAATATATGAGAAGTGCTCATTCTGCGTAATAACAAACATGATACTTTAATTATTGATGCATTTACGTCACTTTAATGTTGCAGCTGTTACACGTGCAGCTGATTTTAATTACTTTATACACTGCTGGGTAGTTTAATCTCTAATAATGCATCATTATTTATTAGTTTATATGTTTTAATAATCTGTAAAGTGAAGTCAAAAGTAAGCCTGTGAACGTTCTCATGTGTCCAGGTCGTCGTTATCCTCAAAGCAATTTCAGTCCAAAGCAGCTGGACTTGGTTATTTGTCTAGGAAAACGTTTCACCTCTCATCCAAGAGGCTTCATCAGTTCATGGACGCATCTGACCAGGACCAGGACCAGGACCAGGCTGGGACTGGACCAGGACCAGGACCAGGACCAGGACCAGGCTGGGACTGGACCAGGACCAGGGCCCGGACCAGGACCAGGCAGGGACTGGTCCAACTAACTGGTGTGGAGATCCAGGTATTTAACCTCTCACAAGGCCGATGATGTCACTGGAACCCTTTGTGCTCCAAGTGCCAACGACCGTCGTTAGAGTGACAGTCGTTGGTGGAAGTTGGTAAGTAAAAAGTAAAATAATCTCTCTGAGATTTAGTGGAGTAGAAGTATAAAGTAACAGAACATGGAAATATCGCAAATTTGCACGTATTTTCCTTCACTGCGTCCAGATAAGTGCTGAAAAGGAGTGAATGTGAGTTGTTAAAAGGTGAATTGCACGCCGCGGTTCGTCCTGTTCGTCCTGTTTTATACCATCTTCTGTGCCTCTGGAGGAGAAAATAACTCTCAGCCTTGGACGGCAACTTACAACTAATTATTTCCATCATCGATTAATCTGCTGATTAATAGAGCGCTGCAGGAACGACTCCTTAAACCCAGAAATGAGTCAGCACTTTCAAGTCAGAGTCAATGAGTTTATTTTGGTAAGATGCCTGAAATGAGGTCTGCGGTTAAGACACGTTTGGTTCCACGTCGTGGGTTTTCTCCGGGTTCTCTGGTTTCCTCCCACAGTCCAAAGACGTGCAGGTGTTCGGTTCATTGATGACTCTAAATCACCCGTAGGTGTGAATGGTTGTCTGTCTCTGTTCGTCTCTATGTGCCCTGTGATAGACTGGCGTCCTGTCCAGGGTGGACCCCGCCTCACGCCCGATGTCAGCTGGGATCGGCTACAGCAACCCCTGCGACCCCGACCCCAGGATAAGTGGTTGCTCATGAATGAATGAATGGTTCCACTTCAGTACATGGGATCGTGAGTGTCGCAGCGAGACGATGAGAGGTTGTCTGGGACATTAGACGTCTCCGTCAGCTGGTACGGGAGGTGATCGTTCCCTAAAGTCCGTACTGGAATTAGGAGAAAGGGGCGTTTAAGTTTGCTGCTCCCTCTGATCGGAACCAGCGAAAAACCACATGAATCTTGATTCTTTTAAAAAGAAAATGACTCAAAAAGATAAATCGATTATTATTATAGTTCCAGATCGTCGATTAATTGTTGCAGCTCTAATCTGCAAATGTTTAACGGACAGTTTGTGTGATAAACTGGGAGGAGCGGAGTTTGAAAGAGCTCGTTCTCGATACTAAAGGTGCAAAAATGCACTTTTGGGGGCGGCGGTAGCTCATCCATGGGTGACTCGGCTGGGAACCGTAGGGTCGCCGGTTCCAGTCCCTGTGTGGACCTTGAATGGAGCGTGGACTGGTGGCTGGAGAGGTGCCAGTTCATCTCCTGGGCAATGCCGAGGCGCTGTTGAGCAAGGCTCGGGGCGCCGATCCATTGGCTGCCCCCTCGCTCTGACATCTCTCCTTAATTGCATGTATATAGGTCCTGTCTGTGCATGTGTGTGTATTTCAGGCCTGTGTGTGTGTGTGTAACATGAATAAAAACAGATTGAAAAATTTAATTCTTCTTCTTCTTCTTGTTAAAAGCTGCCACACAGTGAGACTGACTGTCCTTGAAAACCTCTTTTTCCTGTTTTCCTTTCTGCAGACAATCAGAAACATGGCGGACAACATTTTGTGCTTGTCGCCCGGACTTTGGTTACAACAAAAGCCGAACGAAGCATTGATTAAAACCCTAAATACACAGCCGACCCAGAAACACGTCGGTGCGTCCGTAGTATTTCCTCGTGTGTGTGTGTGTGAATGTGAGTCCGGATGTTTCCGTCGGCGGGCCCTTCCTCGACAAACTCGACCCATTCATCCAGGACAGAAATAACCCCTTCACTCAACAGGATGCCGGGACACTCTTGTTTTACCCAGCAGCCACCGGGGGGAACCGGCCCCGACTCTGATCCACTTCCACTGATTCACCAGGCGAGTGCAGAGCAGACACTCAGCAGAGGATGGTCTGCTGGGCGCAGAGCAGATCAGACGTGATTAGATTACCAAACAAAAGGCGTTCTGCTGCTTCTTTTCGCCCGTTTACAAAACAAAAAAATAGAATTTTCCTATTTTTATCTGAGAAGTTCGCTCGTGACTCCAACGTTGAACCTCTGCGTCAGAGTTTAGATCACCAAGAATGATCTGCGTGATGAGTTACACATATTTACACATGTTTACTCTAACTGCTGCTTTTCTCAGGAGTATTTTCACACTAAACTAAAAGAATATTACGCGGCGAAAAAGCAACATTCATTCATTTTTTTCATTCATCTTCAGGCTCTTGTCCCTGTCGGGGTCGTGGGGGGCTGGAGCCGATCCCAGCTGACATCGGGCTTAAGGCGGGGTCCACCCTGGACAGGACGCCAGTCTATCACAGGACACATAGAGACGAACAGAGACAGACAACCATTCACACCTACGGGTGATTTAGAGTCATCAATGAACCGAACACCTGCACGTCTTTGGACTGTGGGAGGAAACCGGAGAACCCGGAGAAAACCCACGCAGACACGGGGAGAACATGCAAACTCCACACAGAAGGACCCCAGCCGGGATTCGTCACTTGGACCAGGACACTTGAGCAAGACACTGAACCCTCCTGCGGACAGGAGGAGCAGGTGGATCAAGGACGACTCGCTCTTCGTCCGTCTGAGCCACAGCTTTCAACAGTGTATCTGACCTGGCACCGGAAAACCAATCAAACATGGACGCCTCACAACAAAAGTGCATTTTTTTATAATGAATGAACCCCAAATAAATGTCAAACAGTGTTGTGTTGTAAATGCACCGTATTTCATCCCTCACACAACACACACGGTTATTATATGACCATATTATTGCTGCTGACAGGAGGTACAAGTGCCCAAACACGACACACACCAGCACAATAAGAATCTGAACCAGATTCTTGACCCAATTCTCCAAATATCTGAAGTGTTTCAGCCAATGAAATGACAGATCTAAACCAAATAAACGACCCTGAACACCCCCATCTGGGCGCTGTCTCACCGGAGAGAGAGAGAGGCTTAAAACAATGAGTCACAGAGAAAACAGAGGAGAGATCAAAAGAGAAAGACAGGAGAAAGAAACAAATATAGAGAAAGACAGGAGAAAGAGTAGGAGACGGACAGACTGTTATTTTCCAGGGTGTGTCAGTCAGCGTTCATTCGTCCAGTCCGAAACCACAACAACCAACACGCCAACACACCGCCTCACTTCCTGTCGGTGTCTCGGCTGCGAGCACATCGGCTCCAACTGAAGACGTAAATCTTTAACACAAATATATGATTTCCTAAAACAGTAACTCACTGAAGTTTTTACCACACAAACTGGAGGAAATGCTGTATTTGTCGGGGACTATTTTTAGCAGCGGATGAATCCACATTTGTTGCTCTCGTCAGTGTTTGTGTCAACGGGACCTCACTCAGTTTGGCTCTTTGATACAGTTAAAACCACTTCTTAAGTTTCAAAGTTACTTCTTGACAAAACACGTCCATTCAGCAGCCGTTCCAGAGCTTTCTATCCTTACTCCTGTCTTCATCAGCAGTCGTCACCAAAAAGTAGAAGTTTCTTGACCATCATTAGGATGTTAATTGCGTCATTGTTATCAAACTTAAAGAAAGTTAGAAAAGCCTTGTTCTCCTGGTTGAACGTAAACAAACATTGACTGTTTGGGATTTGAGATGTGAACCCAACCATCCAACCATCCATCCATCCATTTATCCATCATCCATCCATCCATTTATCCATCTGTCAAACCATTCATTCATCCATCCATCCAACCATCCATCCATTCATCCATCTGTCAAACCATTCATTCATCCATCCATCCATCCATCCATACATCCATTTATCCATACATCCAACCATCCATCCATTTATCCATTCATCCATCTGTCAAACCATTCATTCATCCATCCATCCATCCATCCATCCAACCATCCATCCACCCAACCATCCATCCATCCATTTATCTTTCCATCCAACCATCCATCCATCCAACCATCCATCCATTTATCTGTCCACCCAACCATCCATCCAACCATTTATCCATCCATCGATCCATTTATCCATCCATCATACTATTTATCCATCTTTCAATCCACCCACTCATCCATCCATCAAACTATTCATCCCTCCCTCCATATATCCATTCATCCATCCATCCACCCATCCAACTATTCATCCATTAATCCACCTACCCACCCACTCATCCCCCCATCCATCAAACCATTTATCCACCCACCCATCTGTAAGACCATCCATCTATCCATCATCTATCTGCCATACCATTATCCATCTGTCAGAAAAAGAATCCATCCATCCATTCATCTCTCAAACATCCATCTATTTGTCAAACATCCATCCATCCGTTATTTCCCAGGGATAAATCCAGATCTGAATCTCTCATGGCTGACTTCTTGTCTCCTCTCTGGTATAATTTGCTGTGTTTTGTCAGAAAGCAGAAGGTGGTTCAGCTCTCACATGCTCCACTCAGGCCTCACTGTGGAACGAGTGCTTGATCTATAATAGATGCTCCTTAGAAAAACTTTAAACTTCCTCCAAACTCCAGAGATCCCCCGCCTGCAGGGCCTTTAATTCAGCAGAAAGGTCTGAACTCACTAAAAAAACACAGGACGGTTCATTATGGATTCTGTTTGAAGTGATGCAGAGCGAAACCTCCGAGCAGAGCCGAGTTACTGCTGAGTCAGATCACCCAGTTCAGGCTGTTTGACGCTTAAAACTGAACCGAACCAATCAGAAGCTGCTCCACCAAAGGGATCCAGAGCTGAGGGTCAACCCGAGGTCGATACAGCATCAATGCACTTAATAAAAGGTCAGATCTGGTGGAATCAGATTATCGCTCTCTCCCCTAAATCTTTCATTTCGGTTGAAATACGCCAGTGTAGAAAAAGCTGCAAACTACACAGTGGGATCCAACTTCACCGGTGACTTGTGCATCGTCAGAAGTCAAACAATATTTCATTTCAGGCGTTTTCCTGCAGGTTTACACACTCTCGTTCAAACAGACGACTGTGGAGACGACTCCCATCACCACCTCCATCCTTCTCTTCTCTCCTCACTGTAAATAAATCACCCTGACAGGTTTGTATTGGTAATGAATCTTCAAGTCGACGCCGTCTGATACAAGCTACAAATGTTCTTCTGCAGGTCTGAATGAACAAAGTAAAGTCTTAAGGTTTCGACATATTTCGCTTCGTTGCATCACTAGAACAAAATCGTTTCTCAAAAAGAAACTCTGTAAATCTGAATGAAGGAAAGAGACACGCTGCCACAAAGCATCAGACAAAGAAAAGCCTCCAAGAAAAACTGCGTAAACTATCGACGTAGTCTCCCCGACTGCACCCACGGGTTTCCAAAGAGCCAACATGAAGCTCAAAGTGGGCGGCTCTGGCCACCTCTGACAGCACCCACCCTTAATTATGCAGAACTTTAAACCTTAATATAATTTAAACGGGTGAGTTATATAAAAAATTCACCCTCTGTACAGTTTTCATGAAGAGAGACCGAAACCGTTTCGTGCACCAGGGTGTAAACATGTTTATCTCTATGGGGATTGACTCACTTTTGGAGCCAGCCTCAAGTGGCCATTCAGGGAACTGCAGCTGTTGGCACCACCGCCGAGTTCACCTTGTTACCGTCCTGATATCGCAAACTCCACTGTGTTTCACTCGCAGATCAGTCTGGTAACGTTTCCTTTCTGAGCTTTGCCTCCACGCTGTTAGCACGTCACACGCTTCACTCATCTGATTGGTTGGTTTGGCCCGTATGTTGGTGACAGACAGATGGTTTATCCAATCAGAAACCAGGATTTTTGCCCCTTCCCAAAACAAACCAAACCAGAGTTCCCACATGGATCTGCTGAGAAACAGGTTCCCATCGTGTTGGCCTCATGTACAAAAATGCACATAGCAGAAGACTTTTACAGCAATCGGCTCTCCTAAAAACCCGCCTTACCTCGACTGTTCGCCGCATTTCAGCCTTTGTTGTTGCTCAAAAACTGCTCTTATTGTAAATCGCAGCATCCGTACCCAATATGTTATGATCTACTAAACTCAAGCACGATACGAGAGGAGTAAATCCCAGGCCGAACTGTGGAATACAACTTTAGCGACGGCCTTCGGGCCCAAAAAGACTTTTTCCCAATGACTTAAATGGCGAAAGAGACGTCTGTAAATCCGTGGATACACTTTTTCAAGCGCCGTAACCCTCGCTTATGACTTCAACATCCGAATTTGATCTATTTGGTCCAATAACATTTGGAAAATCTCGAAGAGCAGCAGAGCAAAATCATTTAATCCCCATTTAAATTAGGCAGAGTGCTCGGACGGCGGACATCTTTAGTGCAGAAGTTGAACTCTTTTGGCTTCGTACAGCCACGACAAACCGCCGTTTTTGTTACCTTCGCCGCCATTCCTGTACGCGAGCCGCAAGGGGCAAGTAAGTGAGATCCAACTCTTGTTTCGTTTGAAAGCTTTGTCTCCATATCACCCGTCCACTCTGGTTACACCTTGATAAGTTAACCTGCTTATTGTCGCCTGTTCACTTCTGTCACGCCAGACACACCTGCCCCGCCCCCCCACGCCATCGAAGGGACGTTAAAAGTCCGAGAATGCCGAGCAACTCACCTGTACACGGCCGGGTAGGGCGGGGCGTACAGGTACCTGTCCTCCAGAGCCCCGCCCCCCCAGCACAGCAGGTAGCTGGCCATGCCGGCGTGGCCCCGCCCACTCTCGCGCCGTCACCCTGTGATGTCACAGAGAGAGAGAGCAGCCGCCAATCAGCCGACATCCACAACATCGAAGGCGTCACCGGGGGAACAGGAGCGACCTCATCCAAACGTTAATGTGATGACGTCATTATAATCCTCATCAGTTTCCTGTCCGGCTGTCTCTCATTCACAGTGTTTTCCTCCGGCGGCGGCGGCGGCGGTGGCAGGAGCAGCAGCTTCTCCTTTAATCCGTCTGTTTTCAATCCTCCTCTTTGGTCTGCTTCAGTTTTCCTCCTCGCTGCTCTGTCAGCTCCCTCCTCCTCCTCCTCCTCTTCCTCTCAGTTTCTTCCACACTTTAAAAAACGGCCGGCTTCTCTCTCAACAACTTCGCCGCACAACTTTCCCTCTCTTCTCCTCACAGTGAGATCTCCTCCTCCCTCCACTCGCGTCCATCAGATGGGTTATTTTCCTCCACTGATGGGGGAGGAGGTATGTGTTTCCTCCCCCGTTTGACCCGGGACGCCCCTCCTCCTCCTCCTCCTCCTCCCTTCTGTCGTCTCCTTCCCCTCTTCCTCTCTTTGTCTCCTCTTACCTTCCTTTCCCTCCATCGACCTTCCGTGAAGTTTGCGTCGGGCACTTTTCTAGCAGCTCAATAAACCTCAGTTCTCCAGTTACGGACACGGGGAAACAAACTGCAGCGCGGCTATGAGCAAAAATAACCCTCAGGCGCGCGCACACACACACACACACACACACACACACACACACACACACACACACACACACACACACACACACACACACACACACACACACACACACACACACACACACACACACACACACACACACACACACACACACACACACACACACACACACACACACACACACACACACACACACACACACACACACACACACACACACACACACACACACACACACACACACACACACACACACACACACACACACACACACACACACACACACACACACACACACACACACACACACACACACACACACACACACACACACACACACACACACACACACACACACACACACACACACACACACACACACACACACACACACACACACACACACACACACACACACACACACACACACACAGACGCACACACACATTCATTCATAAACAACTGAATGAAAACACACTTTTCTCTGAAACTGTCACTTTTCTATTTCACGTCATTTTTAAACCTCTTTCCTTTTTTATGTGCACCTTTATTTTTATATAAAGCAAATTTTATTGCATCTTTTGGTAGAAAATAAATTTGCCAAAGAATTACAGTTTTATTATTATTTATTATTACTATAAAATACAAAGAGTAGTTTAAATTTTTAGGTTTTGTGTTTTTGTCGGGCAAAGACAAATAATTTTAGCCTGAACATTAAACAAATATTATTTTGTAAAACTAATTAATACAAATATTTGCAGGTATTCACATATTTTACGTTTTATAATAATAAAGAAATTAGTAAAAAGTGTGCATAAAAATACAAAGAGACCTTTGTTTGTTTAACATTAATAATAATAACAAAAATAATAATATAATAATAATAATC
Source organism: Echiichthys vipera (assembly GCF_963691815.1). Lineage (NCBI taxonomy): Eukaryota > Metazoa > Chordata > Actinopteri > Perciformes > Trachinidae > Echiichthys > Echiichthys vipera. The sequence continues at coordinate 4,002,464 of NC_139836.1, read as the reverse complement.
TAATATAGAAATTAGTAAAAAGAAAAAATGATTGTGCATAAAAATACAAAAAGAACTTTAATGTTTTTATTTATAAAAAAATAATAATAATAATAATAAATGGGTAAGAATGTAAAAAATAAATTGTGCATAAAAATAAAAAAAAGACATTTAATGTTTGTTTTACAGTATTAATAATAATAATAATAATAATAATAATAATATAAAAATGTCTAAAAGCTAAAAGAGACAGTTTTAAATAAATCCCAAGAATTAATTTACATATTTTTTATATTTTTTCATGATTGTAATGTTTGTTTTGTTATAATAATATTAAGGAAATTACGACTAAACATCTTAAGCTACATTTAAATTAATTTAAACTCTTTTTACAACTAAACTCTATAAAATAAGACGTCCTGGTACTTTCTGTAGTTGTAATAACAAAAGCGTTCAGACACTATAGGAACGTCTACAGGCTTCAATGGCTGAAGCAGCAGGCGGGTGACCGGTCAGAGGTCAGAGGTCAGAGGTCACGGCGCCCAGACAGCAGATGGAAAAGATCCAGGAGGAGGAAGAAGAGGAGGAGGAGGAGGAGGAGGAAGAGGAGGAGGAGTGGGAGGTCTTTCTCTCCAACACACACTGAAAACGCAGGCTGAATGGATCCATCTGGAATTTCCCTCTATAGGCTGATAAAAGTGTGTGTGTGTGTGTGAGTGTGCGTGCGTTTGTGCGTGTGTGTGTGTGTGTGTGTGTGTGGGTGCGTGTGTGTGTGTGTGTGTGTGTGTGTGTGTGTGTGTGTGTGTGTGGGAGGAGTCTCCTAACACTGAATGAAACAGAGAAAGAAGAAGAAGCTGTTGCTGTTGTTTGGGTGGGATCACGTTTGAATTCTCCATTTTGCTTTCAGGAAACTTTCCCTGCGGTTCGATTTGATTTCAACTGGAAACAATAAAGTTTGTGTTTGAATGTGAACTCTCTCTATAAGCGTGTGTGTGTGTGTGTGTGTGTGTGTGTGTGTGTGTGTGTGTGTTTGTGTGTGTGTGTGTGTGTGTGTGTGTCCACACCCAGTGGAGGGAGGCCAAAGGAAAACAGTGAACTCCTCCAGACTGAAACTCTGAAACCTCCCAGCTGCAGTTTCACTGTTTTCACTTCATTCCTTAAATGTCTCAATACGTTCATGAGTTCATGAGTTTCTCTCAAAAAAGCTGCGGCGGAAAGAAACAAAAGTACTTTTACTCTTTACGTGAATATTTCACATTCTCTGCTACTTTATACTTGAGTGCTCCGCTTCACCTCAGAGGGTGTTATTGTACTTTTTACAGCACTACATTAATCTGCCTGCTTTAGTTTAGCTAAATCAATGTCGTTATGAACACGAATAAAAGAGATTTACTGTGATTTTGTTACAAAGAACGGGTCAAACGATGCTGAAATAACCGCATCCATAAGGGGGGAAGGTAAAGCTTAGATCATGTTCATCCTTGAGCCATGAAAGTCTAATTTAACCAAATACACTTAAAGCAACTTAATAAACGTGTTTAATTGAGCCCTGACTTAACTGATCTAAACTCTTCGTTAACGTAGCGACGTTTCCTGCTTCGCCAGGACCTGCACGCAAATCTGGATGCCAGAAAAGTGTGTAACCGCGCCCACGAGGTCCCCGTCACCGAATAAAGACCCACAATCCCCTCAAAATACAGACAAATAAACAAAGATGTCGCCTGTCGAGCCACAGCTGTGGAAATGTCCTATTCAAAGCGTCTAAAGTGGCTAAAGAAGCCACAACACACAAATTATGAGAATATCTGAGGAGATGCCGACAGGAAAAAGCTAAAAAGTCGTGTGAATTAGGGCGCACTCCCACTGTGCCTCCGTCCCGTGCCCCGTGCTTTAGGGTCCTTGTCCCCCCCTCCAGGCCCGTTTGTACTCACACTACCTGGGCCTCGGAGAATGCTTCTTGCTGCCTATACGTCATCACGCCGTAACACGTCACACGCATTGATGACGTCATGGCGATGCGTGGCTTTGTTTCCAGATCTTTCCGTAGACCTCAGAGTTTTTGTGCGTCTTGTCGACTGTTTTTGAATCTTTTCATCGACCAAATCTGCAGTAAACACTCCACCTCCGCATCACACCAACCTGAACCTTTCACCGCCATTGTTTGAAATGTCCGCGCATGGTCCCTCCTTCTTTTTTCTACGTCCCAACAGGCGCACAGGAAATGACCTCAGAACCGCCGTAGGCCTCATGCTCATACACGTGCAAAGGTGCTTTACTAAAGCCAACCTCTCCCAAACGGACCGTGGATGGTAAGCATGCTGCACCTAGACGTGGTACAGGTGCACTCACACTGGTCAAAGGAACCAGACTTTAGCCGTGAAACGTCCTGGGGAACGGTACAGATGGACAGTGGGAGTGCGCCCTTAAATGTTCAACATATTAAGGAGTTTCCATATCCTGTTCAATGCATCAACCCTAAAAGCGTTAAAACTTTTACGCACATTTGAGGAAGTTTTATCACATTTTTTTAAGGCGAATCTTCCAGATGCACGTTAAAACAAGTCGTAAACACGGCTAATGATGGATTATTGAAGGGGCCCCTGTCCTTCGCCTGCAAACTGTCCCTCGAAGAGACAAAAACCAACCACCAAGAGATGTAAAAGGACCACAGATAAACAAAAAAAGCAACACAAAGAGACACACAACCACAGAAAGATGCATGAAGACTACAAAGAGACACAAAATGACTCCCAAAAAAAGTCAAAACCACCACAGAGTGTGTGTTTTCCTCTGTGCCTAGGGGCCCGTGATCTCATCATCCACTCATGCTGCTGATGTAGTCGAAAACAGCTCACACGTAATTAAGTTCACACCCTTCTCACTCCGGGTTTGTGAGTGAACACAATACGCCGTTTGAGTTTTTCGGTTATAAAACGGTCATAAAACTCCCCGCACACAAACGTGCTGACAGCGACAGAAACGAGCGCCATTACAGTTGAAAATATGTGAAGAACGTTTTCTCAGTGCGGAAAAAACGACTCGAGTGTGACGAATTATCTCTCATTTTATCTGAATTCAACTTCTATCATGAAACGAGCTTCAGTTTGTTCAGAAAGAGCCTCAATAAATACAAAGTGTGTGTGTTTGTGTGTGTGTGTGTTTTTGTGCACGTCAAACACGCTATAATTAAACTCATGTGTTGTTTCACAGCCTGGGCGTACGGTCCAGTCAAATCCTCACACACACACATGCATATAAACACACGCTAGTGCTTCAATACTTGTGAGGACCCTCATCGACATAAAGCATTCCTCAGGTTTGGACCGGCACAAGATTTAAAGGTAAAATGTCTTTTCCAAACACACTATGAGGTAGTGAGGACCAGACAGCGCCCTAACTTTCCCTATAACACCCTCACTCTTGAGGTCTGAGACTCAAATTGGTCCATACACACACACGCACACACACACTCACACACACACTCACACACACAGAACCATGTGTAACTGTGACCCCATCATGACTCTCTGGTGCTGCTGTGTGGTCGATCGTTGTTACTGCAGCAGGTTTCACTCCTGATATTTATTGAGATGTTTGATTGTTTGTTCTTTCTAATACGTTTTAAACACAGTCTTGACTTTTACACACAGTTCTCTGTCTGCAGAGTTGTTGCATGGAAACTATGTCTCGTCCAATATGCAACCTGCAGCTGCTGTAGTTTCACCTCAGAGACTTCAGCATCAGAAGAATGTGTTATAAAAAGCTTCAGTTGGTAAAAAGCAGTGAGACCTCTTCTTGCAGCTCTCCTCCCTCTGTCCTGAGTCAATCAGTCTGTTCAATCTGACGTAACACCCTTTCAAAATAAGATTTCGGGGTCCAAACGCTCCGTTGAAACAAAACAGACACAATGGCCGAACATGTGGACAATTACGATCACCTCTTTCGTCGGTTTTTCATCCATAATAAAGAGATAAAATGACAATTATGTTGTTTTTAAAAACTCAGATCTGTTCAAACAACGGGGAACACGGCACTGCGGAGGCTATGGGTGCTACGTAAAGTCTTAACAGCCGGATAGGAACGCACTCTCTCTCTGAAATGACCCATGATTGGTCTCCTCTGGCTAGATTTTCTAAAGCCAAGAGAAGCTACAGAAGTCTAGTTTCTCTACAAAAATATCTGAGCGGAACAACAGATTTGGGATTTCTGGCCCAACTTCACACATCCAAACTGCATGGAGACTGAAAACATCCTTAAAGGGTCATTCACAAAGGAAGCAAACACTTCTTGTCATCAGTCTGGACCCGCACCATCAGCTCTGACTCACCTGAGGCTGCTGTGGAGCGAAGGGGCCGAGCTCGCCTTGCGGAAGCCGTCTTTGAGGATGGAGCGGCGCCAGGACTCTTTCTCCGACTTGGATCGAACCGGAGGGCCGTGGTCGTCTTTGGAGCCGCCTCGGAGCCCCGCCCCGGAGGCATTGAGGGTGATTTCGGAGCGAGACGTCTCCGAGGGAGCGGACGGGTCTGGACGGGCCAGCGGGGCGAAGCTCAACTCGATGATCTGCTTGGCGCTCTCGCAGATCTGACTCTGAAGACACAAACATGTCGGTGTTACCTCCTGCAGTCTTACAGGAAGTGTCTTTATTTTCAGCTGCGCTCTCCTACCTGGATCTCCGGGGTGAGGGTGGGCAAGTCGAAGGTGAACACGGACGTGGATCCAGAGGTCAGAAGGTCGACGCTGTCCAGGCTGCTGTACGAGGTGCCCTTGGCCCGGTGAGACTCCATGATGCTTTCAAAGTGGCGGCTGAAGGAGTCGAGGTTACTCTCCGAGGGTCGGCGGGGGCTGCCGATGGAGATGGGAGACTTGAGGCCGCCGTGTGAGTCAGACCCCGACAACGGTCTGGAAAGTAAACAAACGGCAAACTTTACTTTACTTTAAACTTATTATATTGCACAGAAATGTCCATAAATCCACAGAGAAATCACAGAAAAAAGACGCAGAACTTGAGAATCAAAGTGTTTTAAAGTGTAATTTCACCACAACAAAGTGTGGTCAGAGGGGATCAGAGGGGATCAGAGAGAGGCCAAGGGTTGGGGGGCTGCCCACCTCAGATTAGAGGGCGTTAACATTTTTAATTTTGTTAACAGAGACGTCCCCAAACGAACGACTAAAACATCTAAAACTGGTCTCGAGTTGCAGGGCACAGTGTAACTCACTGAAACAATGGCAGTATTAGACTTCCTGTCAACATCTCCTAGAGCATTGTGGGAGCTGTAGTTCAAACCTCTGAGCATGATTATTATGGGAGGTCATTGTGGCGCCCACTGCGTCCTGCTCACCCCTTCAGCAGCAGGCCGAACACCTCGTCCTCTTCCTTGGTGGCTCTCTGTCTCTGTCGGTCTCCCAGCATCCGGACGGTGGCCCAGCTCACCACTCCTTCTTCCTCCTCCTCCTCTTCTTCTTCCTCGTCGTCGTCCTCCTCCGCGTCCTCCACCTTCCCCCCACCTGTGCGGAGTTGCGGGGATGCGTCGGCGGGGCTGAAGCTCGAGTTCCCCAGGACGCTGCGGTTACTCCCAAAGGCCGAGTCCGCCTCCTCGGCTCCCTCGGCCTCCGCCCGCATCACCTACACAACAATGATCAATATTTCATGAACATTAAGAAATTCTAGATGAGGTGATGAACAACTTTAATAAAAGACAGAAGGAAATCACCTCGTCCAGGTCGGTTTCCCTGTAGCACCGCAGCGGCACCGCGTCCAAGTCCGTCTCAGAGTATTTGATGGTTTGGCGGATTATGCCCGTCTTGGTGGTGGAGCCTCGGGGGTCGGGGCTCACCAACTCCACCTCAACCTGCCGCACCTCGTGATGAGACAACTTTGGACCGCCGCTGTCCCGCCCCCTCCTCTGATTGGCTGGTTTCAGCTGGAGGGAGGAGGGAGGGGGGGGGCTGGGTGAGCCACTGGTCGGAGGCGTCGTGGACGGAGCGTCTGCAGGAGAAAAGAAGCGTTTTGATTTGATGTTTGATGAAGTTTTAAAGATCACAACAGGTGTACCACAGGGTTCTAGACTACACTACGTTTCATTTACCATTTTTACAAACAATATTAAAGGAGCATCCAGCCAAACGAGGTGAAGATACATTTCTATGCAGATGACACAGTTATATATAAACCTCTTGTCAAATTTAAACTTTTATTTTATTTCTATATTTATTTTTGATTATTAAACTATTATAACTGACCTCCAAGCTGCCTTTCACACACTTACGTTATCATTTTATCAATGAAAAATAACCATATCCAGAAATAACGCCCATTCTGTGAGAAACCATTTTAACTGGGTATTCAGTTAAATTATAAAATCTCAAATTCAAACTGTTGATGGATTAAAGTAATGATAATCACGTAGTTGTGGTACCTTAGATATAGAGGACTTATATATCAGGGCACGATAAGGCCACACATTTCCACAGCAGGTAAATCCAAAAAAGTGTCAAAGTGAACAAGTCTCAAAAGCTGCTAAATAAAGAACAGGAAGTGAGTAGTGGTAGTAGTGTAGTAATACGTGTCAGTTTAGCTGCATACTGTAAGACCTGTTCTAGCTGATGTTAAGCTTCAGCTAATTGGCTTAGAAGGAGTCTGGAAGCTCCCGAAGCTGCTTGTTTACTTCACTTTGCGGAGAAACAATGAAAGAGAAAAGACAGAATGGCCCTTTGACCTTTTCACTCCTGATAACAACACGGCTCATACCCTGCTGTATTCCCAGTGAGAAGGATGTATGAAGTTATAATAAAGCAGTTCTTCCCCAACCTAAAACTAGTGCTCAGCAAGTGCTCAGAAGAGTTGAAATAGTTAGCTAACAGTAAAGTCATATTAGTGCCTACTGCAAAAAATAAAAACATAAAAGAAGACAGCCTAAACATCACTACTTCTAGGTTCACTGACTGAATTTTGAGCACGATGGTGGTGTAACTTGAGCTCATTTCATTTAATATTAGTAATTGGGACTTCGTTGTCGATTATCCTTTTGCCCCAAATTATTATTTCAATTCTATTTTTTTTCGTATTTGGTTACCAAAATGTAAACATCAATAAAAAGATGACTGAATACAAATTAAAATAGTACCTTTACTGCAGCGACTGTCCTCCGTCTGCCCTCCAAACAGAAACTCCCACTTTGCTTGGGCGATCTTCTGCGAACGCGAGGACGGAGTCGTCGTCGACGCCGAGCCACCTTCCGACTGCACGAGGAGGAAAGACAGCAGCGTAATGAAATAATCTGTATCTTATGGAAATCATCTATAACTAGAAATTATGGCTATTTGTGCAAATACACGTTTGTGTTTGAACTAATAGTTCTAGAAGGAATTTGTTTTGATACACACTGCACCTTTAAATTTTAAAATAAAATAAAAATGTTACTCAATAAAACCTTCTTTTCTCTACAGGTCAGTAGGAATGCAAGGTGTACACAAGTGCATTAACATCAAAACTACATTAAGTCACTTTAAAATCATGAAGTGAAATTGTTAAAAATACGATTTAGCAAGAACAAGAAAAAAGGTGCATCCAACAATCTGGAAGCTGAAGAGAAACAGTTTTGTTAGCATCAAACAACATCCCCATTAATCTTAGAGCCAGAAGTGCTGCAAAGCCTCATGGGAGATGTAGTTGTTGAATGCTAACAAGACACTTTTTTTTATGTTTGTTGCAATGATGAGGCTGATGATAGAAACCCTCCATGATAAAACACACGAGGAACAGACACTTACTCGCTGGTGGGGCTTTGGATTTCTGGTGCATATTTATTGTTATTAAGGTAAATGTGACAATAAGTCATGATGTGATGGGAAGACTCACCCTCCGCACAGATCCAACACATACACTTAAACATACTACCAAACCCTGCCCACCCTTTCCCCCAGCAGACCTGTATCCCTGAGCCGGTGTCTGCCGTATCGTGGCTGGACTGGCTCGAGGTTTCGGGGGACAGACTGTCATTTCTGTCCAGCTGGGAGTCTCCCATGCTGCCCGTTACCCCACTGGAGCTTTGAGAGGATGTCCCAGCAGCCCCACTGTGATCCTGAACCTCCTCCCTCTCCTCTTTGGACACACTTATAACTGGCGTCTGGTGTTCTTGCAGTGAAGTCTTTATTCCTTTGTCTCCTACGACCCTTTTATGATACTCCTCTTTGCTTGGAGTGTAAACTCTAGAGGTTGATTGTCTGTAGGTTTCTTCACAGAGTTGGTCTCCATCCTGGACTGGTTCAGCTTCCCTCCACTGCTGGTGCCTGGAGGTCCAGCTCACAGGCATTGCTTCTGTGTTTTGGCTGAAGAGAAGTCTCCTGGAGAGTTCAGGGCTGTCCTTAGGTGATCGGTCCAAGAGGTGATCATGTTGCTTCCGCTCCGTGACAGGCAATTTGTAGTCTCCAGTGTACTGCGGCGGCTGGTAGCGATGCAGGGCAGACACATCCTTAGTAGGTGATGAATCCCTTAGATGCCGTGGGTCCAAAACTGGTGATTGAGAGGTGGCTGCACGGTGCAACCTTGCTGGCAAGGCTGGAGATGCTGGCGAAGACAGGCCTTTCTGGGATAAGAGAGGAGAGACGCGTCCTGGTCTTGTTTGAGGTATTGCTTTATCTGTTTTCCATCTGTGGTTTTGGTTGTCACCCTGTAGAGGCTCAGGGGAGATTTGCCCATGAAGAGTGGCATAAGGTTGGGATTCTCTCAGGGCTGACCCTACCATCTTTGGACTTTCTGACCTCATTGACTCAGCTTGAGGATAAATTGGAGAGGGCGTCCGCCTTTCAGCAAAAATGGTGGATAATTTGGTAGCCTCTACAGCTAACTTACACGCCACTTCAGCGTTTAAGGATGGGGAGATGCTCCTCCTGCCATTGGTAGGGCTGACTGAGTCACTGGCTCTGCTACTGCAGCGGGACGATTTGTAATGAGTCTTGCTGGATAAGTTATCATTAGTACTGTAGTGCATACTGTCTGTAGCATTATGACTGGTGTTGGTGATGTTGGAACTATAACTACTATTAACACTGTGTTGGGGACTCCCACTAGCTTGATAGCCAGTCCTGGGATGGTTGCTGGTGGGGAAAATGCTAGTTGGGATCTCATGCTGAATGTCTGTGGGTCTCCCTGCAGGTAACGGTGGGTGAAATTTGCTGGACATCCTGGGGCTTTCCTCCCCCACCCATGGCCTCTGCTGGCTCTGGGGCTGGCCATGACAGTAAAGAACTGAGGTTGGAGTCACTGAGTGGGAGGAGTACCCAGTGTGAGCACACAGGTGGTCAGAGGCAGGACTTCTGGGTAATCCATTGGCTGAACTACTACAGACTCCCCTGTCCAACTCCAGGAGCTGGGCCTTGGATGGCAGGGTGCGGGTGCTGCGGGGCAGGACAGGTGAACCCCCCCACGACCGGCAGCGTTGTGACCGGTAGTGCCATGGCAGGGTTGGGCTGCAATTATCTGGGCTGTGACCAGCAAATCTGCACCTAAGTTCTGGGGATCCAAAATCCTCCAAAGCCCTGTAAGTGGCATCTCTGCCAAGTGCATCTGGCGTAGCCCTCTGCAGGTAAGGGGAGCTCTGTGGGGACTGAGTCCGATGTGGGTCAGGGTGACTGGGATAAGGGTCGCTCTGACCTTGCTGCCCATTGTACCACACTGGGTCACTCAGCCTCTTCCGGAGATGGCCAGGGAGCAGCTGCCCCTCCATTCTGTTAAGAGGATTGTCCAAGTCATTTTGGCACAGAGAGGTACGGCGGCCCCCCATGCTGTGAACGTTAGCCTTCTCTATGAAGCCATAGGTCACCACAGATGTCTTCCCCTCCTCACCCCCCACCCCTGGGACCTCATAGGACCGGCGGTTGCTGGTAGCTGGGAAGGGTACAGTCAGCATCCCAGAAGATGTGGAAGATGGGGATATAGGCACCCTTCCCCTGTAGGGATCCATGTCAGAGGAACGGGTGTGTCCCAATGAGCCATGCTGGCCTGGACCACCAGGAGCAAGGACCTGGAGTATTTGGCCCAAATTGTCATGCGCCACATCCTGCCGGTGGAACTTGGTGGGAGACCCTGTAGCGTCAGGGTTTTGAAGTTGGAAGCTGACTGAGTGCCTGGAGGAAGATTTTGAGGGGGGTAAGCTAAGGCTTCCAACCCTAGTTTGATGCTGAGAGACTGGGGAAAGATCGTGACTGCGGTTGGAGCTGGAGCTTCTCTGGGAACGAGGGAAGGCGTTTGGGCACTGAAGCATCAGATGAGCAGTCCCGTCATCTCTTATTCCCGGCACCTTCCCTTCCTCCTCAGCAACAGACCTCACCTCAACGTACAGGTGGAGGACATTACCTGCCTGAGACATGTTGGCACCGTAGCCAACTGAATACCCTAATATCTCCTTTTCTTTGGACCTTTGCTATTTGTGCAATGGGTCCCTTGGCCTCCTGGTACCCAGTAAAGTGCCAAACTGTTTGATGAGGGTCAGAGGTGGAATTGGACTACCAGATATGTCCTCCATCTGCTCAGCATCTCTTCAACCTACAACAGGAAGTAGAGATAGAGACAAAGTTAATATTAAACGCTTTATCATCAAGAGACATCCATAAGCAAGTTCAAAACTTAACTTTCATCGAGATCTCACAACCCCCTTTTCTGACACTTCCTAACTCATCAGAAAGAAAAAGAAAATATAACAAAACAAGAAGGAGAAGTCCAGGCACCCCTTACTCCTAAGGTCCCTCAGAAGGATGCTATTTTGATGTTCAGGTCAGCAGGAAAGCAGTGCTCCTATAACTTAATTGGTTCCACATATCCACAATAAATGTCATTTTTATGTTCTAAAGTGCAACTAAAGGAGGTTTCCCACTCTACAAGCCATAAACTTTGCTGTTTGTGTTGATCGAGTTTGACAACTAGGTAATGTCATTTAGTGTCCTCAACCAAACTGGGTCACTGCTACAATCAGAAACCAAAGACGTCACGTTTTATTCATCACAGAAAGAGAGCAAGTCAAACACTACTGACAGACACATTTGTAGTGTTAAAACAGTGTAAACGTCGTGAAATCTGCTCATTAAAATCAAATTAGGTTGATTTTGGTAAGTTAAAGTGCAGAAATAAAACACTATGGTGAGAATCACTGAGAACTAGAATTACCGCCTTGTGGTTGTATGACTCCACCTGCCAGTGAAGTCGCAGTTTACATCCATGTCTGTCCAGACTTACGTAATATACATGTGCAGTGAAGACTTTTGAGGTTCTAGTGGTCATAAAGTAAGTTCTAGGAGATCTTAAGCATTGTATTGGGATCCTTAACAAGGTTTAAGTGGTTACTGAGGAGGTTCTAGGGTACGTAAGGACATTTTGAAGGCATTGAAAGGAGGTTCTAGCAGTCCTTTAAGGGGTTTAGTATTTTGGTCAGGATATTTAGGAGTTTTTTAGGATGTTCTAGTGGTCACTGAGGAGGTTCTAGGGTACTTAAGGACATTTTGAAGGCAATAAAGGAGGTTCTAGCAGTCCTTTTAGGGGTTTAGTATTTTGGTCAGGATATTTAGGAGTCCTTCAAGATGTTCTAGTGGTCACTGAGGAGGTTCTAGGGTACTTAAGGACATTTTGAAGGCAATAAAGGAGGTTCTAGCAGTACTTTTAGGGGTTTAGTATTTTGGTCAGGATATTTAGGAGTTTTTTAGGATGTTCTAGTGGTCCATTAATAGGTTGCAGTGGTCACTGAAAAGGTTAAAAAGGTACTCACTGGCAATAAAGGATGTTCTAGCAGACCTTTAAAGGGGTCTAGTATTTTGATTAGGATATAGGAGTCTTCTTCTTCTGTTCTAGTGGTCGCTGAAGAGGTTCTAGGGTTCATTAGGAAGTTCTAGGAGACCTTAACATTGTCTTGAGGTCCTTTAAGAGGTTTAAGTGGTCACTGAGGAGGTTCTAGGGTACCTAAGGACATTTTGAAGGCAACAAAGGAGGTCCTTTTAGGGGGTTTTGTATTTTGGTCAGGATATTAAGGTGTTCTTTGAGATGTTCTAGTTTTTGCTGAAGAGGTTCTAGGGTTCTTAAGCACAATTTAAAGGCAATAAAGGATGATTTATGATGTTCTAGTGGTCGATAAAGGGGTTCTAGTGGTCCTTGAAGAGATTTAAGGGGTCCTTTGAATTAACATCTTTTGAAAAAAATCTGTTCATGCGTCCAATAGAGTTCAGTATGTTTGGAGAACAAAGGAGAACTGAAGTTGTTCTGAAAGCTTTAGCTTGGATGCTACTCTCATTCATAACCCATCCGTAAATTAACTCAGCCTTAAATTAACTAAGTTGTAAATGAAAAGTCTGCTGTTCTGTTAAGACCACTTGTGTCCTTATCTGCCACATTAATTAAATGTCCAACACGGAGACGGGAACAAGTAATCCAGCAGGCGCCAAGCGACACATGTGAGTTTGATTTGTCTATTAATAGAGGATTTAAAGCAGCTTGGATGGCGTTCAGGTGTGAACAGCTATTGAACAAGCCGTCTGAACCGCAGGTTGTACAAACAAAAACATACAGATTGATTTTATAGTTCGGTTGCTCTATTTTCGCTCTTTGCTGTACGTCTACAGTTTCCATCTGTGTCTTGCCGCTTGTCTATTGCAGATTTTACGGTAAATCTGCAGCTGTCTGCCTCAGTGTGAATCAGAAGGAGACATAGTTTCTATGCTGTTTTTTTAATGGAGGTCAGTGGTTTAGATCACGAGGAGCGTCTGAAGTCACATGAAAACACAAGAGGTTGTATAAAAAAGGATAAGATGGTGTCCTCTTGTCTGACGGATCTTTAGAAATACTGAGGTCATGAGCTGAAGTCACCCCCCACTAAAACAATTATAGTAACAAGGTTGTCACCACAGACCACGGTGTTTAATATCTATGGTTGTCACAGTTAATGAAACTGAGCCTCTTCACAGGAGGATACAAAGCAAACCACGTCATACACACATAAGGGTTTCTGTGCTGTTGAAGCTTCTCACAAGAACCAAGAGAACGGAGCACATTACGCTTGCTCTTAAACATTTACACTGAAAACTAAATTACTTATAGAAGAGACATTAATGTGCTGCTAATTTAAAAATCTACCACAAATCTCACAATTAAAATCTTGTTTTTGGGGCGGTAGTAGCTCAGTCCATAGGTGAATGTGCTGGGAACCGGAGGGTTGCTGGTTCAAGTCCCTGTGTGGACCACGAATGGAGTGTGGACTAGTGGCTGGAGAGGTGCCAGATCATCTCCTGGGCACTGCCGAGGTGCTGTTGAGCAAGGCACCGAACCCCCAACTGCTCGGGGAGCCGGTCACTGGCAGCCCCCTCGCTCTGACACCTCTCCATTAGTTGCATGTATATAGGGCCTGTCTGTGCATGTGTGTGTATTTCGGGCCTGTGTGTGTGTGTAACATGAATAATAATAGAGTGAAAATTGAATTTCCCCATTTGCGGGACTAATAAAGGAATTCTTCTTCTTAAATTCTTTATTTATTTTTTGTTTTTGCATCTTTAATTGTTCATAAATGTCCTTCTAATTGCTTTTCTTTGCCTGTAAAACACTTTGAATCGCCGCAGCTTTTGAAAACGTGCTGTATAATTAAAGCTGCCTTTCCTTTCATTGCTGTATTCTTTAACTGCTGTCATCAGATGCAAAAATCAAAACCCAGACAGCAACTTTCTCTGCAGCACCGAAACGTCACGCGAGATCTCAGGCGCTGGGGACGCTGGTTAAAGGGGCTCCAGGCAGCGTCATTTCACTATAGGTCAGTGTGTCGCGTTAGTGTCCAAGCATTACAGGACAGCGAGATTAAACCAGAACAGTCTGCACATTTCAATCAGACCCGTAATCGACTTGTAAGGACGACCTGGCAACATGGACCTGTGGGTAAGGCCCAGACTTGTAAAACACTCTCTGGGTTCACTAACTCTCATGCTGCTGCAGAGGTTTGCTGTTATTTTCAGCAGGATTAGTGGTTAAAAAAGACGTTCTATACTCGGTTGATCAACGAAATAAACTGCTTGTTGATGAATTTTAATGCCGGAAAAGACCATAAGGTCCATTTTCGCTGGACTTACACTTTAAATGTTAGAAAATGTAGCCTTTTCAGGGCTTTTAGCCCCATATACAGAGGCTAAAAGTCCTCGCCACAGCGGCCCGGGTTCAACACTGACCTGTTGACTTTTGCTGCAGGTCACCCCCCCCCCCCTCTCTCATCCTGTCATCCTCCGAGCGGTACAGTCCAAATAAAAAGGCACAACAGGCCAAACAAAGCATCTTTAAAAACGCGGATATGAAAAGTGTTCAGTGAAGTCAGTGAATCACTGTGGCGATGATTCATCGATGATTTAATGAAACGCAGGAGAGCTGCAACTTCTCTGCTGAAACAGAACCTGAAGTTCACCGCGTGTGTGCTGCAGAACCTGAGCGAGCTGCTCTCCATCTGGATAACGACACCTCACATGGAAATTCAAGGGCAATCTAAAGGGCGGCGCGTGCGTGCGTGCATGCATCATGTTATCATTATTTTATAAGCGGACGGGTTGCGGATGGGTGTCATAAAACATCATCAATGCGAAAAATGTGAATTGCATTCTCTAAAATGCGAACACGTCGGGTTTGGATGGCGACGCAGCGCTGTGAACTGCCCCCCCATCTCACCTCGACTCAAACCGGGTTTTTTGTCTCTTGATTCAGCAGCCGATCAACAAAGTCAGCTGGTCGGGTCAGTAACAAACTGTCAGCTCGTGGGAATGGCAATTTTGGACGGAGGTTCAACGAGCGTGCGCGCGAGAGAGAAAAAGACAGACCGGGTAAATGTGTCCATGTTTGATTCCTGGTCACAAACTGTATAAAAAAATGGACGTAGCGTCTCCGTCGAGGTCCGTTCTCTCAACTTGATCCAATCGTCCTCGCCTACGGGAGTCTCCATCTTGTCAGACTTTGACTCCGCCTCATTTCCTCTGACCAAAAAAGGGCATGTATGTGACGTTGGGGGGAGGGGCGTACTTCCATCTGGCTGACGTTTACCTCCGAGGAGAAGTGAGGGCCAGAGGCTAACTGTCACTCAAGAGGCCCCGCCCCTAATTATTCATAAACTTTAACCTCCAATAAAATAAAAACTAGCCCCTCCCCCTCAGTGTTGTCATGGAGATATGACCTGAACACACAGACCATAATGTTTTTTTGTCCCAGGCCTTAAACAGGTTTAATGATGCTGTGTAAACGGCCTGTTTAACATGGGGCTCAATGAGAAACTGCTCTGTTATGAAACCTGCCCCTAGTGGACACTCAGAGAACTGACGTTTGTGGAGCTTCCTGATTGGATCAAACAGGAAGTGGCTGTGGGCGGGGCTTATTCCTGGTGCAGTGAATGTGACAGGAAGTTAACAAGGACCCAGGCTGGTCCATACAATAAATAAACAGAGGGAGCGCCGTGATCGAGAACAAAGCAGTGAAACAGAGAAAATAAAAACGTTATTTTAAGTTCAGCTGTAGCAAGCATCTCACTATCAATGCTACAAATTTACATAGCTAGTACATAGAGTCGTTGCTACGGAGATGATACGCCGTCTCGCCTCGTCTCGTCTCGTCTCGTCTCGTCTCGTCTCGTCTCGCTGGTGTTAACGGGCAGCACGCTGCGAGTAGTTGCGAGTTTCAACTCTTCTCGCCGCGAACCTTTGGTCTGAACTGGACTTTATAGTCTAAACCAAATGTCAGAGAGCAGGAGGAACGATGAAAAATGTCTAAAAATAAAGAGTTCATTAAAACAGATGAGTATTAGTTAATGCCAGAGGGGCAAACTATTCTGTTTTCTTCCCTGAGAGTTAAAAGTATTTAACATTGAATAGTGTATTTAATGTGTATTCTGTCTCACGTGAAGCGCAATGACACAATGTAGAAATGATCCAGTGTGACTTTTGACCCTTTTCGTCATCTTCTCTCCTCGTTCGTTTCAGGATTATGATGTTTATTGTCGTTATGTTGTTATTTGAAAATGACTATTCTAATAACGTATTGTCATCATCAGGTTCTGATGAGATCTTACCAAACATGGCGTCCTATTTGACCACATGAGGTGGTGAGCGGGAGTGGAGACGGTTGAACGTTGAACTCAGTTTAATGACGTGGCCGTAAACTGTAAATTATTATAACTGCAGACGCACGCTGACTCCAGATCAGCTGATTCAAAACTTTATTTACACCCTCAGACGTGACGAAACAGTCCTGAAATACTGTCACTCTGCAGGTAGTGTGTGTGTGTGTGTGTGTGTGTGTGTGTGTGTGTGTGTGTGTGTGAGAGAGACTGATAAGCACACAGTTAGCCCTACTTTTCCTGGACTCTGCTAATAGGATTCCCCCTCCTCTTCCTCCTCCTCCCCCCCTCCCTCCCAGCATGCACTGCTCAATCCACCAACACAAACACACACACACTTATAACACCACACATATGCAGACACACATGCCACCACACACACACCGACACACACACACCGACACACACACACAGAAAGCTGTAACCTTACCTGTGTGTCCTAGTGTCCTCGCCACCGCTGCTGCAGTGCCGTCCCCTGAGTTGCCGTGGTAACCTCCTTTTCCGCTCTCTCCCTCGTCCCGTCACTCTCTCTCTCTCACTCTGTTATAGAGTAACCTCGTTTTATCCTCCCTCGCCCTCCTCTCTCGCTCTCTCTCTGAACACTTGTTGTCTGCAGCAGAG
Source organism: Echiichthys vipera (assembly GCF_963691815.1). Taxonomy (NCBI): domain Eukaryota; kingdom Metazoa; phylum Chordata; class Actinopteri; order Perciformes; family Trachinidae; genus Echiichthys; species Echiichthys vipera. Next base: position 3,985,752 of record NC_139836.1, on the reverse strand, counting down.
CCGGCTCATCATGGATTAACAGACTCGACTCCTCCTCTTCCTCCTCCTCACCCCTCCTCTTCCTCCTCCTCCTCCTCCTCTGCTTCCGATCTCTATCAATCAGCTGACGTCCCCGCCCCTTTCTTCTAGGCAGCACGCCAGCCAATCCCATCGTCCGCAGCCTGCAGACCTTTCTTCCTCCAGCTGGTGATGAGCAGCTCTGACAGATGGCACAGCTGATTTTGGGGTGAGGGGGGGAGGTGGGTGAGGTTTGGGGGTGAGGTTTGGGGGTTCAGAGGGTCAGTGGACCAGGTTCGGACCTGTCCAGTATCAGGAAGGGCTGCTTTAAAGGACAATATGCAGTTTTATGATCAATATACAGGATATTTGTGGTGCGTTTACTGTCTGCAATAACTGCAGGACAGTCCAGTGTCTGTGGTTAGTTCACTGTCTGTAATAACAGCAGGACAGTTGAGTGTCTGTGGTTAGTTCACTGTCTGTAATAACTGCAGGACAGTCCAGTGTCTGTGGTGAGTTCACTGTCTGTAATAACTGCAGGACAGTCCAGTGTCTGTGGTGAGTTCACTGTCTGTAATAACTGCAGGACAGTTGAGTGCCTGTTGTGAGTTCACTGTCTGTAATAACTGCAGGACAGTCCAGTGTCTGTGGTGAGTTTACTGTCTGTTGTAACTGCAGGGCAGTTGAGTGTCTGTGGTTAGTTCACTGTCTGTATTAACTGCAGGAAAGTAGAGTGTCTGTGCTGAGTTTGCTGTCTGTAGTAACAGTGGGACATGTGAGTTCTCACCCGTTTCCGATTGATGTTTTTGTCCGCTTCTCCCGTAGTTTCTGGTTTATTGAAAACATTTGATGACAGCCTGATGCCTGAGTCCTGGGGTTTGTCGGCGGTGCATGTCCCCGCGTGCCCCAGGGTTGGGTCGACAGCCGGCTCCATTGTGGATCCAGTTTCAGGTTTATAAAGAACCAGTATTTCACGACAGGTTTCACAAAATCTGTCACCAGATCAACTCTCTCCACTCTTTTTTCTTCTCATGACCTCAGTTGGCTTCTAAGCGTCTGAAACCTTCTTCCAATTTCTGCGACTTTCTGACACCGACAAGCCAACAATCTCTCCGAGATTACGCGTTTTCCTGTAAGTACCGTTTTGGCCGACCATCCACACTCAACCGGCTTTCTCTGAGCCTGAAAACAGGATCTTTGGTGGATGGGAAGATTTGAAAACGACCCCCCATGGCGTTGTCGTCTGGACTCATAGTTTGTTAAAGGATGGCGTCATTGCCCCACCTCCGACCTCTGACCCCGCGGCGTCACATAACAACAACAGTGCTGCTGCGTGAGAGGACAGAGACGGACCCAGAGACTGTTTCCTGAACTGGACTCTGAGCCACATGCATGGGACTGAATGAGGCCCAGCACAGATGTCTCCCTTTTCCCTGATGCTCTGAATAAGGAGCTAAACTGCTCCCAGCAGCACCCTCTGCTCAGTGAGGACACTAACTGCAGAGTGAAGGGGCTCCCAGCAGCACCCTCTGCTCAGTGAGGACACTAACTGCAGAGTGATGGGTGCATCAGAGTCCAGAACAGCACCAAAGTCTCCACTAAGACCAGAACCAGGGACACGTTTGTCTCTAGGATGGAGGAGGATTTGGAGAGAAACTCTCCGGTGTTTGGATTCTCCACAGCGTCTCCCCGTCTCTTCTTCTCCGTTGTTGGTGTGTTTCTGTGGCAGCTACAGCGCCACCTCCAGGCCTGGCATGTACATTAATCTGATTATTCCCTTAGGCGCGGTGGGACCATACTCGGGTTACTGAGTGTTCAGTCTCCTCAGGACTGCGCAGGCATATTTACAGCTGTACGGCAAACATCCATCAACCAAGCACATTTTTATGGACTGTGTGTGTGTGTGTGTGTGTGTGTGTGTGTGTGTGTGTGTGTGTGTGTGTGTGTGTGTGTGTGTGTGTGTGTGTGTGTGTGTGTGTGTGTGCTGCAGTACCTCAGTTGCAGAAAGCAGAGTCACACGACAGGAAGTCTGAGTGGAGAGAAGAAGATCAGATCGACTTAAAGCGACAGAAACTGAACAAACTTTCATACGGAGCAGGTCGATCCCTGAACCCTCAACCCTGACCCCTGAACTCTGAAACCCTGCACTCTGAACCCTGAACCCTGTACTCTGAACCCTGAACTCTGAACCCTGAACTCTGAACCCTGAACTCTGAACCCTGAACCTTGAACCCTGAACCCTGCACCCTGAACCTTGAACCCTGAACCCTGAACTCTGAACCCTGCACCCTGAACCCTGAACTCTATACCCTGAACCCTGAACTCTGAACCCTGAACCTTGAACCCTGAACTCTGCACCCTGAACCCTGCACCCTGAACTCTGCACCCTGAACTCTGCACCCTGAACTCTGCACCCTGAACTCTGCACCCTGAACCCTGAACTCTGCACCCTGAACTCTGCACCCTGAACCCTGAACTCTGCACCCTGCACCCTGCACTCTGCACCCTGAACTCTGCACCCTGAACTCTGCACCCTGCACCCTGAACTCTGCACCCTGAACCCTGCACCCTGAACCATGCACCCTGAACTCTGCACCCTGAACTCTGCACTCTGAACTCTGAACCCTCGTGGACTAAACTGACGTCCCCTGGTAAAGCGCTTGACTGCGTGAATCCGCAAAATGGAGATCAACAGGAACCCTGATCACTTTGCAGCCACATATCATGTTACCATAACAACGCCAAAACATGTTGTTTAACGCTAAAACTTGGGTTGTTGTTTTTTTTACAGCGGAGCGAGACTGAACGCCTCAGGGTTTTTATAAAACAGAAGAATCTTTTAATTCATTCATAAATATCATCAAAAGTTAAAGACGTGGCTGATGAATAAAGCAGCTGACTGCAGACTCTGATTTCATGCGGCCTTAAATCCTTTGTGTTAATGTTTCACTGTCATTTTAATATTCCAGGCTCAGCGCTCACGTGTGAAACTTCCCCTGGTAACCCAGTGTTTAATGCCGTGCCGCTATGAACTCTGGGTAATCCCCCCCCCCCAGATTAAGGGAAAGAGAGAGACAAATATATACTATTGATTTAGTTTTAAATCTATATATTTTAGTTTACTCTAATTCATTTAATATTATTTTTATTTATTCATAAGTTTTATAAGTAATTTGTCTTAGTTATTTTTTATCCATTTTTAAAAAAGAATATTGTTGATTATAGTTTATTCCAATTTATTTTATTGTTTATTTCCAATAATAGTACTATTTACACACACACACACACACACACACACACACACACACACACACACACACACACACACACACACACACACACACACACACACACACACACACACACACACACACACACACACACACACACACACACACACACACACACACACACACACACACACACACACACACACACGTTAAATCTTCACCTTTTGTTTTACTTCATTTATTTAAAAAAAAAATTTTTTTTATTTAAATGTATTTATTAATTAATTTTAACATTTTAACTGACTTTCCTGTTTAATCTTCACCTTTTGTATTACTTAATTTATTTGTAGATTTATTTAAATGTATTCATTATTTAATTTTTACATTTTAATTCACAAGTGCTTACATAATAATAATAATAATAATAATAATCATCATCATGAACAGCAGCAGCAGCAGCAGCGATGTGATGATGCTTCATGTCATGTCATCCCAAAGGTTGCTCGACCTCCACATCCCTGATGCTGCACACGGGACCCGGTGCATTTTAAAGCATTTCACGGATGATCTTTGCAGTTTGGTCCATAAAACAAAACTGCAAACATAAAACATGCACATATGCACTTAATTTAAGAGCGAGGAGGCGGGAATGTTGGCGAAAAAGATCCGCTTTTTGCTGCTTTTACGAGCTCCGACACCCGCTGTTCTCCGAAGCTGCAAGCGCGCCTGAACCCCTTTCAAAAATTACCAATTTAACACTTATCTGGGTTATTCTCCATAAGAATTAGGATCTAATAAATTACTTAAGGTATTTCATAAACCACAGGCTGATACTTTACAGTTCGGCTTGTATATAATCAACCAACTTGCTCTACTTTTGCTAAAATGTCGACTTTTCCAAGAGACTCGCGTTGCTTCTGGCCACCGCTCAGCGGGGTGGACCAGCAGCCGTCACCGGGCGATGGGTTGTAAAAGTGGCCATTTTACAAATATAATCTGCTGTTTGCTGGTATAATATGTGCGCCGAATTCATTAAAAGATGCTAATAAATCGGGAAACATCTTTATTTGTAATAATAAATGTGAATAATTGAGCTAAAAATCAAAACAAGTCTGGAAATGTGATTTTTTCAAAGGGGTTTCGCTTCTTACCTTCCGGAGAGAAGGTGATGAAAAGGGGCTCCGAGCTGTTCTAGCGACCCGTGAAGCACCACAGGAGCGGCGGGGTGGGCTCCGAGTCCCCCGGTGGGTCCATTTAACGGTAACGGTAACACTAACGGTCACGGTGTCGGTACTGACGGCCACACAGACGGCAGATGTTACGGTTAAGTGACCGGAGAGTAATGGTTACATGCCGGCAGCGGTGAAAGTGCAGCTGGGGATGAAGCGTCCGCACGGGTCGGTGTTCCCTCCGGTTGTTTTCTCTTCTTCTTCTTCTTTTTTTCTCTCTTCTTCTTCTTCTTCTTCTCTTTTCTCTGTTTTCAGCGGCTGCTTGACATTAGTTTACGTTCTCCACGGTGACTTCAACTTCCGCATCGTTGACGTGACGTAACGGTGACGTAAGCAGACGTCAGAGCGGACAGAGCAGATTAAAAAAACAACAAAATAAAAGTAATAATTTAATATGTCATAATTAAAAGCCTATCAAATTTTTATTTATTCATTTTTAGTTTGTATTATTTATTTAATTGTCTGTTTTTTGTTTTTATTTTATTATTTTGAAGAAGAAGAAGAAGAAGAAGTACTTTATTTATCCCGCACGGGGAAATTTAATTTTTTCACTCTTATTATTATACATGTCACACACACACACACACACACACATGCACAAACAGGACCTATATACATGCAATTAAAGGAGAGATGTTAGAGCGAGGGGGCTGCCGGTGACCAGCGCCCCGAGCAGTTGGGGGTTCGGTGCCTTGCTCAACAGCACCTCGACAGTTCCCAGGAGATGAACTGGCACCTCTCCAGCCACCAGTCCACGCTCCATACATGGTCCGCACAGGGACTTGAACCAGCGACCCTACGGTTCCCAGCCAAGTCACCTATGGACTGAGCTACTGCCTAGATATTTTTATTTATTTATTGACATTTACATTGAATTAATTCCCCTATGTATTTACTCTATTTTTTTATCTATTTAATCCCTTTTTTCATTTAAATTAAATTTAATTTAATTTAATTAATGGTTAATTTATCTTTAATTTATTTAAATGTATTTTAAATATATGTATTATTTCTTCTTCATGTTCTGTATTATATTATTTTTTCCATTTTATTTTACTTTCCTGTTTAATCTTTACATTTTGTATTACCTAATTTATTTTTCTATTTATTTTGTTTTCATTTAAATGTATTTATTAATTAATTAACTATTTAATTTCTGCATTTTAATTTGATTTCCTGATTAATCTTCATCTTTTGTATCACTCAATTTATTTTTGTATTTATTTAAATGTATTTCATGATGAATGTATTAATTTATCTATGTTTTAAAGTGAGTTTTGTACAGAAACAGAAATAAATAACCATAAATAGCAAAACCGGAAGCAGAAAGCAGGTGTGTCCCGGAAGCCCCGCCCCCTGCTAATAGGCTTTAATTAGGAGCGTGACACAGGTGAGAGCACAGACGGCAGGAGCACAGGGAGAAGGAGACACCGAGTGGAGACTTGATTAATATATTTAATAATAAAATAATAATAAATTAATAATAAAGATGAATGAGAGCGACTTCCACCTCCCGCTGGCCGAGTACAGCTTCGAGCGGCGGTTCGACGAGAGAGGCGCGATAGAGTGGATGCGAGCGAACTGGTAAGCTTTAAAAAATAACTTATATTTAAGTATAAACTGTGATTTAATAACCTTAAAGTTGACTCCAGTGCTTCTGCTGAGGGTTTGAATCCCCACATGTGTCAGGAAGAGCAGAAACACCCCGATAAACTGTGGTTTCTGCAAAAAAAGCTTCGCTCCGAATTCCTTTTAAAAAACAGCATTTTTAAATTTACCTCGCTATGGTTGAAGGTGTGTGTTGTTTTAAATGTGCATGAAGGCAGTTTTTGGTTGATTCGGGTCCTGTCTTTAATTCGGCACACACCCAGGACCCCAAAACAGCCCCCATTTCACCAAACATCCACCTGAACCGGTTTGCTCGATACTGAGAAGGCGCCATTTTTGACGTTAGGCGAGCGTGGAGGTGGCTGCAAACACAGACATGATCCATTTGAATATCCATGATTTTGTGGGGTGAAGTGGCTTTTCTTATATTTGTTTTTATGCCGAATGAATAAGCTCTTATGACTTATCAGAAAAATATGTTCACTTTGTTTGTGGGAAGTATGTTTAATGTCCAGATATGGCAGATAAGTTAAAATGTAGTAAAGTGAAGGGGGTTTGGTGCAGGTGAGATTTGGGGCGAACATGTAACAAAGTGTTCTGTGGATTAAAAAGAGCTAAAAGGGAATCTGAGACACCGCCAGAGCGTTATAGAAGTGTGCTCTGCGGATATCACAGGTGCACTGCAGGTGAGGCAGCCACCGTGATGTCACACTCAGGCATGTGTGGTATGTTCTTAATTCAGGTGGATCCGGTTATTCTGGTTAAAGTTTCCACCACTCCCAGGTGATGAAATATTACAATCAAATGTTATTTTAATCTACTTTATGCTTCTTCTCCACTGCATTTGCTTGGCAACTTTGTAGTTAGTTTAGAAATTAAGATTATAATAAAAAAAACAAAACATTATAGATGCACTTGTGATGAAAAGAGAGCTGAGGAAGGCAAAGCTCTGGATCTACCCTCAGTCCTGGTTCCTACCCTCACCTGTGGTCATGAAAGCTGGGTCAGGACCCAAAGAACCAGGTCCAGGTCCAAGTGTGTGAAATGTGTTTCCTCAGGAGGGGGTCTGGAGTCTCCCTTAGAGAGAGGGGGAGAAGTTCAGCATCCGTGAGGAACTCGGAGTAGAGCCGCTGCTCCTTTGCGTTGAAAGGAGCCAGTTGAGGTGGTTCAGGATCATCTGGTAAGGATGAACCCTGGGCGCCTCCCTAGGGAGGTGTTCCAGGCACGTCCAGCTGGGAGGAGGCCTCGGGGAAGACCCAGGACCAGGTGGAGAGATTAGATCTCCACACTGGCCTGGGAACGCCTCAGGATCCCCCAGTTAGTGCTGGTTAATGTGGCCCGGGAAAGGGAAGTTTGGGGTCCCCTGCTAAAGCTGCTGCCCCCGAGACCTGACCCTGGATAAGAGGCCGAAGATGAGATGAGATGCATTTATTTGGCAACTTTATAGTTGATTTGCAAAGTAAATTAAGATTATAAATATGAAATATTATCAGGAAATGAAATAACATGATAGATGATGCACATCAGTATATTAAGAAAATCAAATTGGCTGCACCTTTTTTTCAGCTGCAACATTAAAGTGATATTTACATTAATGTATCAAAAATATATTGTTTTCAGGGTTCGTGCAACTTTTCCAAGATCAAACTCAAACACTTTTAAGGTCCATGTAAAACTTTTCCAGCGCCTCAGGGCTGCAATTAATTACATATTTCTACAAATATGTTTTAAGAATGATTATTTCACCTTTTTAAATCCTATTTAAAGAGATTATATTGTGCTTTAAACAATCAAAATTATGTTTTTTAACACCAGAAGGATAAGAAATTAGATTAAAGTTATATTCTTTAGGTATTTGTTGTATTTGTAGATACAATTTTAAGCACTTTACAAAATTTAAGTACTTTTCAAACCTTAAACAAGCACTTTATCTAACATTACAGCAGTTTCAAGGATTTCCAGCACCTGTGTTTTGAAATAGGCCGTTCTGCATAATGCGTACTTTTACTTTTAGTATTTAAAGTGCACTTTGATGCTGATACTTTTATACTTGAGTAACATTTTGAATGCAGGACGTTTGCTTGTAGCAGAGTTTTAGTACTTTAACAGAATTAAAAGCCAAATATTTGACCTGTTTCTAAACTCTAACGTAGAAAAACTCTCCTGGTTGTAACTTTAAAAGTGTTTTGTTGCGTTTCACTAAAGGAAATCAAACGCATGAACAGAAATCACAGCGCCGTTGTGATTTATTTATCTTTCACTCGTGAGAACAGGTGCAGCAGGTGAAGCCTCAGGTGAACGTCTGTCAGGTTTGTTTGTTGTTGCTAGGCGACGCAGGTGTGACTGACGTTGCCTATGACAACACGACAGGTTTTACATGAAAACCTAAACATGACACAAATTAATTTTATATCCAGAGAAGCTCTGCTGTAACAAACGGTCAGTTCTTCACGTGTAAGAAATATTTTATATATTAGGCTATATTAACTGTTTTTAATTTGATTAATCTGCAGATTATTTTAGCATTTATTTAAATTATTTAGTTTCTGAAATGTCCGTCGCAACGTGCACAGACAGGACCTATATACATGCAATTAATGGAGAGATGTCAGAGTGAGGGGGCTGCCAGTGACCGGCACCCCGAGCAGTTGGAGGTTCGGTGCCTTGCTCAACAGCACCTCGGCAGTGCCCAGGAGATGAACTGGCACCTCTCCAGCCACCAGTCCACGCTCCATACATGGTCCACACAGGGACTTGAACCAGCGACCCTACGGTTCCCAGCCAAGTCACCTATGGACTGAGCTACTGCCGCCCCCAAGATAAAGATTAGCATTTGAACGACCGCCTCTTTACATCCGCATTTGAACATTAGCATTTTTAATATTGCCAGTTTAATATTACTGGATTAACATTTTTACATGAGCAAAACTAGTTTGAGAAGAAGCAACGTTCGACCTTCATCAGGAAACCAAAGATGCACGCTACTGTTTTATTTGCACACATGCGTGATATGATATTATTGATATACCGTTGCATTTGTACAATTACCTCACAAAAGTCTTGACCTTCACATGTGTTATTTTAACATTTACCTTTTAACCGTTTGTCTCCCCCTGCAGGAGTAAGTCTTTCGTGTTCAGCGTCCTGTACGCCACCCTGGTGTTCGGAGGTCAGCGCTACATGAAGCCTCGACCCAAATGGAACCTGCGGCTGCCGCTCGTCCTCTGGTCGCTCAGCCTCGCTCTCTTCAGGTAACGACCATCATCTGTATAAAAATGAACATATCCTCTCCGTCTGGGTCCGTTCTCTCAACTTGATCCAATCGTCCTCGCCTACGGGAGTCTCCATCTTGTCTTTGACTCCGCCTCATTTCCTCTGACTGAAAAAGGGCATGTATGTGACGTTGGGGGGAGGGGCATACGTCCATCTGGCTGACGTTTCCCTCCGAGGAGAAGTGAGGGCCAGAGGCTAGCTGTCACTCAAGAGGCCACGCCCCTAATTATTCATAAACTTTAACCTCCAATAAGATACAAACTAGCCCCTCCCCCTCAGTGTTGTCATGGAGATCTGAGCTAAACACACAGACTAGAATGTTCTTTTGTCCTTAAACAGGTTTAATGATGCTGTGTAAACGGCCTGTTTAACATGGGGCTCAATGAGAAACTGCTCTGTTATGAAACCTGCCCCTAGTGGACACTCAGAGAACTGACGCTTTTGGCACTTCCTGTTTGGATTAAACAGGAAGTGGCTGTGGGCGGGGCTTGGTTACGACACAAGCTTGATGTGCGGTTGACGGTTTGCGTTGTGACATCATCCGGTTGAATCCTAAATAACGTCCCTTGTTGTGTTTCTGGCGTCTGATGGACCTTTTTTCTTCTTCTCTCAGTATCATCGGCGCCGTCCGGACGGGCTCCTACATGTTTCACATCCTGAGCGCCAGCGGCTTCAGGCGCTCCATCTGTGACCAGAGCTTCTACAACGGACCCGTCAGCAAGTTCTGGGCCTACGCCTTCGTCCTGAGCAAAGCTCCAGAGCTCGGTCAGTTCACAGTCGGGCGCTTTTCCTCTTGCTCTTGATCCGACTGACGGTTTTTAATGAGATCAGTATTTCCTGATGCTGTGTTTGCTAGTTTCATAGCTACATATAAATACAAAATACACGTTTGTGGGGCGGTCAGTGACTCAGCGGTTAGAGCAGTCGCCCCACGTAAAGAGGCTGAAGGTCCTCAAGGCAGATTCCGCGGTTTCGACTCCGACTTGCGACCCTTTGCTGCAAGTCTCCCCCCCCCTCTCTTTCACCCCATTCCCTGTCTGTCCTTTATTTTTTGGCTGTTTTAAGCCTTTAATTATAATCTTAAAAATTAAAATACACAATTGGAGGACTGTGTAGGAACGGCTTTATTAGTTAAACATTTTGATTTTTGTATTTGAAACTTCAAAATGAGCCCAGTTGGTTAAAATTTACCCTGAACTGAAGAGTTTTTAAAATCAAAATGTTGTTTTTTTGCCAATTAAATTTTCACATACAAGGAATTTGCTTTTGTGTTTTTACACAATAAACATATAAAGATGTTTTTTTTTTTAAAGGAAAGCACTGAAACAGTCAAAAACATGAACATAGAATAGAAAAGTTACCGTAAAATAATAAAACATATGCAGAATAGAACTGTTTTTAATGGGAAAGCTACAGATTTTTACAGGAAATGATCTAAAATGTATTAACGGAATGTGCAAAGTTCACAAATGGTGTTTAATCTGCTCCAATATTTAAATCATGTTCTTTGTGTTTTAATTCTACAAAACTCGACTCTTTGTAAAACAAAGTGCGTTCAGTTTCTGAGGTTTAACGTCACAAGAGTTGACATTATTATTATTATTTAAACTGAAATTATTTGTATTTTGTTTTCAACCTGGTAATATGGTTTCAGTTTAGTTTTTCTTAAAGGACGTGACGTGTTCTTTTTTTAGTTTATAATATTTTTTACTGCTCGCTTTCATCGTAGTCTACGTTAAAATCCCCGCTGTGAACTCGTTCAGACGCAAAGTCAGATTTTCTTTCCTTCAGTGTCATAAATCAGGTTTACTCTCATCACATGTAGCTGCTGTTAGCACACACACGCACACATACTCTCTGTAAACGAACGTCAGATTAATTGAGTTGTTTGTCTCGTGTCTCCAGGCGACACGGCGTTCGTGGTGCTGAGGAAGCAGAAGCTGCTCTTCCTGCACTGGTACCACCACATCACCGTGCTGCTCTACTCCTGGTACTCCTACAAAGACATGGTGGCCGGCGGCGGCTGGTTCATGACCATGAACTACGGCGTGCACGCGCTCATGTACAGCTACTACGCGTGCCGCGCCGCCGGCCTGCGCGTGCCCCGGCCGTTCGCCGTGCTCATCACCAGCGCCCAGATCAGTCAGATGGGGATGGGGCTGACGGTCAGCTGGCTGGTGTACCGCTGGATGCAGCACGGAGACTGCCCCTCCAACCTGGACAACATCACCTGGGCCGCCCTCATGTACCTCAGCTACCTGCTGCTCTTCTCCAACTTCTTCTACCAGACGTACCTGCGCCGCCCCGCCAACGCCAAGACCAGCAAGGCTGAGTAGAGGCCAGGGGCATTGTGGGAGATCTGACGGTTTGTCACGTCTTTGTCGTACCGAAGCTGCTAACTTTTTAAAAACTTTGATGTTTTTCATCTCAGAAGAATCTGAAATCAGTGTTTTGCTCCTCAAATGTCCGTGTCAGCGTTTGTTTAAGTTAAATTCCTCCAGGAGCAGCAGCTCACGCTTTATTTAACAGGTCCTTTTGTTTCTTTTCACCTCCGTAAATTCAGAAATCAAAGGAAAGATGTTTAGTTTCTGCTGCAGGGAGAATGGAAAGTGTCCCAGAGAGAGTCTCCAGCGCACGAAAGCTTCAACACAGCGACTTTAAGCTTAAAGTTTTTTTATTTGCGTCTGGAAGTGACGGATGAAACCAGCCCCTCCCGCCTGGCTCGCGCTGGTTTAACTGGTTTCAGCTCAACACGCCTCCAGTCCCGTCTGTGACGCTTTAAACACTCTGCACACTTCCCACGCTGCCTCCTGTGTCAAACCTTTGGAGGTTTCTTTATTATTTTTCCTCTTTAGTCGATATTTTTGGTGCTTCCTGCAGAGATTTGACTCATTTTGCCACATTTATATCTGCAACTTAAGATTGTTTTTATCCCCAACTTCATCGTTTTGGGTTTAAAAGTCAGAAAACTGTGAGAAATGTCCGAGAAGAGCTGGAAGTGACGTCATCAAAGGTCTAGTTTTTCTGATCAACCGTTTAAAAACCACAAACTCAGAAAAATCACATCTATGAAGAATGGAAATCAAAAAAGTTGTTTGAATCCAAAAGACGTTTTTTTGACGTATGAATCCAAAAGTTTTTGGTGTTTGAATCCAAGAAAAGTTTTTTGAATGTTTGAATCCAACGGTTTATTATTTTTCGTGGTAAAATGCAAAGTTTGCGATCGAATCAAAAACTGAAAGCTTGTTCGTGAATAACTTAAACCCGTCCTCCTGTCACTCAGATCGAGGCTGGCCAATAGAGACGCGTCTTTCAGACTTTAGGTCCCGCCCACCAGATTCAGCTCAACGGCCTGAAACAAACGTGGGATTTGTAAACAAACGTTTTTGATTCACATTCATAATGAAATTTATTTTACATATAAATAATATTCTTTGCGGTGTGGAGCGTCAGTGATGATCTTTACTTCATGTGAGCTTGTTGGTTTTTTACCAAAGAGCTAAATTTCTCTTTTCTTTGTTCGTCAAATGTGAGTTTTTTTAAATTTTTAAACGAATGTAAACTTGAGTCTGTTTCAGGGGTTTTTCTAAATTTACAGCTAAAACAAAAATCTATTTATTTAGTATTTATTTGACGTATGAAGGCAGCCGCTCGGTGGCCGGAAAAGTCTCTAAACACTCGTTTTTACTTTATTAATTTCACTCACTCATCCTGTAAACCGCACTCTGGATATTTATGATTCTTTGCTGCTTTATTTTGCACAGTTTGACTTTAGCTTTACTCTAAAACCTCCTGACGGCTGTTAAACCTGTCATCCGTGTTTTTAAGTGTGTGATCGTGAAAGTCTGAGTTTTAAAAGAAGCCGTTTGTTTAACGAAAGCTGACAAATGATGATGATGATTTTCTGTATGAACACACTTTTATATTTCTGTTGTTGAGTGAAACACAAAGATCTTTGGGTTTCAAATATTTTTATTTATTGTTTGAAAAAAATATAATAAAGAAACTGTTTATAAGTTTGTGCTTTGTTTCTTATTTTTCAGGCAGATTAAATGTTTAATTGGCACAGAAACGGTTTAACTTACAATAATAACTTTATATCCTGTTAAATAATCACATTTAATTTAAACATTCAGTAATTAAGTTTGAGTTAAACCTTTAAATAATCACATTAAAGCCTTAAATAATCAGCTTAAACGTTTCCTGAGGTGAGTGAGTCACGGCTGCGTCTGCTGCATCTCCCTCCAGCTCTTCCACAGCAGCAGATCCCGACTCTTCCCCAGAGCAACAAGGCAACGGGGCAACCTCCACCCGTTAAACTGACCAACGCCGTCATCACGGCCCATTGCCAGCAACATGGTGACGTTACCTAGCAACCAGTAACCCCATCGGTCAACCAGCAACCAAAGAAAAGCAACAAAGACAAGCAACCAGCAACACTGACGGGCAACCAAGAACAAAGACAAGCAACCAGCAACACTGACGGGCAACCAAGAACAAAGACAAGCAACCAGCAACACTGACGGGCAACCAAAGACAAGCAACCAACAACACTGACAGGCAACAAAGACAAGCAACCAGCAACACTGACAGGCAACAAAGACAAGCAACCAGCAACACTGACAGGCAACAAAGACAAGCAACCAGCAACACTGACAGGCAACAAAGACAAGCAACCAGCAACACTGACAGGCAACAAAGACAAGCAACCAGCAACACTGACAGGCAACAAAGACAAGCAACCAGCAACACTGACGGGAAACCAAAGACAAAGACAAGCAACCAGCAACACTGACAGGCAACCAAGAACAAAGACAAGCAACCAGCAACACTGACAGGCAACCAAAGACAAGCAACCAACCACACTGACAAGCAACCAAAGACAAGCAACCAGTAACAAAGACAGGCAACCAAAGACAAACAACCAGCAACACTGACGGGCAACCAAGGACAAAGACAGGCAACCAAGAACAAAGACAAGCAACCAGCAACACTTACAGGCAACAAAGACAAGCAACCAGCAACACTAACAGGCAACCAGCAACACTGACGGGCAACACAACAAAGACAGACAGACGTGTGTGTGTGTGTACCTGTGTGATAGGACGTCAGCTCCTTTCCGCTGAGGCTGTTGGTGATGTTGCTAACGGCGACGGCAGCGTGCAGCTCGGCGTGGTACGCCATCTTTGGCTCGTTGACGTTGGCGCAGTCGCCGACAGCGTAGACGTTGGAGAAACCTTCCACCTGCAGGTGGTCGTTCACCTTCAGGGCGCCGTTATCGGCCAGACAGCCAGCTGTCGACAGCAACACGTCAACTGATCGCTCAACGGTTTTATGTGACTAACTGATAAAGAGGACGTGTCAGCTGATGGTGGCGCTACAGGAAACAACGCTACATCATCGTCTCTGATCCAAAATGGTGGACAGTGAAAAACAAACAGTGGCCTCTAGTGGCAGACGGTGAAACTGCGCCCCACAGACGAATATGGGACTTTTACTCACATTCTTGCTCTTTACTTTAATATTTTGTTTTAATTTTTACAAATCAAACAATCGATAAATAGCAGATTAATCCATAAACCAAGTTCTCAACCAACTACAGCAGTGAGATCCAGCTTTTACATGAATGCATTAATATTAATATATAATATAATTTATATATAACAGTTCTCCCTCGTACTATCTCGTACTCACAGAAGCTGGAGGCGTAGGCTGCAGAGCTGATCTTCAGTCCCGTGCAGCAGATGATCAGATCTGTGGTCAGAGTGTCTCCTTTATCTGTGGTCACCACCGTGTTCCTCTGGGTCATGTTCAGCTGCAGCTCCGGCAGGTTCGACACTTTCTGACCTGAAACGCACACAGAGCTTTAGAAACACTAACAGATCCATGAAGAGACACACAACGACCACAGAGAGACATAAAACGACCACAAAGACACAAAACAACCACAAAGAGACACAAAATGACCACAGACACACAAAACAACCAAAAAGAGGCAGGAAACGACCACAAAGAGGCACAAAATGACAACAAAGGCACACAAAACAACCACAAAGACACAAAACAACCACAAAGAGAAACAAAATGACCACAAAGAGACAAAACAACCACAAAGAGACACAAAACAACCACAAAGACACAAAACAACCACAAAGAGACTCAAAACAACCACAAAGACACAAAACAACCACAAAGAGACACAAAACGACCACAAAGAGACACAAAACGACCACAAAGAGACACAAAACAACCACAAAGAGACACAAAACAACCACAAAGAGACACAAAACAACCACAAAGAGACACAAAACAACCACAAAGAGAAACAAAACCACCACAAAGAGACACAAAACAACCACAAAGAGGCACAAAACGACCACAAAGAGACACAAAACGACCACACAGGTATGTACCCAGCAGCAGCTCCACTCCTTTCTCCAGCAGAACCTCCTTCGCCTGCTGTCTGACGCCGGGACGCAGCTCCGGGTCGGCGAGTGCGATTCTGCTGTGGATCAGAACCACCTGAACACCAGAGACACGGAAGAATGAACAGTATTTATTCATATCTATCTGAATAAATAAATAAATAAATAAAGGAGAAAAGGGGGGGTTCATAATTAATACAAATAATCAAAACAGTATTATTCATATCTATCTATTTCTGTGACATTTGATCAATTTAATTCATATTTTATATTGTTTTTGGTCCATTTAATGTC
Source organism: Echiichthys vipera (assembly GCF_963691815.1). Lineage (NCBI taxonomy): Eukaryota > Metazoa > Chordata > Actinopteri > Perciformes > Trachinidae > Echiichthys > Echiichthys vipera. Next base: position 3,969,696 of record NC_139836.1, on the reverse strand, counting down.
AAATTAACTCATTTATTTATTAATTTATTTTATTTTGTTAAGCAAGGTCTGTTGCGTATTTTATCATTATATTTAAATAAAATAATGATAAAATACGGCAAAAATACAGTTTTACACATTAAGTACTGAAATAATAATTAATACTTTTACTGAGTGAGGTATTTTCATTTCAGCACATTTCTACGTTAAAGGATCAGTCGTCACCTTCTTGTCGGGATACTCAGTCTTGATCTCGGCCGCCATCTCCACACCGGTCGACCCGCCGCCGACCACCAACACCGAGTCGGCTGCCTGCACCTGCGCGCACACACACACACACACACACACACACACACACACACACACACGCACACACGCACGCACGCACGCACGCACGCACGCACGCACGCACGCACGCACGCACGCACACACGCACGCACACACGCACACACACAGTTAAATGGTTTGAAAATTACACAATTGTGTCCAAGCTGTTTATTTTCTGACTTCATGACTTTACAAAACGGTGTCCCTCAAGGGTCCATTTTGGGACCTATTTTATTTATTTTCTATATTAATAATTTGTGTAGTAATGTCACAAATACAAAATTTTATTTTGCACATACACGAGCACGAGGCCTACGGCGGTTCTGAGGTCATTTCCTGTGCGCCTGTTGGGACGTAGAAAAAAGAAGGAGGGACCATGCGCGGACATTTAACAACAATGGCGGTGAAAGGTTCACGTTGGTGTGATGCGGAGGTGGAGTGTTTACTGCAGATTTGGTCGATGAAAAGATTCAAAAACAGTCGACAAGACGCACAAAAACTCAGAGGTCTACGGAAAGATCTGGAAACAAAGCCACGCATCGCCATGACGTCATCAATGCGTGTGACGTGTTACGGCGTGATGACGTATAGGCAGCAAGAAGCATTTTGTGCGATGTGTACGCACAAAACCCACGCACGCCCTCTTCCAATTTAACTAGGTTTACTTTTTAAATACAATACTGTCTCTGAGCACTGATCTCCTCCTTTATTTTTTTTAAATGTTGTTTTATTTTGTTGATTTTTCATGTTTAGTTGTGTGTTGTTTGGTTTTAAATGTGAAACGCACACACACACATGCACCACGCACTCACACACACACACACGCACACACACTCACCTGCTCGACGAAGTCCTCGTACGTCTGGATGGCGGTCTGATACGACGCCACGGTGTTGAACTTCCCGGGGAACGCTCCGTCGGTCCCGGTGCACAGCAGCAGGTGGGAGTAATGGATCTCCTGCAGATGAAAAATAAACACATTAATAATTAACTCAATATGACATTAAATGGACCAAAAACGTATCCATTAATTAATGAATTCACTCAATTTATATTTGTTTTATTAAACTTTTAAAAGGATTTTACTTTTGTATTAATTCCTATTAATATAATTTACTTTATTTATTATTGTTAATCGTATTATTTTTATTTATTTTCAAATACATCTATTAATTTTTCTATTAAATAACTGAATGACAGCCTCATCATTTGCATAATTCAGATGTGCATAAAGAAATGTATTAAGAAATCACTGAATGGATTAATAAAACAATTTAAAATAATAATTAATAAATAAATTAATGAAAAAATGAACTGAATACATTTAAAATTTAATAAATATATAAATAAATAGAAAAATAAATAAATAAAAAAGAAAATGGGGGTTCATAATTCATACAAATAATTAAAGACGCATATAATTAAAACTATTAATTCATTTTTTTATGTGACATTTGATCAATTTCATTCATTTTATATTATTTTTGGTCCATTTAATGGTAAATTAACTTGTTTATTTATTTGTGTATTTCATTTTGGCATTAAGGTCTCTTGCTTTCATTATATTTAAATAATATATATATATATTTATATAAATAGTAAAATAATGATGATATAATGTTTATACTTATATAAATGCCTCACCCTCCCTCCCTCCAGGACGACCGCCTGTGTGTCGGTGTCGACGCGTTGAACTCGACCCTGAACGAAACTGTCTCCAAACGTCGCAGCGTACGGGATGAAGGTCCTCCGGGCGAAGCCTGCGGATGGTCAGAGGTCAGAGGTCAGAGGTCAAAGGTCGCACTGTGACATCATCACACACACACACACACACACACACACACTGTGTTCAAACCGTAAATACTAGAATTGAAATGTAAAGAAAAATCAAAAGGACAAAAAAAGAAAACCTGAAAAATTAATAAATAATAAACAAACAATGAATAAAAATAACATCAGAGCAACAAATGTGAGATTAATCAAATAAAAAATACAAACAAAAAAAAATAATTTATAGAAAAAAGCCTGAAAAAATAACATATAAAAACAAATAACGCAAAACTTATAAAATAAAAAATGATAAAGTCACTAAAAAATAATCTAAAATTGTAAATGTAAAGAAAAATAAAAAATAAGAAAATAAGAATAAAACCTGATAAAATAATAATAAATACGACATTATTTTGTAAACAAAACTAATAAATGATGAATAAAATCAGAATGGGTCAATATCTAAAAATCAAAAACGATCCTGAACTTGAAAAACAAACCAAAGTAAAATGTAAGTTTAATAAAAGTTTATATTATAAATGTAATAAAAGCTGCGGTGTGTCACCGGGCTGCACGGCGGCCCTGAGCGCCGCCACGTTGTGGTGAAACGCGTCTCTCATGTCGATCAGAGTGAAGCTGAGTCCTGCAGATTTCAGCCGCTGAGCCGCCGCGACGCCTCCGAACCCGCCGCCGACGACCACGACGTGGACGCCCTCCACCGTGGACGCCTGACCCCCCATCTCTGCGCACACACACGGACCTTTACGGGAGACATGAACAAGACGACTGGAGCTTTAGTTATCAATATTATCAATATTATTAATGCAGCTGCAGGTAAAAGGGTGTAAATGTTTTAATTTAATACCACTTACTTTTACCTTCTTTATTTAACTAAATTTATTGTTTACTGTCTATTGTTTACTTTCTACATTTAACTAAGAGTTTATTGTTTACTTTCTATATTTAACTAAGTTTATTGTTTACTTTCTATATTTAACTAAGAGTTTATTGTTTACTTTCTATATTTAACTAAGTTTATTGTTTACTTTCTATATTTAACTAAGTTTATTGTTTACTTTCTATATTTAACTAAGAGTTTATTGTTTACCTTCTTTATTTAACTAAGTTTATTGTTTACCTTCTTTATTTAACTAAGTTTATTGTTTACTTTCTATTGTTTACCTTTTATATTTAACTAAGTTTATTGTTTACTGTCTATTGTTTACCTTCTTTACATAACCAAGTTTATTGTTTACTGTCTATTGTTTACCTTCTTTACATAACCAAGTTTATTGTTTACTGTCTATTGTTTACCTTCTTTACTTAACTAAGTTTATTGTTTACTGTCTATTGTTTACCTTTTATATTTAACTAAGTTTATTGTTTACTGTCTATTGTTTACCTTTTATATTTAACTAAGTTTATTGTTTACTGTCTATTGTTTACCTTCTTTACATAACCAAGTTTATTGTTTACTGTCTATTGTTTACCTTCTTTACTTAACTAAGTTTATTGTTTACTGTCTATTGTTTACCTTTTATATTTAACTAAGTTTATTGTTTATTGTTTTACTTTCTTTATTTAACCAAGTTTATTGTTTACTGTCTATTGTTTACCTTCTTTACTTAACTAAGTTTATTGTTTACTGTCTATTGTTTACCTTTTATATTTAACTAAGTTTATTGTTTATTGTTTTACTTTCTTTACATAACCAAGTTTATTGTTTACTGTCTATTGTTTACCTTCTTTACATAACCAAGTTTATTGTTTACTGTCTATTGTTTACCTTCTTTACATAACCAAGTTTATTGTTTACTGTCTATTGTTTACCTTTTATATTTAACTAAGTTTATTGTTTATTGTTTTACTTTCTTTATTTAACTAAGTTTATTGTTTACTGTCTATTGTTTACCTTCTTTACATAACCAAGTTTATTGTTTACTGTCTATTGTTTACCTTCTTTACATAACCAAGTTTATTGTTTACTGTCTATTGTTTACCTTTTATATTTAACTAAGTTTATTGTTTATTGTTTTACTTTCTTTATTTAACTAAGTTTATTGTTTACTGTCTATTGTTTACCTTCTTTATTTAACTAAGTTTATTGTTTACTGTCTATATTTAACTAAATGTATTGTTTACCTTCTATATTTAGCCAAGAGTTTATTGTTTACTGTTTATTGTTTACCTTCTTTATTTAACTAAGTTTATTGTTTACCTTCTATATTTAGCCAAGAGTTTATTGTTTACTTTCTATGTTTAACTAAGTTTATTGTTTACTGTTTGTTTTCCTTCTATATTTAACTAAGAGTTTATTGTGTACTTTCTATATTTATTATGTTAAAAGTTTATTGTTTATCTTATATTGTATTCTTTTAAACCTCCTTTTTTGTGTTTTATAAGCTGCTGTAAATCCATGTTTCTTGCTGGAGTTCCTCTCAGATGGATGAGTAAAGAGAAGTCTAAGTTAAATATCATATTTCACTGAATTTTCCTGCATAAATGAATAGTTCTGCACGTTTCAGAAACATTTTAAACGCAGTATTTTAACTCCTGTATCTCTCAGCAGACTCCTTCTGCTCTCAGGAGCAAAGATCTGGGGTAAAGAGTAGAAACATCTCTTCTTCTTCGGCTGTTTTCAGCATCATGTGGTGTTTCCTGTTGCTTCATCCTGACACTTACAATCAGCTGTTCTCTAACAACACAAACCGGAAGTGAACTCACGTGCAGCAGGTAGAGATGTTTGATTAATTGGTGTTGAAGTCTCGAGCCGGTCCTCCTCGTGGATGTTTTATCAGGTTATTTAACTCATTCACGGTCCTCCTCCTCCTGATTCTCGGCTTCCTGCTCCCCTGAACGCCCCTCGGACGACACCGACCTCTCCACCAATCACAGCTCAGGGGCGGGCTCTTGTGGTGCCTTCAGGTGCTGTAGGAAATATTGGAATCTTACAAAAAAGTTCACTTTTTGGTTTAAAAAAAAAACAACTTTACAGAGTTATAAATCATTAAAGAGACATTAAAGTGACATTATTTTTGAAAAAATGAGAGAAAAGATGATGATGATGTCTTTATTTTAAATAATCTTATTGTATTTGAATGCAGCAGCGCCCCCCAGCGGCTGAACTCAACAGTTTATTTTATTTTTCAAAACTTTATTCAGAACATTTAGCAACTAAAACATTAGCAACATAAAAAGATAAAATAAACATAAAAATAAATAAATACAAAAATAAAATAAATTGCGCATTACAAATACAATAAAGTAAAAATATTAAAGGCTTTTTTTTTTAAACTAGGGAGAAACACAGTTTAATTAGTTAGAGGACTCAGTGGGGTTGTGTTTAAAATATTATATTATTTTTTGTGATTTAGTTCCATTCATCAATTTTAGAGATTTAACACATATTTTAAATTAATTCAATGAAAAAAACCGTTTCGCTTTATTCACCTCTACTTCCGAGCGTCGTCAAGTTGCCATGGTGACGCAGTGAAGACCGGAAACGATCCGCGCTTTTATTTCATTCAGAATAAAATAAAAAAGTTTGCTGAAAACTGTTGCTTGAACAAATTATACTTACTATGTTGCTAACCATAATATCTACAGAAAATAAGGATGTTGCATTTACTGTAAAAGTATATTAAATACATTAGTTTAATAACAGGATGGAACAACAACAATGCAGGACTGAAGACTCTGTGCTTTTATTGTGATGTTATTTTGCATGCTTCACAACACCAAAAGGATATAATAAATTTAATTATATTTCTATTCTTTAGCTGTTGGTTGTGAAAGAAATGTGGAAACAATTTCGAGCACTTTGCAAACCTTGAAAACGCAGCATTTCATGCATTATCAAGGATTTCAAGCAGCCGTACGGACCCTGAATATGTTTATGTGTATGAATTTTAATGTGCTTTTGTGTTTGCAATTGCTGTTTTTAAAGGTGCTATATATAATTACACATATGTATATATATATGTAATATATATATATATATACATACATTTGTATACATAAATGTGTAGGGTGATTTATAGATCGTGGGGATCGTAGGGTCGTGGTGTTGTTGCTGTTGTTGTTGTTGTTGATGTTTATGATGATGATGTTGTTGTTGATGACAATGATTTAATGATAATGATAAATGCACTTATGCACTTTGAGGGTACCCACTTAACATATTAAATGCACTTTATGAGGCAGCACGAAATGATACTGGGGATGATTAAGAATTGTATAGATTTTACTATTTTTTATTTTTATTTTATTAATTAATTTATTGTTTTGTATGTATGTCTCTCACTGCGAATTTACCTGTGGAAACAAATAAAGAAATCTATCTATCTTATTTTTATTTATCTAGTTAATCATTTAATTCATTAATTAATTCGTTTTAATCATTTCTACTCTTATTATTTATTCTTATTTCACCCCCTCCTTCTCTCCCATTTTAACTTATTTATTAATTTTATAATTTTATTTCTTATTTATTTACTCTTATTTTAACTAATTCTACTGGACATTAATACAGCGCATTTTCAAAGTCATATGTAAGGAAATGTTTTGTAAAACGTTTAAAATGTTTAAATAAAAGTTTAAAAAAAAGATGCTATATAAATACAGTTATTATTATTATTATTATTATTATTATTATTAGAGGCGTCTTAATAGCTTAATAGTACTGTTTGCCCAGTGACAGTCAATTAATAACCATTTAAATAAAGAATAAATACAAATAAAATAAATAGCTTAATAGTAGTGTTTGCCCAGTGAAAGTCAATTGATGATCATTTAATCAATTGTTATTATCATTATTATTATTATTATTATTATTGTTAGAGGCGTCTTATTTTGAAACGTTTGACCGGAAGTCCCTCTCCGTTGTTACCGTTAGCTTGAGGACGGTTGGTCGGTCAGACTCGGTGCCAGCCTGCCCCGTTACTCTCGGTTCATGTCGGCGGTGTAGCGGCGGACTGTCCGGAGCTCCACGCACACATCCATGGAGGAAACGTGAAGTTTTCCCGGAGAGTTACCGGAGGAGGAGAACTTTTTACCGCGGTAAGAAACCGAACTCACCGCCGCCGTTAACGGTTACTCACCATCAGTTTAGTGTGTGTGTGTGTTGTGGTCACTTTGCCGCGAGCCTTTTGTTCCTCGCGGCGCCGTTCCCATGGTGAAGCTTCATCAGCTCGCGCGAAACACCGTTTATTTACTGTTACGTCACTGCGGCTGTTTTAACTGGAAAATAAGGACTTTTAATATTAATATTATTTTTAATAATAATACTTTTACTGAAGTGTTGTACTTAATGATTTCTACATGTTGTACTTTATACGTCTGCTCCACTAGAAGCATGTAGATGCTCACAGTGTAGAAATATATAGAAAAACATAATTATGTTATTACACTAAATATATGAGAACCTCAGTTAAACCTAAATAGTGCTGCTTGTCCAGTGTCAGTCAATTGCTGACCATTTAAATAAAGAATAAATAAATACAAAATAAAAAGCTTAATAGTACTGTTTTCCCAATGTCAGTTCATTTCTGACAATTTAAATACATATTAAATAAAAATAAAATAAATAGCTTAATAATACTGTTTTCCCAGTGTCAGTCAATGATGACTATATAAATAAATACAAATAAAATAAATAGCTAAATACTACTCTATGTCCAGTGTCAGTCAATTGCTGACAATTTAAATACATATTAAATAAAAATAAAATTAATAGCTAAATAGTACTGTTGAGTGTCAGTTAATTGCTGACAATTTAAATAAATATTAAATAAAAAATAGAATTAATAGCTAAATAGCACTGTATGTCCAGTGTCAGTCAATTGATGACCATTTAAATACAAATAATTATAAAAAATAATAGCTAAATAGTACTGTATGTCAGTCAATTGATGACCATTTAAATAAAGAATAAATACAAATATATTAAATCGCACCATAAAAATACACTATTTCTGCATTATATGTATATGTTTTCACATAAACAATGATATAAGCTGATAGTTACATTACATTAAGACATTATAAATGACAGTATGCATGTTTGAAAGCATGTTTCTGTGTGATGCTGATGGAGCTGATGGTGCAGCAGGAGCAGGGGGATAAGAGGAGCACAGATTAGTGATTATATAACAGAAACACAGCAGATGTGTTCCAGCTAAACAACACGGTTTACTGTTTATCTGTCAATACACGTTCAATAAAAACCCTCTTTTATGGACAGAGCGTCTTTAACTTCCACTGTGACGACTCACTCGCATATTTCCCGTATCTCTGGTGCAGTTTGAAATATTTCAGGCATCTGAAACATTATTGGTTAAGGACGAAACCCACAGAGAAGGACACAAACCTCTCCCTGTTTGATCCCTGTTCTCTTTTTATTATATTATGACGAGTGTCTGATGTGTTCTGCTGTAAATCTGACAAAGCAATGCATTTCATTTACAATTTTCACTGCAAAGCGACACCAGTTTAAGTCTGAAATGAACATATAATGTCGCGTTAATCCACATAATTTAATATCATCTTATCTTATCTCAGTACATATCAATTTATATCTTTATATCAGGGCTCAAAATGCTTTTTTCTGCGTTCATGCACTTAAAAAACACAGTTCTTACTGAACCATTTGTCCTTCTCTCCTCATTTTTTTTTTTATAAATAAAAATAGTTAGGAGAGGTGTGTCCTATCTGTCGAGTGCAGGGATGCATTTTGTGTCAAATATGTTTTATTTTGATATAAATTTGAATCACTGGGTCGTTAAAAATGCCATTATTTTCTATTTAAATATTGATGTTGTTTAAAAAAACTATGCTACATGAATAATTAAGCATCATTTTAACTATTTCTGGCAACTCAGCGTGAAGTAATATTGTCATATTTAAACAGTAAGACATTATACTAAGACAGAATATAATCAGGTTTTTAAACTGCATGTAAACGCACTGATTTTCTCACATTAAGTTATGTTTAAACATCACAATATTGCTTCATGTTGACCGGCCAACAGTAGTTAAAATGATGCTTAATTAGTCTTATAGCACCCTTATTTTCAGCACTAATGTTTAGTTCAATAACAAAAATTTTAATAGAATACGGGCCGATCCCAGGTGACATCAGGCACCAGGACGCCAGTTTATCAACAGACAGACAACCATCCACATTCACACCTACGGGCAATTGAGAGCCATCAATTTACCTGACAGGTGCATGAGAACAAACTCCACACGGAAGGGCCTCAGCCGGGATTCGAACCAGGGACCGACAGGGCTGACCACCACAGCACCGTGTCGCCTGAGAATTGCACGTCTCATATTTTGCATGCACTGAACATGCACGTGGTAAATGTTGTGATTTTTCCCCCCTTTAATACGTGCTGGGATGTTTTCCCCTCCAGGTGTTGGCGTTGCAGCGTGATGTGTTGTGATGGAGGAGGCGGAGCACAGCCACTACGTCGCCCAGCTGAAGGTGGAGTTCGACAGCTGCGACACCACGGCCACCGGCTTCCTGGACCGAGAGGAGCTGACGGTGCTTTGCAGAAAGCTGCAGCTGGACGCTCACCTGCCGCTGCTGCTCGACACGCTGCTGGGGGAACGCACCTATGCCAGGGTACCGCCCACACTTCTAACCCTAACACACTTCTAAGGAATAATATCTGCCAAACAAATCAATCAATGCAGGTTTAGAAAAATGAATAAAACTTGAACACGATTGAGATGAATTGTCTTTGACCTTCAGGTGAACTTTGAGGAGTTTAAAGAAGGCTTCGTGGCCGTTCTGTCTCGCTCTCTGGACTTCAGCACGTCAGAGGATGACAGCAGCTACCTGGAGCCAGGTAAGACCCGAGAGAGGAGGAGCTGTTTTTATCACAGGAGCCAAGAAGTGTGGGGATGTTTTTATGTTCTGTGTCCTGAATAGTGTGTGTATCACAGCCTGAAAGAAGACAAAATGTCAGAGTGCCCGTATGTCTGATACTGAAGGAGTTTATTTATACTTGATTAAGGAGAAACAGAAGAGTCGTCCACACTTAGTAGTGCGTGAAGCCTCCTCAATTCTTAGGGTGCACTCACACTGTCCGTCCGTACCGTGCCCCAGGGTGTTTCACGGCTAAAGTCTAGTTCGTTTGACCAGTGTGAGTGCAACCGTACCGCACCTTGCCGTCCACGGCCCGTTTGATAGAGGTGGGCTTTTGTAAAACACGTTTGCACATGTACAAGCACGAGCACGAGCACGATGCCTACGGTGGTTCTGAGGTCATTTCCTGTGCGCCTGTTGGGACGTAGAAAAAAGAAGGAGGGACCATGCGCGGACATTTAAAACAATGGCGGTGAAAGGTTGACGTTGGTGTGATGCGGAGGTGGAGTGTTTACTGCAGATTTGGTCGATGAAAAGATTCAAAAACAGTCGACAAGACGCACAAAAACTCCGAGGTCTACGGAAAGATCTGGAAACAAAGCCACGCATCGCCATGACGTCATCAATGCGTGTGACGTGTTACGGCGTGATGACGTATAGGCAGCAAGAAGCATTCTCCGAGGCCCAGGTAGTGTGAGTACACACGGGCCTGAGCCGCGGGGGGGGAGAGGGAGGGGGGGAGTCATCCTCCGCTGAAAATAGTCCCCAACAAAGTCAGTGTTTCCTCGTTATTGTTCGATTAAAAACTACTGGAACCACTGGGGCTTGAAGCTGAGAGACCCAGACAGGAAGTCACACGAACTAACGTGTTGTTGGTGTTAGAATCAAGAAGAAGAAAATATAGAAAAACAGCAGACTTATTTCAGAATAGTCTGTATACTATAAACTCACTCACTGTAACACTACGGTGTGTATTCTGGGGCGGAGGTTGTGGTGGCGGAGCTGCAGACATGATGGAGGTTGAGTGCTTATTACACTGTTTCACTGAGGCTATTTACGTCTCTGCTGTTTGCTCCACCTTCTCACCACGACTGCAGTCAAACATCTCAATCTCGTTTCGGGTGACGCTGCAGAAGTCGGCAAATATTTGCAGCATCAGCATGATTAAATGATTGCTGCGTTATTGATCAGTGTGCTCTCGCTGCTGCTGGGTGAAGATCCTACCACAGTAGGATTTGGGCGGCAGTAGCTCAGTCCATAGGTGACCTGGCTGGGAACCGGAGGGTTGCCGGTTCAAGTCCCTGTGTGGACCATGAATGGAGCGTGGACTGGTGGCTCCATCTCTCCATTAATTGCATGTATATAGGTCCTGTCTGTGCATGTGTGTGTATTTCGGGTTGTGTGTGTGTAACTTGGAGAGTGAGAAAATCGAATTTCCCTGTTGCGACACTAATAAAGGAGTTCTTCTTAATTAAAAATGCACCTTTCTTTCTTTATCTTGCACCTTAAAATCCACTTTGTCCCATTCTGCCCAGTATTTAATATTATTTAATATTATTTATTTGAGTTTAAGTGTGCTACATGACTAATTAAGCACCATTTTAACTATTAAATGTGTTACTGTGCAACATTAATGTAACTTTAATAAAGAAGGTTTCAAGTTTCCGCATTTAGATTTTCATAGAAATGAGCTTAAACCTCAAACCTGACAGGAAGGAACCCGGTCTTAAAAATGGGTGGATTTGAGTTTTATTTCCTGTCGTTTTGGTCCAGAACGTCCCAGTTTGTGTGTCATGTGTGTCGTGAGCTCTGTGCTGCTGGTCTCAGTCTGTTTAAAGTCCTGGTTCTGCTGCGGAGGATTCCTGCGTGACAGATTTTGGCTCCGACCTTTTATGTGTTCTTGTTTCCTGGCTCTGAGTCTCCGCACTGACTCTGCAGCTCCTCTGACCTACATACGATCCGTGCGTCTGACTGTCCGTCTTTGTCTCTGCAGTCGTACCAGAGGAGGTGAAGCCGAAGTTCGTGAAGGGAACGAAGCGTTACGGCCGTCGCTCCCGTCCCGACAGTAAGCCCGGCGCGGCGCTGACCTGCGACTCGGAGGGCTCGCCGCCGTCAAGAACCGAAGGGGACTCCTCACCGCCTGGCGTCCGCAGGGCCAAGCTGAGGAGATCGACGTCTCTGGAGAGTGTTGAGGTGAGACGGTCTTCCTCATTTTAATTAGCTTTTTATCAGGATTAATTTTCTTCTGCAGTCCTCGAAAAAGTTTGACTGAAACTGTTTCGCCTTTCCGGTTGCGGCGTGTGACTTTGGTGTTTTACATGGTTGGGATCTAACAAAAGGAACAAACACTTAAAGCGACTGAGGCGGCAGTAGATCAGCAACTCCTGTGTTCTGTGAGGTAAAATGACTGTTTTTTTCAGTGGAGTCTGGCGGCTTTAAAGAGAGCACAGATAACAGCGCCAGCGCCAACGATTGTCTGACAGCAAAGTGAAGCGGTTTAAATATTCTAAATATAGCGCACACGCCACGGAGGGCGTTTTCAAATCTTCCCACTCTGGGACCCGGTTTCTAAAGATCCTGTTTTCAGGCTCTGATAACGCAGCTGAGTATGGATGGTCGGTCAAAACGATACAAAAGTTGTGCAGTTACAGGAAATCGCATCTCCGTGGGGACGGGCCATAAATGAAGTAAAAACTCTCCGGTTCTGATAAAACTGATGCTATTGTAGCATGTAAGCTAACCTCTCTAGGAGCGGTCGGCTCTGCCAGTAGCTCCACACAGGATGATGATTGGTCGGTGGACTTCTGGCGCTCGTACGCCTTACGTTGCGCCTGTCAAGATGGACTTTCAGGTGAACGCGATTCTCACGTGATCTCATCATGAATTCGCCTGCTGTGCGAGTTAATCAGCCCACAGCAGCACATTGTTTAGCTTCTGTTTGTAGCTGGTACAACAACACTTCAAAACATCTGAACTATCCCTTTAACACAGCTGCTTTAGTGAAGGAGTGATGAAAAGCTGCTGCAACACAATCCAGCTCTCTACACTGACTGACCAACTTCACCGCACATTTAACGTCTAAAACTACGTCTTCCTATCACGATGAGCTTGTTTTCCTGCCGCTGTCACAACGCTGTGACCTCTGACCTCATGGCCACTGGTTGTGATAAAGGAGGCAAACCTCGTTCCACTGGTTTGACCTCCTCGCTGAGACTGCATGGCTCTGATGGACGATGGTAATGTGAAAGAAAGCATGAGGCTCCAGCTGAGTGTTTATAGACCGCGAACACACACTCACACGCACACTTACACTGTGTGAATGAAGCTCATTGTGCGTCTTTGTGCTGAGTGGGTTTGGTTCGTCTCAAATATCCAGACGTGCTGCGATTCCGAGTCTGTGAATACCTGAATGGGGGAGGAGGAGGAGGGGGGAGGAGCTGGCTGGGGGAGGTTTGGTGGTTTTGGGGGCGTTGGAGGGTTTTCAGGAAGTGGGATTGTGAGGAATGCGGCTGCTGGCAGACGCTCCGCGCTGGTTTGGCTGCAGATCAAAGATGCATCACTCTTGTTGCTTTGGGACAGTTTCCACTTTTGTCTTTGTGGAATAAAACGAAGCTTCTCCTCGGCTGCTTTTTGTGCCGATTTCAAAACAAAGCGATTCATGTTCTTTAAACCAAACACAACTGGCTTCACCGCAGCTTTTCTCTCTGTTGTTTTATTCAGACTCCACCTCCTCTTCTTCATCATGAGTTCACAGCAAAGAGTAGGGGTGTGCCCGTCGAGTGTTATTGGCCAGTTCAGGTATCAGAATAAATACGGGGCAGGGAAAAAATAATGGAAAAGTTGAATTTCCGTTATTGTGGTTGTAAATTCCTGCAGGGACTTGGTTCTCTACTGTTCAGCAGAGTGAAGTCAGAACTGAGGCCGAGGCTGTTACATCAGAGTGCCTCCACTTTACTCTCTCTGTTTAAAATATTGAAGAGTTTTTATGTAACTGGGCTCTGTGAAGATTAAAGACCGTGACTCTCTCTCTCTCTCTCTCTCTCTCTCTCTCTCTCTCTCTCTCTGCCGCACGCGGGGGTCTCTCGCCCAGTTGTCACTGTGGATTTCATTTGGCTCCAGCAGATGAAATCTCTGTAAATACTTCACGGAGTCACAGTTACATAAAGAGTTTAAGAGACACACACACACACACACACACACACACACACACACACACACACACACACACACACACACACACACACACACACACACACACACACACACACACACACACACACACACACACACACACACACACACACACACAGACAGACAGACAGACAGACAGACAGACAGACAGACACACACAAACCGACAAATGCTGTTGGCAGTGGGAGATATAGTCAAAATCGATGTGTATCGTTTCATAGTTGCTCTGTCCATGATGACTTGGCTGGGAACCGGAGCTTTGCCGGTTCGAGTCCCTGTGCGGACCATGAATGGAGCATGGACTGGTGGCTGGAGAGGTGCCAGTTCATCTTCTGGGCACAGCCGAGGTGCTGTTGAGCAAGGCACCGAACCCCCAACTGCTCGGGGCGCCGGTCACTGGCAGCCTCCTCGCTCTAACATCTCAATTGCATGTATAGGTCCTGTCTGTGCATGTGTGTGTATTTCGGGCCTGTGTGTGTGTAACATTATTAATAATAAGAATGAAAAAATTCAATTTCCCCGTTGCAGGATAAATACAGTAATTCTTCTTCTTCATTCTTCTTCTAAATATGACCTTTATCACCGCTGTAAGGTGCTGGAAAAGCAGGAAAATGCACCTTGAAATACGTGAAAAGTGCTTGAATTTGATTCTGAAAAAGGTGCAGGACCCTTGTAAAGAGTTTGTTTGACCTGTAGTGGTTGTTTTTATGGAAGTGTTTGTCAGACATCTCCACAACTACCGTCCAGATTTCCATGAAGTCTCCTGACCCCATTCCCGCTGACGGATGAACGACTGTTGGATGATTATTTGGGGCAAGAGAGACGAAGGGAGCTCAGAGGTCGAGCTGTGTGTTATGTCGGTTCAGACTACACGACATCAGCGCGACCTGACAGGCGAAGGGTCGCTAATGATGCTCATGACAGAAAGACACACTTCTTTTTTTTGCCTTCTCCCTCAACTCGTAGAACAAAGTCCACAAAGTGTTTTGGTTTCAAACTGCAACGACTTGTTGACTCATCGTCTGTTTCCAGCCTCTCAAATGTCCTGCTTTTCTCTGTTCGATATAAAATTAAACTGTAATTCCGGCGTAAAATCATCCCATGGTCTTTTTCAGCTCTCACATACATTAAATAAGCCATGGAGACAATTTTTTTCATGTAACAACTGTTAACGGAGAAATCCAGGAGAGTTGCTAACAGCCGGACGTGGCTAACAGTGATTAGCTCGGTGCAGCACGGTGAAGGCATTCAAAGGTCTTTTTTAACCACTAATGCTGCTGAAAATAACAGCAAACCTCTGCAGCAGCATGAGAAGAGTCCCTACACACAAAACAAAGCAGCAACAGCGTAGTTAGTGAACCCAGAGTTTATTAAAAGAGTGTTTTAAAGACTTTCCTACTGGCCCCTGTACCAGCTCCTCTCATAGTAAAGTCCAGTCAAGTGGATTACCAAAGTCAATCCCAAAGGAAGGAGCCCATTGATGCTTTGTTTTGTGTGTAGGGACTCTTCTCATGCTGCTGCAGAGGTTTGCTGTTATTTTCAGCAGTATTAGTGGTTAAAAAAGACCTTTGAATGCCTTCACCGTACTGCCCCGAGCTAATCAGTGTCAGCCAGTGTTAGCGACTCTCCTGGATTTCTCCGTTAATAGTTAAAAAGATTTTGAGAAGTTTGTCTTATTTTGCTAAATAAATACATAGAAGTATTTTGTAAAACACAAAAGAATTATTGAAAGTTAGGGATTGAACTTACTTACTTACTTATTGCCTTAGTGTGTGTGTGCGTGTGTGTGTGTCTGTGTGTCTGTGTGTGTGTCTGTGTGTGTGTGTGTGAGATGTTAGCAGGTGAACACAGTGTGACAGATGTAGGCTAACTGTGCTGGATGCATCTGCAGCTAACGTTCCAACACTGACAGCTTAATAATTGATCCGCTGCTGCTGAATTTTTCACCGCAGCTTTAACCTCCTTTTCTTACATCACTGCGGCCGCACACGGAGACGATGACACAACGTCACCCACACAGCAGCCACACAACCTACATGTGTGTGACAGAGCCGTCAGACGCCATGAAGCAGCGTTTACAGGCCACTGCATCACATTACATCAGCGTTTTGACTGAGGGACAAATTAAGTGGTAATGTGAGGAACAGAGTTTTTAAAAATGTGCTTAAGCTTCTTTACACCAGTGCTTACTCATCATTTTTAATTAAATAAAAGACTCATGGTCAAAATCTGAATCACCTCTAAATCTCAGGCCATGGCTCTCAGCAGGAAACAGGTGGATTGCTTACTCCAGGTAAGGAATGAGTCCTGACCCCAAGTGAAGGAGTTCCAGCTCCTTGGATTCATGTTCACAAGTGAGGGGACGATGGAGCGTGAGTTTGGCCGGAGAATCGGAGCAGCGGGGGCGGTGCTGCAGTCCCTCTACCGCACCTTTGTGATGAAAAGAGAGCTGAGGAAGGCAAAGCGGAGGGAGGTGTTCCAGGCACGTCCAGCTGGGAGGAGGCCTCGGGGAAGACCCAGAACCAGGTGGAGATATTAGATCTCCACACTGGCCTGGGAACACCTCGGGATCCCCCAGTTAGAGCTGGTTAATGTGGCCCAGGAAAGGGAAGTTTGGGGTCCCTGCTGGAGCTGCTGCCCCCGAGACTCGACCCCGGATACACACTGTCCATCCGTACCGTGCCCGAGCACGTTTCACGGCTAATGTCTGGTTCCTTTGACCAGTGGAAGTCCTCCCACGGCCCGTTTGGGAGAGGTGGGCTTTAGTAAAGCACGTTTGCACATGTACGAGCACGAGCGTGCGCACGCGTACGAGCACGAGGCCTACGGCGGTTCTGAGGTCATTTCCTGTGCGCCTGTTGGGACATAGAAAAAAGAAGGTGGGACCATGCGCGGACATTTCAAACAATGGCGATGAAAGGTTCACGTTGGTGTGATGCGGAGGTGGAGTGTTTACTGCAGATTTGGTCGATGAAAAGATTCAAAAACAGTCGACAAGACGCACAAAAACTCTGAGGTCTACGGAAAGATCTGGAAACAAAGCCACGCATCGCCATGACGTCATCAATGCGTGTGACGTGTTACGGCGTGATGACGTATAGGCAGCAAGAAGCATTCACCGAGGCCCAGGTAGTGTGAGTACAAACGGGCCTGGAGGGGGGGACAAGGACCCTAAAGCACGGGGCACGGGACGGACGCACATTGGGAGGGCGCCCTTATGTTGCAAAAGTACTTTAAAATGATTGTTATCTTGGCATGTGTATTGTTGTTTTGTGTGTTTTATGTTACCCGTACAGTATTTCCTGTTTGTTGTGGCTGGTGAGTCTGGTCTGGAGGATTTATATCCTGTATCAGAGATAGTTTGATTGAATTTGATCTTTTACAAAATAAGGACGAATCCCAGAATATTAGAGCTCATGTAAATATAGTCAGTGTTCGTGCGTGAGTCTCGTGTCCCAGAGTCAGACTCTACATTAGTGGGAGCAGTTATACAACACTATTTAAATATTTAATACAGATGTGTTTCCTCTGGGACAAACACACACACTTCACACACGCACACACAAAAACACACACACTCACACACACACCAGCACAAGTCTTAATAGCTAAATAACGCATGAAGTATGGGAACTCTTTTATGTCAGTTTCAGTCCAAATGAAAGGAAATTCACCCAGAAACAATATAGATTTGTTTACCAATTACCAGTGCGTTGTGTTCAAGTGCTGTTGTTGTCGTGGTGAAATGAAACATGGCGGACACACAGATCCTGACCTCCGTAAACCAAACAATAAACTGACTCTGAGTCTTAACACAGGAGGTTGAACTTGTCTATGCCACAACATTGTATAGGCTACAAAAGGATGCGCTAACACGGCGGAAAATGTTTAATAGCGTGCAATGCAAAAGAGTTATATGCAATACACAAGTATTGTATACAATATACAAGTGTTATATACGATACACAAGTTTTACATAAGATACACAAGTGTGAACTGTTCCTTTAAATGAATTTGGTCTTAAATGTCTCACTGTGATAAATTCTGGTCTTAGTGGAAAAGTCACAGGTTCAGTTTCCCACAAATGTTCTGACAGAAGTTTTACATGCTAAGCTCTTTAGCGTGACACACACACACACACACACACACACACACACACACACACACACACACACACACACACACACACACACACACACACACACACACACACACACACACACACACACACACACACACACACACACACACACACATACAAAGTGTTCAGTCTAGCAGAAATAATGGCCGCTCAGGAA
The DNA here is from genome assembly GCF_963691815.1 of Echiichthys vipera. NCBI lineage: Eukaryota > Metazoa > Chordata > Actinopteri > Perciformes > Trachinidae > Echiichthys > Echiichthys vipera. The sequence continues at coordinate 3,951,258 of NC_139836.1, read as the reverse complement.
TTCCTTCTGATCACTGTTTGGTCTGTTGACATAATGCACACACACACACACACACACACACACACACACACACACACACACACACACACACACACACACACACACACACACACACACACACACACACACACACACACACACACACACACACACACACACACACACACACACACACACACACACACACACACACACACACACACACTTGGCCAATCATCCTCTCGTCCATGCTGCACACTCTCTTTCATAACGCTTTCTGCTGTTAGTTCAGAAATAGTTTAACGGACGGGTGACCACACACACACACACACACACACACACACACACACACACACGGTGTAATTGCAGACGGTCATTGCCTTCAATGTTTTCTCTGCAGAGCCTGAAGTCTGATGAGGAGGCAGGAAGTCAGAAGGAGAACATCCAGCCAGACTTTCAGTGTAAAGGTACGCTCTGCTGTGTAGATACTAACTTAGATTTCATTGTTATCTCTTGAGTTAAAAGACCAGTCAGTCGATTTTGGCAGTGACACGTTTGATGTGACTTTAAATTCATAACAAGCTCTTTATGTTGACATTTTGCAGGTCCTCAGCAGGAGCAGGTGGAGCTGGGGGTTGTTGGAGGTGGCGGCGGCGGCGGCGGCGGCGGCGGCGGCGTCCTGACGGCCATGTGTGATCAGCTGGGCCTGCAGGAGCTCAACACAGAGGTGAGACTCCACCCGGCACCTGCAGGCACCACAGGAGTAGGTTCAATATGATGTATTCTGACAGCTGTCAATATTAAAACAGGATCTGGACTCGCTGCTCAGGAAGTTGGACGCAGACCTGGACGGCAGAGTTAGCATCAGTGACTTCCAGAAGGTCCTGCGTGGCTCCGCCCCAATCTCCTGCTCCACCCCCGTACGGTCAGCTGACCTGCAGAGGACGTCACACCGGGTCAGACACACTTAAATAATGTACCACGACATTTTAAACACCACATATTTATGTGTAAATCACATATTGACGGTGCTGTAAGCTGGTTTGTTGGGGCGGTGGTGGAGAGAGAACTTAAACAGTCTTAGTTACAATCGTAGTATAAAAAAAGATAAATCCTCAGTTTCTCACCTTATGTTCATTTATTCCTCTTCGTATTTAAAACAGACACAGAAAACAAGTATTTTCTCACACGTGTGGACTGTATTTCCCACCCAAAGAGAGTTTTGGGGTTTACGAGGAGCTCCTGAATGCAGCGCCAATCAGCAGAGAGTCATCAGTCCAGTCAGGTGTGAGGGACTCAGGAGACAGGCAGCTGCTCACACAGACAGACAGACAGGAATCAGAATGTACTGCACGTCAGATCTGATGTCAGGCTGCGGCTTGTTAACGTGGGTGAGGACTGACAGGACCAGAACCTCCTGCTACACAAAGGTGATTCAGACAAAAGTCAGAAGAAAAGGTTAAAGCTGAGTCTAAACTAATTCAGACCAGAGAAAAGATCACTGCGCTTTTATATTTTCATCTGATCAAAGATGAACATGGACAACACAGTGCTTTTAAACCTACCACGGAAAGGAAACTTTAGTATTTTTGACTGTTTTGTTTTCTTTAATTGAACTGAACAGATGTTTTTTATTAGAGTTTATTGTGTTTACCATCTTGTTATGGTCACATTTTGTATTTGTTTTTCTGAAGCGGCACTAAAAACACTTCTGCAGGTTGAAAATGATTCTTTTTAATCGTACAGTTACTTGTCTTTAGCCCAGAGGTGTCCAACCTGTGACAACCCTCAGCTGGTTGATAACGAGCACATCATTAGACTCAGGTGCGCCGGATTTGGTGGAAACCTGCAGAAATAGTCCTTGAAAACACCTGAATTTTGGTGTTGTGGTTTGAAAACTGCTTGGATTTTAAATGAAGTGCCTGAATTGTGTGTTTATATGATGAGAGAGAAAAGAAGATCTCCATATTTGAGAATCTGAAACCACATTTTCTGACATTTTGTGCATGAAAAATGACTTTTGAGGATGAACAGATTATAAATATAGCTGGTGATTTATGTTTCTGTCGCTCTTAGTCGACTGATCGTTGCAGCTCTAACGGCTTGAAAGTCTTTTTTACAAACCTTTAATTTGACGTCCTTCTGTCATAAAACATCATTTTGGTTGTTTATAGGAAAATAACATTTAATTTAATGTGATGAACAAACATGTTGCATAGAGAAGTCTTTAAAACTAGAATGCACTGTACAGGTTTCATACAGATGCTGGAAATCCTTGAAAACACTTATTGTTGTCTTCAAGGTTTGAAAAGTGCTTTGATTTTGACTAAAGTGCTTGAAATGTTCAGTTTTCTGATGACTGCATATATGATAACAGAGAAAAGAAGATTGAAAACAGCATTTTCAGACATTTGTTAATGAAAATTAACTTTTGCTGATGAACAGATGATCATAATAGTTGGTGATTATATTTCTGTGGAGGTAGTTTTCCTTTCATTTGTCCTCCTTCTGTAGAAAACTGTCTCCAAACAACATGTTGGTTGTTTACAGGACAATAACATCTATTTTGATGAGATGAACAAATGCAATAATGAGTGCAGTAGTTCATCATGAACACTGAGGATTGTTATCTATACAAATATGTACTTTACCACGACTGTAAGGTGCTGGAAAAGCATGGAAATGCACCTTGAAATGCTTGAATTTGAAGCTAAAACATGCCGGGCAGCAGCTCTGCAGCAGCAGTTTGGAGACGTCTGCTTTAGACTCTCCCCTGGTGTTGTGCACAGCTCCGATTGAAAGCCAATAAATCATATTTTGCAGTAACCAGGAAGATGGAAAAACCTCTTTATTGTCTTCATCTGTGGAGGAGGACAATGTGTTTTCATTTTCTGCTACTCCGCTACATTCTGATCACTTCAGTTACTCTGTGGCTTCATCTTAATAATACAACGTATAAATAATAACTGGATTATGATGTGTAGATAAAACAGTGGGATATGTACTGCTGTTGCATGAAGCAGGCTCTGAACTGCAGTTTTTTTCTCGTATGCTAGTCTCTTGAGTCGTGCGGGGCTGTGAGGGAAAACGGGCTAATCCAGATTAAACGTTACCACATCACACTGCAGCTCCAGACGTTTATTAGGACCCTGAGAAATGTTCTTAAGCTGCTCTGTCTGAAGAAACCCGAGAACGCAGTTTATTCTCACGGTGAAACTCACTCGCCGCACACCTCCACCTCTCAGGTGTGAACGTGAACTAAACGTCTTCTCTCCGGTGCTCCATGCAGTCTCAGGCGGCGTTAGAGCAGCGCTCGGCTCGCTCCACCTCGCCCTCGCTACTGACGGCCACGGTGGGTCAGAGGGTCCTCAGCCGGCTGGATGAAGGCTCAGGATGCACCAGCCCCGAGCGGGTCATCGCCCTCTGGACCGAGGAGGGTATCCGGAACAGCCGGGACATCCTGCAGGTCAGTACAGACCAGGACCCTTTACTGCATCACTTTGACACCCCTGCCCTAAAGGGTCACACCTGCATACATTTGAGTTCCTCTGTTTTCCTGTGATAACGTGATAATTAATTTGAGATCTTGAGAAAATAAAACGATAGTGTATCTATCAGCATCACATGTGTCTTTAATAAAGACCTGACCGGCTGACATAACTTTATTCTATTACAGTTCATGTTCACATTAGTGTGAGTCATCTGAGAAGACGGTTAGCAAGGCTTCAGCTTCATCAGAGGAGCAATCTTAGTGAGCCTGGTGTCCTCGTTAGCTACATAGATTTTTGTTTTTATTATATTACAACAACATAAATACCAGTACAGGGAGGAGTTTGACAATGTGCACATAAATATAAAGATTACAGTCAAAAAATGACCAACTGAAAGCATCTGTCAGTGTTTTCCAGAGCGTTCTTTGAGAAATGAGAAGTCTTTACAAGGCGTGTCGTGTCAGGTGTGATGGAAATCTCAGACCAATAATGTTTCATTCATTATCTATCGAATGAATTATCTCGTTACCTCTGCAACACAGAGGATACAGTGCCTTGCGAAAGTATTCGGCCCCCTTGAACCTTTCAACATTTCGCCACATTTCAGGCTTCAAACATAAAGATATAAAAGTTTAATTTTTTGTCAAGAATCAACAACAAGTAGGACACATTCGTGAAGTGGAACGAAATTTATTGGATACTTTAAACTTTTTTAACAAATAAAAAACTGAAAAGTGGGGCGTGCAATATTATTCGGCCCCTTTACTTTCAGTGCAGCAAACTCACTCCAGAAGTTCAGTGAGGACCTTTGAATGATCTAATGTTGTCCTAAATGATTGATGATGATAAATAGAATGCACCTGTGTGTAATCAAGTCTCCGTATAAATGCACCTGCTCTTTGATAGTCTCAGGGTTCTGTTTAAAGCGCAGAGAGAACCATGAAGACAAAGGAACACACCAGGCAGGTCCGAGATACTGTTGTGGAGAAGTTTAAAGCCGGATTTGGATACAAAAAGATTTCCCAAGCTTTAAACATCTCTAGGAGCACTGTGCAAGCAATTATATTGAAATGGAAGGAGTATCAGACCACTGCAAATCTACCAAGACCCGGCCGTCCCTCCAAACTTTCATCTCAAACAAGGAGAAGACTGATTAGAGATGCAGCCAAGAGGCCCATGATCACTCTGGATGAACTGCAGATAACTACAGCTGAGGTGGGAGAGTCTGTCCATAGGACAACAATCAGTCGTGCACTGCACAAATCTGGCCTTTATTGAAGAGTGGCAAGAAGAAAGCCATTTCTCAAAGATATCCATAAAAAGTCTCGTTTAAAGTTTGCCACAAGCCACCTGGGAGACACACCAAACATGTGGAAGAAGGTGCTCTGGTCAGATGAAACCAAAGTCGAACTTTTTGGCCACAATGCAAAACGATATGTTTGGCGTAAAAGCAACACAGCTCATCACCCTGAACACACCATCCTCACTTTTAAACATGGTGGTGGCAGCATCATGGTTTGGGCCTGCTTTTCTTCAGCACAGACAGGGAAGATGGCTACAATTGATGGGAAGATGGATGGAGCCAAATACAGGACCATTCTGGAAGAAAACCTGTTGGAGTCTGCAAAAGACCTGAGACTGGGACGGAGATTTATCTTCCAACAGGACAATGATCCAAAACATAAAGCCAAATCTACAATGGAATGGTTCACAAATAGACATATCCAGGTGTTAGAATGGCCAAGTCAAAGTCCAGACCTGAATCCAATCGAGAAACTGTGGAAAGAGCTGAAGACTGCTGTTCACAAACGCTCTCCATCCAACCTCACTGAGCTCGAGCTGTTTTGCAAGGAAGAATGGGCAAGAATTCCAGTCTCTCGATGTGCAAAACTGATAGAGACATACCCCAAGCGACTTGCAGCTGTAATTGCAGCAAAAGGTGGCGCTACAAAGTATTAGCGCAAGGGGGCCGAATAATATTGCACGCCCCACTTTTCAGTTTTTTATTTGTTAAAAAAGTTTAAAGTATCCAATAAATTTCGTTCCACTTCACGAATGTGTCCTACTTGTTGTTGATTCTTGACAAAAAATTAAACTTTTATATCTTTATGTTTGAAGCCTGAAATGTGGCGAAATGTTGAAAGGTTCAAGGGGGCCGAATACTTTCGCAAGGCACTGTAATTATCTCGTTATCATGAAAAAACGGAGGAAGTGAAATGTATATGTGCATGATCCTTTAGGGCATGGGTGTCAAACTGATCCAGTAAAGGGCCGTGTGGCTGCAGGTTTTCTTTCCAACCAATCAAAAACACACCCAGTCCAACAACTGATCCCTTTACTGGATCAGTTTGACACCCATGCTTTAGGGCTTCCGTGGCTTCTCAGGCGCCCACGCAGCCATGTGTTTTAAAGACAAACGGAAACAAAGTGCATAATGATTTGACTGAAAAAGGAGCGGATGAACCCGTACAAAAAACAAATCAAAGTTCTTTTATGACGCATTTTTATCATTAGGCTATAACTGTAACCGTCTCTTAATGACTCAAAATACAACAATGGCAACCGTACAGTATGTTAAGTTGCAGCAATCAACAGCTGACCCCTGGGGACCACTTTTAAAAGTCAGTGTTGTGCTCTGATGTTACACACACGCTCCAGTTTTTAGAGTAAAATCTTGCCAAATGGCTGAATGCAACTCTGATATGTATTTTTCCACTGTTGAAGGAGAATGAAGTGAGTGTGTGTGCGTGTGTGTGTGTGTGTGTGTGCGTGTGTGTTGTAATCCGAGCTCCTCTGTTAGTGCATGTGGCCGTGAAGAAACGTTGGTATTTCACATATTAGGGTACGGTCTGTGAGAGCCGTACGGAGGCAATCCCAGCTCACAGTTCTTTCTTCTTCTTTTTTTAGTATTTCGAGTAAATCTCCTGTCCATTAACCGTTACGCAGCTTTTATTCAGACTTCCTGGTTTCTTTTAAAGACAGGAAATGAGTCCAGGCAGAGTTCAGATGAGCAGAAACGGTACCAAACTCTCCCTAACCTCCTCCCTGTTTCCTCACGATGAACACATTCTGTCAAGTTTCGCCCCAAACCGCCTCATCAGTGCTGCGGTTCAGGGTTCCTCCAAACTGGAGCCGCTTCGGCCCTGAGCTCCTCCTCATTCCTCTTTTGATCCCGGAGGCTGAACAGAACCTCAGATTTCTCACATTCCTGCTCCAGAAGCAACAACACAGCCGCTCTGCCTCAGCTGACTCTCTTCTGTCAGCACCGAACTCAGGAAATTAAGTCTGGAATCGCTTTCTGAGATTCTGGTTCAGGTCTTAACAAGTAGATTTACTCAGGTGCTGCACATGCATTCAGTTTTCATGTACTTATTATAGTATTTCCATTTCACGTTACTTCATTCTTCTACTCCACTACATATTGTTACTGCACTACATTTATCCGACAGCTTTAGTTTAAGATTATTAAAAAACTTTAACCAACTAATAAATGACGCTGTTACATCAGGTATCCAGCTTATTTCACAGCTAAGAAATCAATAAATCGACACACAATATTGATTATTCATTCATTCATCTTCAACCTCTTGTCCCTGTCGGGGTCGCGGCAGGGGGGCGGGGGCTGGAGCCGATCCGATATAATGCCTCATTTGCATATTTAGACATTTTTAGAAAACATGTAATACAAAAAATAATTGTTTTAATGCGTGTTCGTCTGCAGTGTCTTCGCTTGAGCTCCACCTTTAGCTGCAACATTAAAGTGAATGCATCAATAATTATAATACATTTGGAGTAAACGCCCGTTTCTGTCATTCCTCTGTTTGTTGCCCCCCCCTGCAGACTCTGGACTTCCCTCTGGAGGAGCGACTCAGTCTGGCAGACCTGACTCTGGCTCTGGACAATGAGCTGCTGGTCAGCGGGAACGGCATCCACCAGGCGGCGCTCATCTCGTACAAGAGCGAGATCCAGCACCTGCAGTAGGTTTCACTCCGTCTGTCCCTGAAGTGTTATTCCAACGTAAAATCATCCCACGGTCTTTATTTGGCACTTTCATACATCAAATAAGCCATCGAGACAGTTCTAGTGTAAAAACTATTAACGGAGGAATCCTGAAGAGTCGCTAACAACCAGGTGTGGCTAACAGTGATTAGCTCGGGGCAGTACGTTGAAGGCATTCAAAGGTCTTTTTTAACCACTAATGCTGCTGAAAATAACAGCAAACCTCTGCAGCAGCATGAGAAGAGTCCCTACACACACAACAAAGCAGCAACAATGTAGTTAGTGAACCCAGAGTTTATTAAAAGAGTGTTTTGAGGGGCGTTTGCTGGCACAGTGGTTAGAGCAGGCGCCTCATGTAAAGAGGCTGAATGTCCTTTGCTGCATGTTTCCCCCTCTCTTTCTCACGCCATTTCCTGTCTGTCCTACGAAAGAAAGGCTAGAAAAACTGCCAAAAAATAACCTTTAAAAAAAGTGTTTTAAAGACTTGCCTACTGGCCCCTGTACCAGCTCCTCTCATAGTAAAGTCCATTACAGTGGATTACCAAAGTCGATCCCAAAGGAAGGAGCCCATTGGTGCTTTGTTGTGTGTGTAGGGACTCTTCTCATGCTGCTGCAGAGGTTTGCTGTTATTTTCAGCAGCATTAGTGGTTAAAAACGACCTTTGAATGCCTTCACCGTGCTGCCCCGAGCTAATCACTGTTAGCCAAGTCCGGCTGTTAGCGACTCTGGGATTTCTCCGTTAATAGTTTTGATTTTAAGCTGGAATTACACTTTAACTCCTCTAAATATCTGGATCCGTCCTAAACAAAAAACCTCTGCAGTAGAAAACACAGCTCTGTTATCGTCTGTGTTCTGGACTCACTGTTGCTTCAGGCTGCAGCTGACTGACAGGCTGAATGTTATCAGGTTTGAATATTGATCACAGTATATTGATCATGTTCTGTCATTAAACCAACTGACTGCAGGGTGGGTCGATGGCTCGTTAGCTAACATGATGCAACGTGTAAATCCGACTCCTCTTCTTGCTCTTCTCTTCTTAAATGAACGTGAATGTTGGTGAAATGATCAAATCAGAACATACGGTGTGGTAGAAACTTTAAACACTGAGGCTGCTGGTTTCCAGTGAGACTCTGGTCTGTTGATTTCCTGTCAGAGCCACTAACCATCAACTCAGACCAGTTAGCAGCTGCCGGGTCAGAAGCAGCCTGGAGGTCAAAGATCGAGTCCACATCAAATCTACTGTCCCTGTGTGGACATATGAGCGTCACTGTGGGCTGTCCACATACTTTTGGCCACACGATGTGCTGTGTTCCTAATGAGAAGAGCTCCCCCTGCTGGAGGGGAACCAACGGCATGTCGACCTGTGTTGCTGTGTTCAGGGTGGTGGCAGAGCAGGCCTGCAGGGAGCGGGACAAGGTGAAGACAGACCTGGACCACGCTGATCACAGGAACCTGCAGCTGGTCAGAGAGGTGGACGACCGCCACGCCAGCATGGAGACGCTCAACCAGAGCAGGATCAGGTCAGAACGACTGGTTTATACCGGACTCAACTGGTCTTTTATACTGGACTCTACTGGTCTTTTATACTGGACTCTACTGGTCTTTATACTGGACTCTACTGGTCTTTTATACTGGATTCTACTGGTCTTATACTGGACTTAAACTGGACTTTATACTGGATTCTGTACTGGACTCTAATTGCCTTTATTCTGTTCTTTTATAATGCACTTAAACTAGAGTTTACACTGGACAGCTGTTGCTGTAGTCTGATGCTTTATCACTCATCGACCTGGAGTCCTTTAGTCTTTGACGAGCCGCTCTGTGATTGGCAGGGACCTGGAGCAGGACTTCCGTGATAGGCTGACATCTCTGCGTAGCCAGTCGGAGCAGGAGAGCGAGGCTCTGCTGCAGCACGTGGAGAGAGAGCGCAGCACGCTGCAGGGCGAACTGCGGCAGCTCAGAGCGCAGGAGGTGGAGCTGCAGGAGGAGCTCTGCAGCGCCACGCAGGTGAGGACACACCACTCACCTGCACAGGTTCAACACACATGTTGCATGTGTTTTGGTTGTAGACTTCCTGTTTATCAAACCTTCTGTCATAAGAACATAAATCGGTACAAGCAGACCCACATGCACATCCTTTATACGCAACACAAGAGATCCTAAATCCACAATGAGTAAAACTCAATGTATCAAAATGTGTGTTGGTTATTCAGGAGAACAGTCGTCTGGAGGAGGATCTGAGTGTTGCGAAGCTGAAGCTGACTGAAGCAGAAAGCACAGTGAACAGACTGCAGAGGGACCTGAACCAGCTGCTGCACGACAAGGTAACGAAACACACCTGTTCTGTAAAGCTGCAGTCATGAAAGTGTTTCTGATATTACCATGCACCATCTCTGCAGCTCTTCAGCCGCTGTTGGCTCCTAATTTTGATTTCCTGTCTGGTTCAGAAAATTAACCCACTGTAGACACAGTTAGAGACTACCTGGGGAACATAAGGAGTCTTTAGCAGCTGAAGAGACAGATATTTGCCTCAGGAGTTGGTAAAGAACAAACACTGACATTCATCAGGTGGACACGAAGTTAACAACCCTTTATTTTAGTGTGTTCAT
>NC_139836.1:3893680-3936180 GCF_963691815.1 Echiichthys vipera | reverse complement strand
CTGCTTTGTTTTGTGTGTAGGGACTCTTCTCCTGCTGCTGCAGAGGTTTGCTGTTATTTTCAGCAGCATTAGTGGTTAAAAAAGACCTTTGAATGCCTTCACCGTACTGCCCCGAGCTAATCACTGTTAGCCACGTCCTGCTGTTAGCTACTCTCCCAGATTTCTCCATTAATAGTTCAGTTGAAAAAAACTGTCTCAATGGTTTATTTGATAAATGTAAGTGCCAAAAAAGACCATGGGATGATTTTGCGCCGGAATTTCACTTAAACTGGGGGAAAAGGTTTATTTAAATTTGCGGCTCCCTCAGATTTAAATTAGTTAAAAAATTGCCTGAATCTTCAGGAGCTCGTATCATTGGATGCATTTAAAGCGACTCTAAATGACTTGGAGGCCAGAAAATCTGTCTGTAGATGCTTTTTAAAACTTAAAGAAGTCTGAAATGTGTTCTTTGGCTCCATTTTAAATTGTTTTATGTCTGTAACCGTGTTATTTCTGCTGCCGCTTGTCTTAGAAGGGCACTCAAAAAATGTGATATTTAATCTCAGTGAGTCTTTACTCCTGGATAAATATCGTTTTAAAAGGTTGCGTCACTCCATTGACTCACTCTGAACCTGCGATCAGGTTGGGGAGTAAGTAAGACGCAGTCAAAGGTTCCTCATCCTGCGGTCGAAAAAACACTTCTCTGTGTTTGATTTGTCTGTCAGATGGAGATCAGTGAGCTGGAGGAGCAGAAAGCTCAGGCGGAGCAGCGGGCGAAGCAGCTGAAGGAGACTCTGGACAAACTGCAAATGCAGATGCAACATGGAGGAGGAGGAGGGTGGAGCCACGAGCAGGAGCGCAGGTGAGGAAGAGACGATGTACAGGAGGAGAGCAGACAGGCACATATCTGTCATCTGTGCTCACTTTGAAATTCGGATAAAAGCTTTGGACGGACGCAGCATTTGAACTTGAGCGTGATTTCCCAGGATGCAGCGGGAGCGCGCAGAGCTGGAGCAGAACTTTGCCAGAGAGATCGGTAACCTGGTCCAGAGACTGAGCGCTGAGAAGGAGCAGCTGGAGGCCGAGCTGAAGCTGAAGATGGACCAGGAGGTGATGCTGGTCAGGTGGGTGGTGACTCCAGATGCCACAGTGTCTATACCTGCTGTTAATGTGCAGATTACCCAGCATGCACAGGGAGGGGCACACATTATTGTTTAATATAAAAAGTATTGTTGCAGCTTAAAGATTCATTCTGAAATATGAGAAACATCTTGAACATCCAATAGAAACGTACGTAGGTAGATAACAGGAAGTCTCTTCAACACCAGGTGTGTTTATTCATCAACACAGAGTAACTAGTTACATCTCGCTGTGTAATAAAACACTGTAAGCAGGGAGGAAGCAGAGCAGCAGCTCTCTCAGATGAAGCTACAGCACGCTGAGGGTCAGCGCCGTGTCCTCCACCAGCTCCACCGGGAGCGCCAGCGGCTGCAGGATCAGAGAGGATTCTGGGAGAACCGGCTCGCTCAGTCGGAGCAGGAGAAGCTGCGGGGTGAAGAGAGAGCCGGGGAGGAGCAGGTCAGCATCTGCAGCCAGTTCTCCTCGGAGAAGAACAGGCTAGAGGAGCAGGTCTCCAGTTTACAGGAGGTCGTACAGAACTCTCAGCAGCAGATCAGCCAATCAGAGGCCAGTTTGGAGGAGCTGAGAGGGCGCTGTGGTCAGTTAGAGGAGGATCTTGAAGCTTCTCGTGGGCGCTGTTCTGAGCTGGAAGCCAGACTGGAGGAGGCCTGCACTCAGCTGGAGGAGAGCATCGCCTTCCTGGAGTCTCATGAGGTTGTGAACAAATGTCTGGCCTCGGAGAAGAGCTGCGTGGAGGAGGAGCTGCAGGAGGTGAGGACCACGGAGGAGCAGCTCCGGGTTCAGGTGGCTCAGCTGAAAGAGGAGCTGGGAAACCTCCGGGCTGCGTCCGACAGCATCCTGCAGGACCGCGAGGTGGTGGCTGATAATTGCAGCCGCCTCTCCAACGCTTTCATGCAGCAGCAGGCGCAGCTCCGAGCCAGAGAGCAGACTGTGAACGCCCTGAGGTCGGAGCTGGAGACTCAACAGGAGGCCATGAGGAGCAGAGCTGAGTGTCTCTCCAGACTCACCGCTGAGCTGGACTCGTTGAAGACAGACCGCGCCAGACTGATCCAGGACCTGAAGGACCAGGCCATGGCTGTGGACAACCTGCAGCTGGAGCTGGATGGCATCTCTGAGGAGTTGGAGAGGAAGAGGAGCACTGAGGAGGGTCTGCAGGAGGCTCTGAAGCAGGAGCAGACCAGGACGTCGCAGCTCCGCTCCAGTCTGAACGAGGAGAAGGAGGAGGTCTGTCGTCTGAGCCAGGAGAACGGGAGCTACACCCGGCTGGCCGACCAGCTCTCCAACCAGATCGTAGAAATGGAGGAGGAGATCTCCACGCTCAGAGACCATCTGAGAGAGCTCAGCACACAACTCAACGGGACCGCAGACCTGGTCCCGGACCTCCGGAGGCAGCTGAACTCCAAAACCAGGGAGGTGGATCGGCTCCGTGCGAAAGTTGCGGACGGCGCTGATCTCTTACGTAAATCCAAAGCTGCCTCCGAGAAGCATCACAGTGATCTGACCAAGCAGCTGGAAGCGAGGCACGGAGACCTGGACGCGACCAGACGACAGGCCCTCCAGCTGCAGCGGGCCCTGCAGGACTCCCAGGACCAGCTGAGGACGGCGGAGCAGGACTTTGAGCAGGAGAAGAGAAGGATGATGCAGCAGCTGATGGAGCTGGAGAAGCTGGTCCTGGCCCTGGAGGAGGTGATGGACCCGGCCAGTCCACACAGGTTTGTGGAGCATGAGAGCGACTCACAAGAGATCCGACGCCCGGTCCGAATGATCACTAACTCTCTTCTGAGTATTTGAATGACTAATTGCATCGATCATGGCGCTTTTCCACAGGTAGAAACTGTGAGACGCTGATCAGCCCGTCGCCCACAATGCACCGCGGCCGACTGTCTGGAATGCTTTAACTCTTCACCTCATCGCTAACCGAATGACAAACGCATGACGACTGTTCATCACTGTGAATAACTCGTGTCTGTGTCATCTCGTCCGTCATCACCTTCTCTTTGTGTGTTTGAATTTTAACCTTAAATGTTTAAATTCTGCTTTGAAGCATCTTGTTTTCATTTAAGTACAATTTTTGTTTAAGATGATTGTTCTGTTAAAAAAATCACAAAATTAAAGCCTCAGTTTGCTTCAAATAAACTGCTGTGTGACGTGTAACAACTAGAAAATATACACTGTATAAAATGTACAGTGAAGTCAAAGAATCAGGTCAACAAATACAGATAAAAGCAAGTTCAGGAAATGGTTAAGAAACAAAGAATAGAAAAATGTACAGTACAAATATGAAAACATGCTAAACTGTGTGTTTGATATGTGTTTTATAATGGAAGAGCTGTACAGGTCTGTGCAGGAAAGAGCACGATTTTACTTATTTACTAAATATATTTCACAAGTATCAGATCACGCAGGACTGAAAAATATATAAATACATTTCAAGATAAAATAAAAATTTATAAAAAATAAACTCAAATACATTTGAAAGTCGATATAAATAAATAAGAGAAAGTTAAATAGGGAAGTGAATAAATAGGTGAATTAATACAAAGTTAAAGAAAAGTCACGTTCTATCAATTAATGCCTACATTTAATAGCGTATTCATTTATTCAAGTCATTATTATTGAATTATTCAAAATAATCGTGATTTCTGTTTTTATATCTGTCCAGATCCAACCAACGATCAGTGATGAACATTAAGTTTGAGGAGCTGTTGAGGATCTTAAACATAAACATAAATCTGTGCGTCATCTGCGTAAAAGTTTACTTTCAGCTTCAGATGCCGTTTGATCCGACGAGCACTTTGTTTGAATCAGACTGAAACCTTCAACCAGCAGATCTTTAGACGCTCAAATAAATCACTTTATGAATCAACGTTTTAAAAATCTTCAGAGTGAGTTCAACCATTAAATCAGAGTGATTTTTATCCCTGACGATTGTTTGTCGTCTTTATTTCTGACTCTTGTTGTTTGTCGGCTGCAGGATTCAGCTGGAGGAGGTTCGATCAGAGAACGGCGCTCTTCAGGAGCGACTGAGCGTCCTGCAACAGGAAGTCCAGAAGCTGGAGGACGACGTCGCCAAGAAGAGGTGAAAAAACACATAATAATGGGTTTAATGTGCAGGTTTCTTTTTCTTCTGATCAGTCGACTTGTAAGACAAGTAATGAGTCAAAGGGGACACTGGGGCCGTCCACACGAACGCTGCTAATTTTGAAACCGTGTGTTTCTCTGCACGGTTAGGCCTTTCATCCACACGTAATCGTAGTTGTTGCTCCTGAAACCAGAGTTTCCAGGATGAACTTTTACGAGAAGTCCAATTTCAGTAGTCATGTGCGGACAGTAAAACTGCGGAAAAATGCAATTTCTTGTCGACATTGTTCGACGTCACAGTGTGCGACGGTAAAATAGTTGTATCCATGGAGACGTGTGGAGGACTCTAGACGTGATCAGCTGACTAAGGCAGATTTTGCGGTTTCGTGTGGACGTGAATTTTTTTTAACCAGGAACCATAAAAGTTCTCAGATTTCATTGGATAATCGTTCTGCGTCAAGGCTCCGTTTTTCTTTAACCGATGATCAATGATAAACTGTAGTTAAGCTCGAGGAGAAGAGGAGGATCTCCCGGCAGGATGGGAACATAAATCTGAGTGTCATCTGCATAAAAACAAACCTGCTTCTTCTTCTCCTGTCAGGAGGAAACTGGAGGAGATGGAGAGAGAACACGAGAGGAGCAGAGAAGAAGAAGAGCGGCTGCGCAAAGAGGTGAGAAACTGATTCACAGTGAACCTCTGACCTCTGCGGGGAAGACAAAACTGTTCAACTCTTCTTCTTCTTCTTCTGCAGAACTCCAGATGTCGTGAGGAGGTTCTGGATCTGAGCGGCAGGAACCTGCAGCTCAGCAACGACAACGCTGAGCTGAGCGCCCGTCTCCGTGGGGACCAGGAGTCGGTCCGGATGCTGCAGGAGCGCCTGGCGACCGTCTCCAAGGAGCAGGAGGAGAAGGGAACTATGGTAACCAACAATTTATTATTATTTATTGCTTGTTTCTGTGACTCTGCTCTTTTTAAATATTTCATGCCGTGTGTTAGGGTTGCGTGGTATAGTCGTATACCATACAACCCTAGAAGTTTGCGCTACGGTATAGATTTTGACTCTACGGTGTAACCGGCAGAGCAGCTCTGACGTAATCACACAATGGGTGCAGATTCGGTCCATGAGGGAATATTCACTTGGTCTTTGAGTAGAAGCCAATGTATACAAGTAATTCCTGGCTGTAGTGTACTGTAGTGTACTGCGATATAAGGCTGTTACCGGCTGTGCTTCAGATTATACCGTGATATCAAATTTAGAGGATAACGTACAGCCCTGGCGTGTTGTTCCAACAAGGATCTCTGAGTTGACTGTGGTCGTGTTTTCAGGTGCGGCGGCTGCAGGGTGCGGCGCTGCAGCAGGAGCGAGAGAAGCTGCAGCAGCAGGCGGCCTGGACGCAGGAGAGACAGCTGCTGGAGAGAGAACTCAGCTCCTACAAAGAGAAGGTGCTTTCATCGCTCTGACTCACCTGACAGGGTTACTTAACTTAAAAAAACTGAAACGACAACGTCACACGCACGTCACAAGGATGTTTGCATGTAAATATGTACAGATTTCATTAAACGCATCTTCATTTCTCAGCTGGCTCGGCTGTCGGAGCTGGAGACGGAGCTCAGCGCTGTGACGCTGAAGCTGCAGTGGTTGGAGGAGGACAAGGCCAAACTGCTGAGGGAAGCTGATGACCGGAACCATAAGGTCACAACTCAGACGGGAAAACATGAAACCACCGAAATAACATCCACCTCAGAACGTGCTCAGTGTTCTCACCGTTGAGTGTGACGTTTGTCTCTGTCAGGTGGAGAAGCTGCAGCAGTCGGTGCTCTCGGTGGAAGCGGAGGCCGAGCTGCTTCGCTCTCAGCTCCACGCCGTCAGTCAGGGCAAACTGGGCCACGTCCAGGAGGTGACGGAGCTGCAGAGGAAGCTGCAGGACGCTCAGAGCAAGGTCATCATAAAACTAACCCCAGGAAGTTTTTTTATCGATAGTTTTAATTCTGAAAAGTCTTAAACTCATAATTAATACTCAGCGTGTGACATGTGTGAAGACGTCCTCCCACACTTTAAAATGTCCTCAGCAGTTTTATTCACAGCTTCCTGTCTCGTGTTGTTTCTGTCAGGTGGACGAGTTGGAGAGCAGCGTCAGGAAGCTGATGATGGAGAAAGAGGAGCTCGGTCAGTCTGTGGAGGAGCAGGAGCAGCAGACCTCCGTCACTCTGCAGGAGGAGACCCACAAACTGAGAGTCCAGAACCAGGAGCTCCATCACCAGGTACCAGACACCAGCTGTTAAACCGTCTTTAAACTCTGCGTCTAAATATGATCCAAAGTGACAGAAGCTTGATGTTTTTTCAGCTGTCGGAGCTGCAGGTCCAAGGTCTGGATCTCCACAAACTGACTCTGGAGCAGCAGAGCCTGAAGAGCAAACTGAACGAGCTGGAGACGGAGCGGACGCAGGCTCAGGCTCAGGTCCGGACTCCAGCCGATAAACAGAACGATCCGACACGACGCTCTGAAATCAGGGGTTTTATTTTTTAAAAACTTGTGTGTGTGCAGGCGGTGCGGGCCGACACGGCGCTCAGCCTGGTTCAGGCGCAGCACGTGAGGCGGCTGCACGAGCTGCAGCAGCGGGCGGGCGACGGCTGCAGGGAGCAGGTGGAGCTGCTGCAGGCGCGGCTGCTGGAGGAGCAGAGGAGGAGTCAGCGGCTGGAGGACGCGCTGAGGCTTCAGGCGCAGCAGAGTGGCTCCCAGATCAGCATCAAGCAGGTAAACGGCCAGAGGTCAAAGGTCACAGGGGCTCGTGAATCCTAGATTCTCGTTTCTGAGTGCGTGTGTTGCGTTCAGGATCAGTACGAGAAGGCGTTGTCCGCCCTGCAGCACAGGATGGACGAGCTGGAGGCCAAACTGAAGGGAGTCCGGTTGGTTCTGCAGGAGAAAGTCCAGCAGCTGAAAGAGCAGGTGAGTCTTCACGCCGGTCCACGTGCTTCTGTCCGCGCCCTGCCAGCCGCGTGACGTGTTTTGTCGTCTCGTCCGCAGCTGGCGAAGAACACGAAGTCGAGCGCGCTGCTGAAGGATCTGTACGTGGAGAACTCCCAGCTGATGAAGGCGCTGCAGGTCACCGAGCAGCGGCAGAAAAACGCAGAGAAGAAGAACTACCTGCTGGAGGACAAAGTCAACGCTCTGAACAAACTGCTTCGAGAGGTCGTCCAGGTGTCGCTCGCCACGTAGCTGCTGAACCAAAAACAATAAACCCGACTTTGGAGAACTGTGACGCTGCAGCAGCTGGTCTGAGAGCAGTTTCACTGAAGCAGCCAGAGGAGAGGTCCAGGGTGTGGTGAGCTTAGCTTAGCACAAAGACTGGAAGCAGGGGGACAGTGTGAGCCCGAGACAGGAAACACACACCTGCAAAGTCTGCATGAGAAACCTGTTTGAGTCGTTCCAGGTGAGAGCGACGGGACGTTTACGCTCGGCCACGTCTGCAAAGAGTGAGCGTGAAGTTCCTCATCTGCCCGTTCGGTTCATCATCAAATCATGTTGCCGTGAGAACCACAAAAGCTACGACAGAACCGTCTTTAATATTATGTTTAATAAATGCGGCAAAAAGAGTCCGTGAATATGAATAACCCGAGGATCCACGTAGCCAAACGTGTGTGATCTGAACAGGTGCGCGTAGATCTACGTCCCCGGCACAAGGGGGTGATTTTTTTAAGACGTCGTTTTTCAGCTCTGGGAGTTTGAAAACACTTTACAGCTACGACAGTTAAAGGTTGAATACGTAGAATCTTTATTAAAAGCTATATTTTAAAAGCAATCCACCCACGGGGCGTTTGGAGGGGAACAGAACGAAAGTATTGCTTTCCCATTTAAAAATATATTTGATAATGGGGGTTTGACAATAGGGTGCTGCTGGTTGCCAGGGTTGTCTGTTGTTGGGTGCAGCTACTGTAGGCTGGCACTGGGTGAAATGGTTATTTGTCCCAGCAGCTGAGTGAGCGGAGACGGGCAACAACCAGAGTCACTATAGGCCGAGCATTCACTCCATGGACTGAGAGAAAGGAGAGGAACGCCATTCAAACGCACGCCCACATGGCTACGCTTCTCCTGGATGCTAACATCACTTTCATCTGCACTTAGCTGGAACGGCTAACGCTAGCGGCTAACGCTAACTGTCAGTCAAATCCTTGTTTTTATGCTGTGATTTTCTGGAGGGGACGGGTTCAAACAGGCTCAAACAGACTCTGGTCTCCTGGAGCTACTGGGCCGGGTCTGACCAACCTGGCAACCCCACTGCTGGAGTTATTTTTGGTTGTTGCGACGACGATCTTGAGACACTAGATAACGGAGTTCTGCTCATTCTCCATATTCAACCTTTAAGGTCCGTATCTTCTGTATTATTCAAACCTCGCGCTGAGTCCGACGTGATAAACGACAAAGGAGTTTATTTTATTTATGGCGTCAAACAGAAAAACGTTTAAATGCAACTTAAATACATTTGTAAAATGTGAATCAAAAACTTTTGTTTGCTGTCGAGCTGAATCTGGTGGGCGGGACCTACGCAGAGAAGATGTGGCCTGAGCGGCGGTACACACGCCAGGAAAACCCCGTGGTCGGGCGCTTTAACTGCAGCCGGCGTGCTCTGAAAAATAAGCGTTTAATAGAAAGAATAACGCAAAGTTGAGGTTTCGTTTTGCCACAGCTGACTTTTAATCTACCCGGCTTCTCCCTGTGGATTAACGGAAAACAACAGACCGTAGAAGGATGTGATCGACCAATCAGAATCAAGTATTCAACAAAGTAAAAGCTTAGATTAATAATCCCACCGCTTCATGTCCTGATCAGCCAATCAGAGCAGAGTATAACTGTGTGTTATTTATAAGTGAGGATGAAGTTCAGGATGTGTGTTGAGATAAAACTTCAATCTATTAAATATTAAACAACTGTGCTTTTCTTAAGCTGCTATGACAATTAACTAAATTAAATCAATTAGAAATTAATTATAATTCCTATTTTGTATTTCTTTCATGCGTATGAGCCTCCATGGCCTCCGTAGTTTCCAGAGTGAAACAAACGTCACTGCCATCGTGTTGCATTTACAACAAAACAGGAATTTAGAGACTTGAGGATGAACGAATCTCACCTGTAAAGTAAACGGCCAGTAACCAGGTGAGACGAGGTGTGTGTGTGTGTGTGTGTGTGTGTGTGTGTGTCTGTGTCTGTGTGTGTGTGGGCATGGCCTTCCATGCGTGAGTCATCAGCAGCCTCACCTGTAACGACGTCTATTCATCAGGTGTGTGTGTGTGTGTGTGTGTCCTCCTCCCTGAAGCTGCTTTACAGAAACTGGACTTTTGTTTCCTTTGGGAAGACGAAGGAAAACCAGTCTGACCACACACACACACACACACACACACACACACACTCTGAAGTATATCAGCCATGAGGGTATTATGTTATGTTACGTTAATGTTTTATATGTTTTTATTGTTATTAATGTCAAAGTGAGGCTTTTATTTTGGTGACGTGAGTGTCTTCAGGGACACGTGGACACTTTTTCTGTATTCCGTATTTTCCGAGACTTCCTGCTCCTCCGCACATCCTTCCTGTTCAGGTACAACAAACCAAATCCTGTGTGTGTGTGTGTGTCTGTCAACGAGTCAGACACACACACACGTTCATGTATGTAACTGTAACATGTCAACTACATTAAATTATCTGTTTTTATCACAGCATTTGTGATCTCAGTCATTTTAAACAGATTTTTTTTCAGTCTCGAGGGTCGGGTCGTAACTAAGTACATGTAATCGGATTACTTCAATTTAAACTTTTATTGTCAGCACAACTGTGAAATCTGACTACATAGAACCCGCCCTAAAGAGCGGCGGAGGATTTAACGCCAACCTTAAAGGTTAAAGGTCAACCGTGCTGCAATCATTGACATTGTCAAGGATTTCTTGATCACATTTTTTATTTCACCTTTAAAATATTCATCTCATCTCATCTCATCTTCAGCCTCTTATCCGGGGTCGGGTCTCGGGGGCAGCAGCTTTAGCAGGGGACCCCAAACTTCCCTTTCCCGGGCCACATTAACCAGCTCTAACTGGGGGATCCTGAGGCGTTCCCAGGCCAGTGTGGAGATCTAATCTCTCCACCTGGTCCTGGGTCTTCCCCGAGGCCTCCTCCCAGCTGGACGTGCCTGGAACACCTCCCTAGGGAGGCGCCCAGGGTTCATCCTTACCAGATGATCCTGAACCACCTCAACTGGCTCCTTTCAACGCAAAGGAGCAGCGAGAGTGTGTATATACCGTTTAAAGGTGAAATACGTTCAGTGTTTGATTTTGAAGTAATCCAAAAGTATCCAGATTAGATTAAAACTTTTTTTTTTGTTAAAATCCAACAAATTGTGACTAATTCAGGCTTCGTGCACCTTTTCCAGTCAAATTCAGGCACTTTTAAGGTCCATTTTCACGCTTTTCCAGCACTTTACAGTTGTGGTTAAAAATAAATACATACAAACTGAAAATGATTATTTCATTCCAGACTCCAAATATTGTATTTCTGCTCTAAAGCGGTTTGTGAAAGAAATGTGGAAATGTTTTCAGGCACTTTTCAAACCTTGAAAACACTAAAAGCACCCAAACGAACCCTAATTACAATAAAAACATTTGTTTTCAGTAACTTAATACATTTCAGGAAAAAGTCAGAACTAACTGCAGGTTCTTTAAATGTTTGTTTCACTCTAAACTGAATTAATCTGGATTTACTCTGTGAAACATTTGATCCTGTGCTGCGTTCAGGGAAAATCAGTACATTTATTATTTATTATTCCTGTTTTTAACATAAATGGACCCAGTTCTCACTTTTCCGGGACATTTTTCAGGTTTTTCTTGACACTACGGGACTTTACTGTCGTATAAATGGTCATAATAATAATTTACCTTTAAAAGAGTTTAATTCCTCATTTCTAAGTGAAGCGTTTTGCACTTTCACCTTATTTACGTTCAACGTTCAGAGAAAAGTTCCCTTTGAGAAAGAAATGTTTTATTTTTTACATCAGAATTTAATTACACAGTAACTCAGGGGACGATGTGATTCAGGAATCAGCGATTGGACGAACCCTCCGACGCCCTCAGCCAATGGGAGCGCTCCGTCCTCTCGGCTCAGGACATGACGTGCTCCAGGACGCCCTGACGAATCAGCTGCTCGCATTTCCACCGCGGCAGGAAGTGCTGCGGACGGACAGAGGGACGTTTAAAATGACCACTTCCTGTGTGTATGAATCATGATGAAATAAAGTTTGTACTGATGTAGAAATAAATAATAAACAGTACAGCGTTAATAACGTGGTATAAAACAGCAGAAATATACGTGATGTTGTGTCGTGTTAGTGCACCTGACTGTTCTTCTTCAGCAGGATCACCGTTCCGTCGTCGATCTCGAACTCGCCGTGGTCCTTCAAACACCTCACCTGCAAAACACCTGATGATGTCAGCGATGACGTCATCACAGCAGCTCCAGGTAGACGTTTACATATTATAAATCTATATTTATGTTACGAGTCTCACTTTAAAATTAAAAAGGAACATTTATTGAGCTTAAAAAAGGCGGCAGCGAACGCAGCAACGCCACCTCTGCTCCTCGTGTCTCTTCCTCGCCACCTCCGCTCGCAGGTGGGAGGAGCTACGACGTGAGGAGACGCTCTCACCTCAATGTAAAGACTCTTCGGGGGCTTCATGTCCTGAGTGATGTCCAGACCCTCATCCCCCCCCAGAGACCGCATGAAGGAGGCCAGAGACTTCTTATACTGACTGAACCACTGCACCTGTAACCACACACACACACACACACACACACACACACACACACGCACGGTCTAAGTGATCAGTGTTATCAGTACCTGTTCTGCTTTGAGCTGTTAAACAGGAAGTCATGTCACACTCACCTCCTCCGCACACATGTGGAAGCGGACGTTAGCGGGCAGCACGCTGCCGTACTCCCACCGCAGCGCTCTGATCCTCAGCAGGCGGTCGTAGCTGACGGGAAGAAAACGTCTTTAATACACACCGATGGACGTGTGTGTGTGTGTGTGTGTGTGTGTGTGTGTGTGTGTGTGTGTGTGTGTGTGTGTGTGTGTGTGTGTGTGTGTGTGTGTGTGTGTGTGTGTGTGTGTGTGTGTGTGTGTGTGTGTTTACAGGTAGGCGGTGAGGCAGCGCTGGTTCCTCAGGAGGCAGCAGTGACGCAGTTTGATGGAGGGAATCAGTTCACCGCGACCGTCGGCCTTCGCCTCGTTACTGAAACAGTAAAAACATATATAAATACAGTTATTAGCAATTATTATTATCAGAAATATTAAAATCATCTGTAAAATTATCTTTACTTTTTAATACATGACATAAAAGCTTCACAGGATTAAAATGTGAGACGACAAATCTACAATTTACACAATAATCAGATTTAAATAATCACAAACACCATTAAAATCAGTGTGTCTGGAACTTAAACTACATTTAAAGGCACTAAGTCAAAGGGGGACCAGAGGGTGTGTGTGGATTACAGGGATCTCACACCACTCAGCCCCCCGGGTTCATCCTGTCGGCGACCTGAGGGGGCGCCAGATCTCTGAACCCTCAAAGTGAGAGCTGTGTCCGGATCCTAGGCAGTGAGTCGGGGTCGTTCCCGGTGGGGGTCGGCCTCCGTCACCAATCCTGTTTGTGATGTTCACGGACAGGATATGGAGGTGTAGTCGTGGTGGGGAGGGGCTGCAGATGATGTGGTCCTGATGGTGTCGTCGGTCAGTGACCTTCAGCAATTACTGGATCGAGGTTCAGCACCTCTAAATCTGAGGCCGTGGCTCTCAGCAGGAAACCGGTGGATTGTTACTCCAGGTAGGGAATGAGTCCTGACCCCAAGTGAAGGAGTTCAAGGACCTCGGGATCTTGTTCACGAGTGAGGGGACGATGGAGCGTGAGTTTGGCCGGAGAATCGGAGCAGCGGGGGCGGAGCTGCAGTCGCTCTACCGCACCGTTGTGACCAAAAGAGAGCTGAGGAAGACAAAGCTCTGGATCTACCGGTCAATCTTGGTTCCTACCCTCACCTGTGGTCATGAAAGCTGGGTCAGGACCCAAAGAACCAGGTCGCGGGTACAAGCGGCCGAAATGTGTTTCCTCAGGAGGGGGTCTGGAGTCTCCCTTAGAGAGAGGGGGAGAAGTTCAGCATCCGTGAGGAACTCGGAGTAGAGCCGCTGCTCCTTTGCGTTGAAAGGAGCCAGTTGAGGTGGTTCAGGATCATCTGGTAAGGATGAACCCTGGGTGCCTCCCTAGGGAGGTGTTCCAGGCACGTCCAGCTGGGAGGAGGCCTCGGGGAAGACCCAGGACCAGGTGGAGAGATTAGATCTCCACACTGGCCTGGGAACGCCTCAGGATCCCCCAGTTAGAGCTGGTTAATGTGGCCCGGGAAAGGGAAGTTTGGGGTCCCCTGATAAAGCTGCTGCCCCCGCGACCCGACCCCGGATAAGAGGCTGAAGATGAGTGAGTGAGTCAAACGCCTCTCTACAACACAACGTTAACATTAATGATATTAAATGTGTAACATACTCACACGTCAGTCTGGTTCTGTTCATAAAGAGCTTCCATCTCCTGCAGAACCTGCCGGAGCCCGTCCTCCTGAGAACAACATAAAACTTCATAAAGCAGATTTATAACAGTTCACATTATTACTGTTCATGTCATGACCTGGATCACCACCTGACGCTTTTACCGTAACATTACCAACCGTTGGATTATTCTGCTCTCACGTTAAATATATATGACATATAAATGCTTAAATGAATAAATAAAAGATAAATAAATGCTTTACATTGATTTCTAAATTTTTGTTCACCTTCATTTAATCCATTTCTGTGTGTATTTATGGATTCATTTATTTCAGCATCTGTGTCTTCTGCCTATTTAATTCTGCATGTTAACTACGGTATTTATTTATAAGTTTATTCATGCATTTATTTATTATTAATTTATTTCAGCATTTATTTCGTTCTGTATTTATTAATTCATTTTTATTTATTTATTTTTACATGTGTTTATGGATTCATTTAGTTCGGCATTTATTAATTCCTGTATTTATTTCTGCATTTATTTATTCATTTTTATTTATTTATTTCAGCATTAATTCCTGTATTTATTTATAAATGTATTCACGCATTTATTAATCTGTTTGTTTATTTCAGCATTTATTTATTCATTCATTTATGGATTTATTTATTTCAGTATTTATTAATTCCTGTATTTATTTATACATTACTCAGCATTATTTATTCAACTGTTTATATATTTATACATGTATTCGTGCATTTATTTACTATTGATTTATTTCTGCATTTATTGATGTATTGAGACTGAAGTCATGTTCAGCACCATCACATTCATGTTAATTGAAGTTTATCCACAATAAAAACTGTTATTGTTGTTGTTTTGTGTTTAAGCCGAACTGTGACAGAGTTCTTAAATGTTCTTAAATTATATTAGAAATGCGTCTAAGAAGTCACTTTGTTCTCTGATCAGGTAGAAAACGTTAAACCGTGACTTCTTTAGAAGGACTTCGCCGTTAGTGAACGACAGTAAACACCGGAGCTTTACCGGGAAAACTCACGTTAAAAGCGGGCAGTTGTCCGTCGCTCATCCGGTGTAGCTCCCGGATTAACTCCACGGCTTTCTCACAGAACATCCCGGCACCGTTAACAAACACAAACTAATAAATTAAATATATATGAAACCGTTAAAAACACAGAAACACTCTCGCGGTGTGTTCGTTGACGCTTGCTCCGGTTTCGCGGCAAAATCTGAGCGTTATGATGACGTCACAATATTACTCGACGCTCCGGCGGCCGCGATGGGACAAACTTCGAAACAGCGCAAAAGCGAGTTGTCGCTGCTGGACAACGTTTAACGCGTAAATGTAACAACAGTCATACTCTAAAAATGTTTATTCCCGACTGACTGAGAGGTAAGGGTGTTGTGTTTTATTCGTTATTATGTTTTCTGAGTGGAAACACGTATTTTATTGTTGTAACGTCGCAGTTTTTAACCTCCGCAATCTGACTTCCGGTTAGCAACAGCGCCCTCGGCTAAAAATAAACCCGTCCGACAGCTTCCACTGACGGCAGAGAAGTGTCAGCTCAGGCCGAGAGGTGTCAGCTCAGGCCGATAGACCTCCGTGTTGTTATAAAACTGTACAAAAGTGTTTTATCGTAGTTTAAACAGATTAGCTTAGCTGCTAACTTTGCTAACTAGCGCTAGTGGAGTGTTGCGTTCACGTAACCTGGGAAAGAAAAGCTGCTCTGAAATGGTAAATATCTAGTTTTTATTTTGGGACATTTGTATTTTTTGAGTTCAGCAACAGTCACTACTCGAATTACCCAACATTGAAGGTTTTACTGAAGATTAAATCAAGTAAAAATAGATTCAATGTTTGCTAGAAACAACTGGAAACCATGTTGTGTTCAGGGTCGAACCCCTGTCAGACAAGTTTGACAGTTTCTAAAATCATTACACAAGATTTAGACTTAATATTGTATATATTTCTGTTTTTCTTTTATTCTATTCACTTCAAATATTTAGCTTGTTCATACTTTTGCACATATTCATATTTCTATATTATCTGCAAATATTCATCTTCTTATACTTTTGTAAATATTCAGCTTTTTTAAATTCTCTTCAAATATTCAGCTTTTTCATACTTTTGCATATATTCAGCTTCTTGAATATTCTTTGCAAACATTACGCTTTTTTTCTGTGTAGCTTCAGCATTTTCCATAAAACGGTTTTTGTTTTGGTGCTCGTTGCTCCGATGCTCCCCAGAGGCCGTGAACGCAGCGGTGTTTCTGGCCTCTGATTGGCTGCAGCCTGGTGTTGCTGGCCTCTGATTGGCTGCAGACGGCGCTCGGTGCTGATCAGCTGCTCTCTGCGGATCTCAGTGCAGACAGAGAGCTCGAGCTGCTGGAGGCACAGCGGGGTCTCAGCTGCGTCCTCTCCCGCTCTGACCGCTCCGCCGCCCGGCCAGTTAACGGCCTCCTCCCCGCTGACAGGCCCGGTTATCCCCCGGTTAACCTCCGGTTGACGTTTGTGTTGTTTTAACCGTTTCCAGTGATGCGAAAGCGGAACACCTCAGAGGACAGCGGGACCACCGGCACTCTGCTGGACAGCGACCCGGACCTGAAGCAGCGTCCCGGCAGGGGAGCAGCGGGGCCCGCAGAGGGCGGCCGGCAGGGCCCGGGAGAGGAGGGCAGCATGGGGAAGCCGTTCAGGAGGTAAGACCCGGACCCGGACCCGGTCTGTTTATTCTTATTTACAAAACAACAACAACAACAACAACAACATGACGGAAACATCATAACGACAGAAAGGTTCAGTTTAGAAGAATATACTTTAGTTTAGTTTAAAGTTCAATAGAAATTATTATAATAAGGAATATTTCAAATATTTTTAATGCTGATACTTGTTTAGTTTAAAGTTAAATGGAAATGGATTTTAATTTTATTTATAATACATTTTATTTTATTTATTAATATTTGAATACTGATACCTGTCAAGTTTAGTTTAAAGTTTAATAGAAATGGATTTTAATAAGAAAAATAAAAAATATTTGAATGCTGATACTTCTTAAGTTTAGTTTAAAGTTTAATAGAAATGGATTTTAATTTAAAAAATATAAAATATTTTAGTACTGATGCTTGTTTAGTTTAAAGTGCAATATGAATGGATTATAATAAGTAAAATATAAAACAGTTTTCATACAGAAGTTGAGCTCATTCACTGAACTCTAGTCTGTGTTTAACTGTTATTCTACATATTTAATAAAAAATAAAAGCTTAATATATATTAACTCAAAACATAAAATTGTGAAAATATAAGAAATTAAACACAGTAAATAATTAAACACAGTAAAATAAGAAATTCTGAAAATAAAGTGAAATAAAAAATGCAATATGTAAATAAAGACAATAACTGTATCTATTTATTTATTAAGAATGGATTTAAATAAGACAAATATAAAATAATTTAATACAGAAGTCTGTTTATCTTTTATTCTACATTTATTTAATTAAAATGTAAAACTATAAAAATGTGAAACTAAAGTGAAATAAAAAAATATATACTTAATATATATATTAAAATGTACAAATAAATAAAATATAAGTAATAATACTATTATAGAAATGCATTAAAATACATATTCAATAACATAAGCACAGTCTAAAAGAATATAATATTTAGGGTAACTAATATAACTAAATCAAGTCGACCGGTGTGACTGGTTTCAGTGACTCTGGTGAGCTGGTCCGACTGGAAGCTGCAGATCCTGTACGACCTCCACTTTATATCTTTTTAAATGTAAATGTGACCGGCTTATTGTGTCAGCAATTACGCATTTTTGTGTCTTTTTGCTTAAACTTTAACGTGAAATTACAAACAAGAGGGAATAACCAAGCGTTACTCAAACGCAGTCGTTTTTATTTATATACGGACGGAAACGTGCAGTTTTAGTCTGTGACTACACTCAGTGGCCACTTTATTAGGCACCTCTGCTGCTCTACGGGATCTTCACCACGAGCGTCTCCAGGGTTTTTACAGAGAACGCAAAGATCCAGAGAGAGTTCTGTTGATGCTGAGGGCAGAGGAGAACGGACACACTGGGAGAGATGCTCCTCCTCCTCTTCTCCTCTTCTCCTCTTCCTTCTTCCTCCTTCTTCTCCTCCTACTCTTCCTCCTCGTCTTCCTCCTGCTCCTCCTCTTCTTCCTCCTCCTCCTCTTCCTCTCCTCTTGCTCCTCTTCTTCCTCCTCCTTCCTCCTCCTCTTCTTCTTCTTGTCCTCCTCCTCCTCTTCCTCCTCCTCTTCCTCCTGCTTCTCCTCTTCTTCTCCTCCTCTTCCTAATCCTCCTCTTCCTCTTCTTCCTCTTCCTTCTCCTCCTCCTCTTCTTCCTCCTCCTTCCTCCTCCTCTTCTCTTCTTCTCCTCCTCCCCCTCCTTCCTCCTCCTCTTCCTCCTACTCCTCTTCTTCCTCCCCTTCCCCCCCCTCCTCTTCCTTCCTCCTCTCCTCTTTCCTGTCTTCTTTCTCCTCCTCCTCTTCTTCCTTTTGTCCCCCTGTCCTCCTCTTCTTCTCCCCCCCTCTTCCTCATCCTCCTCTTCTTCCTCTTCTTTCTCTTCCTCCTCCTCTTCCTTTTGTCCTCCCCCCTCCTACTCTTCCTCCTATTCCTTCCTCCTCCTCTTCTTCCTTTTCAAACAGAAACGACACAAACTTTTAATGTATTTAATATTTAATGACTCTTGACTTTTCACAGTAGTTATTTATTTTTACTTTATTTGTTGTTATGCACCAAAAACATTTAAACAAGTTCAAAGTTGCGGTTAGATTAACAACGTATTTTAAACGAGCTTTTGAAAGAATATACGTTTTAATTTATAGATTCTCATGAAAATGTTAATCCTGCAAACGATCAAACACAGAAAGAACATTGTTTTATTTCTATATGTTTGAAACGTGACCTTTTAAACCCGAGCTCTCCTGTCAGGTTCAACTCTTCCCTCTTGTTCTTCTTCGTCTGTTTAATCCTCATTAGAGTCTCGCTGCAGCTTAAACTCTTGACTCAAGGTCGACCTGAACACGCGGAGCCGCCTGCTGACACAGGACACTGCTGCAAAGCATGCTGGTCAAAACGAACACCCAGATACAGTCTCCGAGCCGCTCAACACACAGTCTTCCTCTCTCTCTCGCTCTCTCCTATAACTTCATGTATTTCTGTGTAATGGCAACAACTTTTATTTTTAACGCTTCCAGTAACGAGCTGTGAACCGGCTGCAATGTTATCAAACGCCACCGACAGTGAACGTCCACTAAGGGCGCCCTCCCACTGTGCGTCCGTCCCGTGCCCCGTGCTTTAGAGTCCTTGTCCCCCCCTCCAGGCCCGTTTGTACTCACACTACCTGGGCCTCGGAGAATGCTTCTTGCTGCCTATACGTCATCACGCCGTAACACGTCACACGTCACACGCATTGATGACGTCATGGCGATGCGTGGCTTTGTTTCCAGATCTTTCCGTAGACCTCTGAGTTTTTGTGCGTCTTATCGACTGTTTTTGAATCTTTTCATCGACCAAATCTGCAGTAAACACTCCACCTCCACATCACACCAACGTGAACCTTTCACCGCCATTGTTTTAAAATGTTCCGCGCATGGTCCCTCCTTCTTTTTTCTACGTCCCAACAGGCGCACAGGAAATGACGTCAGAACCGCCGTAGGCCCTCGTGCTCGTACACGTGCGCACGCTCGTGCTCCGTACATGTGCAAACGTGCTTTACTAAAGCCCACCTCTCCCAGACGGGCCGTGGACGGCAACCGTCTCGCTCCGAGGCGCGGGATGGTTTGCACTCACACTGGTCAAAGAACTAGACTTTAGCCGTGAAACGTGCTTGGACACGGTACGGTGGACAGTGTGAGTGCGCCCTAAAAGGCTAAAGGCCCGTACACACGATACGTGGTAAAGACGCTTTTCGCCAGCCGTTCTGTTCATGTGCTATGGCGCTGCCCAAAAGTAGAGATGCGCGCTGCTCAGATTTGCCGCTGACCTTTTCAAAAATCTCCACCAATGAGATCGCAGCTTTGAGTGTGACGTTTGCGTTTCCTTGGCAACCAGAGGAGCGACATCAAACCGGTAAAAAAGATGGAGGAAGAGCTATTGTTTGTCCGAGTTTCATTAAACGTTACATTAAAGTTGTAAGAAAACGTAGAGATGAAGGTTTATCAGCATCACAGCAGGTTTGTGAAGAGGCAGTTTACGAGCTAACGGTTGTTTTAATGCTAACGTCGATATAGCCGTTTACTGGGTTTCTGAGCCCAACCTCGCGGTGAAAGCCCCTTTAGTAGACGTTTATCGTCAGTGCGCAGGTTTGATTACATGGCAGCTTGTTCAAAACGGTCTTTTCCAACTAATTAACTTGTTCTGTCGTCTTTTTGCTGCACTCCTTCTCTGTAACGCTGCTCAAACTGCAGAACGTCACTTTTAAAAGTGCTGCAGGTTGTAGATTGAAAGAGCAGCGGTAGTCAAAATTAGATCCCAGTCATATGAAGTGAAAGAACCGACAGGAAGTGACACGTCGTCGGGAGTTCAGCTCTTTAACGTGTGAGCCCAGACAGGAAGTGACCTCGCTGCTGATGTGGTTGTAAAGTTCAGGTTGCAGCTTTTTTTTGTTAGTGAAAGAAGAAGTTTGTTGGTCTGAGTCAGCGTCTAAAGAAGTCCGAAGTGTGTGTCACGGCCTCTTCTGAGGGCTGAAACTATACATTTGTAGAAGCATCAGTAGCTCAGTCCATAGGTGACTTGTGCTGTTGAGCAAGGCACCGAACCCTCAACTGCTCGGGGGCGCCGGTCACTGGCAACCCCCTCGCTCTGACATCTCTCCTTAATTGCATGTATATAGGTCCTGTTTGTGCATGTGTGTGTAACATGAAAAATAACAGAGAAATTTCCCCATTGCGGGATTAATAAAGTTCTTCTTCTTCTTCTCCTCCTTCTTTCTTCTCCTTCTTCTTCTCCTTCTCCTTCTTCTTCTCCTCCTTCTTCTTCTCCTTCTCCTTCTTCTTCTCCTCCTCTTCTTCTCCTCCTCCTTCTCCTCCTCATCCTCCTCCTCCTCCTTCTTCTTCTCCTTCTTCTTCTTCTCCTTCTCCTCCTTCTTCTCCTTCTTCTTCTCCTTCTCCTCCTTCTTCTTCTCCTTCTCCTTTTCTTCTCCTTCTCCTTCTTCTCCCTTCTCCTTCTTCTTCTTCTCCTCCTCTTCTTCGTCTCCATCTCCTTCTTCTTCTTCTCCTCCTCCTCCTTCTCCTCTTCTCCTTCTCCTCCTCCTCCTCCTCCTCCTCCTCCTCCTCCTCCTCCTCACCGTAGAGATTAGGAAATGAGGCAGAGCGGAGACATTTTATTTTGTAATTCTGCAGGAGGTTTGGAAACATTGGTGTGAAAGGTTTGTGTGTTTTTTTCTGGAAGTGAAACAGAAGTTGGAGACCAGTGAAATGAGTATTTGAGTATTTGGTGTAATGGGATTTAAATCATCTGCATGTTTGATTCGCCTGCTGCTAAAAAGTTGGCGGAGTTAGAGTTCAGCACAGAGAGCTGTTTTGCTGTTATTGTTTTTTTTTTTTATTCATATTTGACACATTAAGTGATAAAATAACAATTAACACAGGATTAAAACTGTGGAAATGTATTTTTCTTTCCCTGGAACTTTAAGAAAGGTGTAAAATAATTCTGTTGCATTCACTGACCAGCGGTTCGGTGGGAATCTGTGATTACACGCACAAAATATTCAGTTTGGTTAAGATAGTTTATTTAGTTTTTTTTAGTTTAGATAGTTTATTTTGATTATGTGAAAAAACAAAATGATCACACATTAATGTGCAGTCATAAAGAAAAGGAAAAATAAATGTACAATAGCAAAGTAAACTGAAAAGGAGTGGGAAGAAGTATAAACTTATTTTATTCCACCCCCTTTTTAATAAATATTACTGAAATATTTTGCCTTCTATCTTTATATTAATAACACTAATAATAACTTAATTAATCATTCTTCAATTACCCTTGTTCCCTATCTACCAAAGCATCATTCTGTTACAAAGATATTTATCTGAATAAAATATTATAATATATAACATACACACACGTACTGAAGATGACACACAGAGTACAATATAGCTACCTATATAAACATGTATGAATATGTAAGTATGCTTTAATATAAGTTTATTTTTAGCTGTGGCCCGTCTCAGTGTACAGTAAATTAAATACTGAACAGTTGTCGGGGCTCGTACAGGTGCTTGAAATCGTTAAAAATGTTTGAATTTGAATGTTTACAAGGTTTGAAATGTGCTTAAATTTTAAATGAAGTGCTTGAAATTAAGAAGTGAAATAATCATTATCAGTATGTATGTACGCACAGCTGTGAGGTGCTGGAAAAGCTTGAAAATGGACCTTGAAAGTGCTTGAAAGTGCTTGAATTTGACCTTTAAAAGGTGCAGGAACCCTGACGTATCGTGTTCTCGAGGGTACACAAACTAAATGTGTACTTTCTTTAAGAAGAGTAATGAAACGTGCAGTTCTGCTTTCTTAAATGCATCAAAGTGTTTGGTTTTCTAACTCTACACAGATGAGTAAAATAAATAAAGTATCTTATCTCTTATCTCAGCTCTAATGACGGCCGTGGCTGTAACCGGGTCGCTGCGGTGCGGCTCAGGTTTCCTGCTGTTTCTCTGTTGTTCGGGTGAAAACAGACGTTTGTTTCTCTGTCAGTTAAATGCTGAGGCAGCAGTTCTGATCCAATGCACCGTCATCCTCGAGGACAGAGTCACTGTAACGGAGCAGACTCGTCTCCTGGCTGCAGACAGAACGAGCGCAAGGCAGCACTCACACTAAGTGTTTATAGGCTTCACGGTTTTTAGTTTCTCAGGGGCTGAGTGAGAGAAATTCTCCGTAGAGTCCTCAGTGTTTCTCAAATCATGACTTTACTAAGCTGCACTACAGCTTTACAGGAGAGACGCTACAAACAACAGGGTCGAAAACGTTCTCTGAGAGCTTCAGCACAAATACAGTCACATCAAAGCACCTTACAGACACAAGAACATTAACGTTACAACAACAACAAACACACTACCCAATTTTAATGACCCAAGTAGATGTTATCAATGTTTTACGACCACTAAGGGCGCACTCACACTGTCCACCCGTACCGTGCCCGAGCACGTGTCACGGCTAAAGTCTAGTTCGTTTGACCAGTGTGAGTGCAACCGTACCGCGTCTAGGAGCAGCACGCTTGCCGTCCACGGCCCGTTTGGGAGAGGTGGGCTTTAGTAAAGCACGTTTGCACGTGTACGAGCACGAGGCCTGCGGCGGTTCTGAGGTCATTTCCTGTGCGCCTGTTGGGACGTAGAAAAAAGAAGGAGGGACCATGCACGGACATTTAAAACAATGGCGGTGAAAGGTTCACGTTGGTGTGATGCGGAGGTGGAGTGTTTACTGCTGATTTGGTCGATGAAAAGATTCAAAAACAGTCGACAAGACGCACAAAAACTCCAAGGTCTACGGAAAGATCTGGAAACAAAGCCACGCATCGCCATGACGTCATCAATGCGTGTGACGTGTTACGGCGTGATGACGTATAGGCAGCAAGAAGCATTCTCCGAGGCCCAGGTAGTGTGAGTACAGACGGGCCTGGAGGGGGGGACAAGGACCCTAAAGCACGGGGCACGGGACGGAGGCACAGTGGGAGTGTGCCCTTAAACTCAGAAAAACCCTAAATATCTGTACACGTGTCCAAAGAACGCCCCGAAAACCTGCATAATATGTTGAATCAGGTCATGTTCATGATAACAGTGGAAAAATACACCAAAATGACACAAAATCATTATCTCTTAAATTAATTATCTCGGGAAAACAGGAAATAAAATGTACGTGTGACCCTTTGAGGCTCCCGTACTTTACTGTCCTTGTTTCATGTTTGTTTATATTTAAAATTATAATACGTGACAATAACTCGATGTAATATCTTTAATATCCATTAAATAAAGCGCCCACATGATGGTCCTGGTCTCCACCTTCTTCTTCTTCTCCTCCGGCGGCTGAAGGAGGCTCAGTCGCTCGCTCCTCCACCTCTCTGCGGCGGCTTCACCTCTGTGTGACCTTGAGGTTGTAGCACGCAGCTTCACATTGGCTAATAATACCGCAGGCTCGCTGCCAGCTGCTGCTCAGCTTCCTACGACCGGCCGACTGGCCCGAGAGAGCGCACACACACACACACACACACACCCACACACTTAGTAATGCTGTGTGTGCGTGTGTGTGTGTGTGTGTGTGTGTGTGTGCGTGTGTGTGTGTGATGGTGCAGAGAATTAATCTCCCTGAAGTTCCTCGACTGTGGAAATTCTTGCTCTGGACTGAAGGACACGCAGCAGAACGGAGCGTTTATGAAAGCGTAGTCGCTGTAAGACTTTATTTAATCCTGTGATCTGACGTGAAGTATTAATAATTATGAATTATAGACACACACACACACACACACACACACACACACGCACACACACACACATACACACACACCACAACTCTCTTCTGTACATTCAGGAGGATCGTCACACTTCATAAAACCAGAGCTGTGAAGAAGTGTTCAGATCCTTAACTGCAGTCAAACACTGAAACTACTTTATTCTATAAGAACATTTCAAGCCCATAGTGAACACCACTCAACAGATCAAGTCCTACCCAATAAATTAAACTTATAAACACACTAACTCCATTTTTTTTTGTGTACAAATGAAGCTTTTAAGCTGAGAGACGCTGCGATCGTCTGAGCTGCACAGCTGCATTTTTCCTGTGGCCAGACAGTGGAGAGGTGTACCAACTTGCGGTGATATTGGGTGTTTGTTATTGGTTGGTGATGTGACGGCGTCCCTGACCGACTCTACCATGTTCATAGAGCCATCTCCATTAAGGCCATACCTTTTTAAAAGCTCACTTTCATTTAATCTCTACATAATGTCGACTGCAGCAGCCACATTAGCTCCTTCCGCATTTACACTGAGTGAATCCTTGAGAGGACTCCTACGTTTTCATAGATTAGGGAGCTACTTTGGCGCTTAAATGCTTTGTGACGTAAATGGTGAATGGACTTGTACTTATAAAGCACCTTTCTAATCTTCTGACTACTCAAGGCGCTTTCACAGTGTTTGTCACATTCACCCGTTCACACAGACATTCACACATTCATCTTATCTAACCATTCACACCACATTTACACACCCATGCGCAGCACAAGGAGCAATTCGGGGTTCAGTGTCTTGCCCAAGGACACTTCGACGTGCGGACCGGGGAAGCTGGGGAGCGAACCCCTGATTTCTCGAATGGAGGACGACCCACTCTACTACTGAGCCACTTTATGTTAAAAAGTTCAGAGTCCTAAAATTAGCAGTGAAGCGCCCGGTATTTTTAAGAGTTACTCGTAAAACAGCAGGTTAGGACGTACTCTGAGCCTTAAGGTGTTTTGTGAATGCGGCCCCTGTATCATGGCGCTGTGGGAAGATAGTTGGATTCTGTCCGTGGAGGAAATCCCAACACAGATTTGCAGCAGAGGTCCGCCAACTGACTCAGCATTTCTGAGGATTGTGATGACGCCAAGTGACGTGTTTCACATCACCCAGCGGACTCTCAGTGGAGACTCTCTGATGCTCCGTGTGCCTGCAAACCCCGCCCATATTGACACGACACAGAGCTGCATTTAAGTCAGCAAAAATATCTCTTTAGGAAATAAAATATTTATTACAAACCACAACATAATTATAAAATGAATATGAGAAAAAGCAAAATGATGATTCCCTTCTAATATCTGTGAATCATAGCGATATGACGGCCGACGCAGTCCCCTCTTGCTTCTTGAAAAGCTCCAAAAACCTGTTGACATCCAAGTGTTTTTAAAAGCAGGTGTGTTTCTGCTCCTTTTCTTTTGGGCATGCACCCTCCACCCTCCACCCTCTACCCTCCACCCTCCACCCTCTACCCTGCAAACTGTTTGTGTGCAACAAACGCACAGAGCCGACTGTAAACAGACGGGAGGGCGTGTGTCGCACACTGACTGAGAACATGTTCTGAATGTCTGTGTCCAAAGAATAATATCAGCACATCTCACGTGTCTTAGTTGGAAAATCCAAGCGGAATATGCCGTTTACGTGATCCGTATCAAATCCAGAATACTTAAACTTAAATAAAATCAATCGATAAAGAAACTACAAGAAACAAACAAGATACAGAAGCAGATTGATGTCGTGTGTGAACATTCGAAACATTGCTTCATCAGTGTCTGATCGTGCTTCAGTCTGTCAACAGATTCTGTTTTTGTCCCGGAGCAGATCTCTGTCCTGTACGTCCACGTCAGCATCGACTGAATAAGACAGAATAACCTTGTGTTTCTCGGAGCGTCAGCAGCGTTTTATCTCTCCGTGTCTCTTTATCTGCACTGGTCTCTATCTGTTCCTCCCTCTGGAGCATGGCGTCTCGTCTCTCTCAGTGTTTCACAACAGCAGGTCGCTGATATCGTCCCGTCCCCCCTGGACTCATGTAAAGAGCGTCTGTGACTAATGACGGGTCAGTCAGAAACTGGTGTATGGGTGCACACTTATAACAATAAAGATACGAAGGTAACGTTTAAAAAAGCTCTGCAAAAGTCAAAAATGTTTTCAAATTACAATAAAAATATGTAAAATAAATCTGCTTTAAAATTAAAAAAAGAACTGCACAGTGTTTGAAACAAAGAGGGTGAAACTGACTAAATGTGCAAAACACGGACTAAAGTCCAGGGAAATATTGACTGAATAATGTGCAAAACACTGACTAAAAAGTGCAAAATATTGACTGAATAATGTGCAAAACACGGACTAAAGACTCAAAGGTTCACAGTAAATAATCCGTGCATCATGCATTTAGACGTCTTTATTTTGAACCATCATGTTTTTGACCTCCTGACTTTTGCTTCAGTGCTTAAAATGTTCCTTCTGTGCACAGGAAGTAACGACACGATGACTCATTCTGTTGATAAGTACACATTTTTATTTTCTCTAGTCTGTCGTGTCTTTCAGCCGTACGTTTGATTAGAAAACAGGGCGATTATTGAAAGGAATGGAAGGTAAAGTTGGTCTGTACCAGCACTTTATTTCCTTGTAGCAGCCTCAACACAAGTTTACACGTTAGTCACAGAGTCTCTGCCGACAGTGAAGGTGACACTTTCTGAGCTCACGTAAATAAAACCGTTTCTGCTGTAAAAGCAGATGTGACACAGAAACACAAACTGACGAGTAAACAGCATTTTCTGATGATCTCAACCTGAATGCGCTGAGCGGAGTAAGAAACATTCTGTATCTTCGAAAATGATTTTCTTAAGAGCATTGGGGCAGTGTGCAAAAAAGTCACAAGATTCAAAATGACTAAAAAAGATTCAAAACAAACACAAAATGATGGAAAACGACTGAACATAGATTCAAATCAATCATAAAATAATGCAAAATGAGGATTGCATCTATATAAAATAATATAAAGTGAGACGAGCCCTCTGGATTAGGAGCCGTACACCAGTTCATGCTGTGGTGCGTTCAGGGTCTGACGGGCTCTGATGAATAATGGAGCAGCGGCTGGGTCGTGTTTCTGACTGCAGGTTATCAGAGCGACGCTCGGCTTACACACACCAGCAGAGGCCCAAGTGTCTCCTTTATCTTTAAAGAGATGAGTGAAGCTGCTTCAGACGGGAGACAGGAGAAAGATGAACTTTATGTTTTTATTTTTATTTCTTTATGTTTGTGCAACGATTGTTTCTCACGTCTGTTTTTAACGAGTCAGAAAGTGAACAAACCAGAATCTGATTCTGTGCTTTCCAACATTTTTAAGGGAGGAAAAGAGTGTAAATTTATTCCAAAGAAAGAAAAATATTTATATTATTTTATAAATATAACTAAAATTAACTAATATGTAACTAAACATGATGATTTAACACAGTGGTGTTTATTTACACAGCACTTTTCAGCAACCATTCATTCATTCATTCATCTTCAACCGCTTATCCCGGGGTCGGGGTCACGGGGGGCTGGAGTCGATCCCAGCTGACATCGGGCGTGAGGCGG
This sequence comes from Echiichthys vipera, assembly GCF_963691815.1. Lineage (NCBI taxonomy): Eukaryota > Metazoa > Chordata > Actinopteri > Perciformes > Trachinidae > Echiichthys > Echiichthys vipera. The sequence goes on along the minus strand of NC_139836.1, from coordinate 3,908,306 downwards.
GGTCCTCCCTGGACAGGACGCCAGTCTATCACAGGACACATAGAGACGAACAGAGACAGACAACCATTCACACCTACGGGTGATTTAGAGTCATCAACAGCAACTAGAGGATTTAAAAACTTTTAAAAAGCAGCCGTTAAAGAGACTAAAAATGTAAAAAACGTGCTAAAATAGAAGAAGATAGGTCTGTAACAGGTGTGTGTGCGTGTGTGTGTGCAGGTTGGGTCTGGTGGGGAAGCTGAAGAGGATGATGTTGTGGCTGCTGGTCGTCTACGTCTCCATCCCCTTCCTCATCAAACTCTGTCCGTCCATCCAGGCCAAACTCGTCTTCCTCAACTTCGGTGAGTGTTTGAAACTAAAGAAAGAAAAGTCTCTGAGGGCGCACTCCCACTGTGTCTCCGTCCCGTGCCCCGTGCTTTAGGGTCCTTGTCCCCCCCTCCAGGCCCGTTTGTACTCACACTACCTGGGCCTCGGAGAATACTTCTTGCTGCCTGTACGCATATATATTTCCACAGGTTTTGATTTTGTGATGTGACCGCATTTACGCATTAACTCTGACACTGCACACTTTAGGGCCCCTGGTCCTATAGAAAGGTCATGCCACGCCTGTCCGTGGTGTTTTTGTTGGTGCATTAGCATCATGAACAGGACGGCGTGTGTCTCAGTCAGCAGGTCAGAGGTCAGCAGGTCAAAGGTCAGCGGGTCAAAGGTCCTGCTGCACTAAAGACGAGTGAAACCTGAAACCTGTCTGAGTGGGCGAGACACACACGCATGAGTGATTGACAGGCTGGTGTAGCAGGAGTGTGTGAGTCAGAAAGTCATGTGACCTGTCAGTGACGCCCCTCCCCCCCACAGTGAGGATGCCCTACTTCATCGACCTGAAGAGACCTCTGGACCAGGGTCTGAACCACACACACAACTTCTACCTGGAGCCGGAGACCCAACAGAGGATCGGAGTCTGGTACGCACACACGCACGCACACAGACACGCACGCACGCACACGCACACACACACACACACACACACAGCTGGGTCTAACCTGATTACCCAGGATGCACAGTTTACACACGTGTGTCGGATACTTTTAAAGTAAAGTTGCACTTAACTTGAATATTTCTCCTTATTTACTTTTATGTGTTTTAATTTTTTCTTTTTAAGTCCTTTTTTATTTCAAGTTATTTTTGATTTATTTTTATTCATTTTAATTTTCCTTTTAATAAGTATTAACATTTTATTTTTTATTTTCAGTTACTTTGAATTTATTTAAGTTTTAACGTATTTTTGATTGTCATTAATTTTAATTTTCCTTGTAATAAGTATTTACACTTATTTATTTTTGACTACTTTAAACTTTAATTATGTTGATTTATTTTAATTAATTTTCCTTTAATTAAGTATTTACATTTTGTATTTTTTAAATTGTCAGTTTACCTTCAATTACTTTGAATTAATTAATTTTTAATGATTTTCAATTGTTTTTATAAGTATTTACATTTATTGACACTTATACTTTTATTAATTTGAATTAATTAATTTTAATTGTTTTATTTCTACTCATTTTAATTTTTAATTCGATTTAATTTTACTAATTACTATTTTTTCTAATTATTTTTTAATTTGTTGTTGATTACTTTTGATTTAATTTAATTTTTTATTATAATTATTATTTTATAATTTGTATGTATTTTTTATTATTTTATTTTGAGCTATTTAATTTATAATTTAGTATTTTATTCATTTTTAATTAATTAGTTTTGATTTATTGGAGATTATTATATTTATAATGTCACCCGGACTCTTTACATCAATGACCACAACAGGAACACATCTTGAACTCACAGTAATAATAACAATAATAATATTATTAATAGTAATAATAATAATAATAATGATGATGATGATGATGATGATGATGATGTGTTGTTGTGTTTCAGGCACACGGTTCCCGCTCAGATGTGGAGAGAAGCTCAGGGGAAACCAGGCGACTGGTTCGACTCCACGTTTAGCTCCGGCCGCTCCGTCATCCTCTATCTCCATGGAAACGCAGGGACGAGGTGACCCACTTTGAAAAATGCAACTTTGTCATTTCATACAGACTCTTTATTTATTTATTGAATTACCAGAAAACATGCTGCATCCCATCAGCCCAGTCCTAATATCCCGTATATAAATAATAACAATTTACCGCGGCTCTAAGGTGCTGGAAAAGCCTGAAAATGCACCTTTAAATGCCTGAAAAGTGCTTGAATTTGACTTTGGAAGAGGTGTCGTAGCAGTAAATGTTGTCACAGAGAGAAAACACTTAAAGTTTCATTTAATTTTGTTGTTTTTTCCCATAATACTTTTATTTTTACAGCATTAAAATACAGTCGCAGTCACAGTCAAATAGTATATAACACCATTTTACAATCCTGCATCGACACAACAAAACAAAGGGAATTAAATGACATTTAAACAAAGAAGAAAAATATAAAAAATGTATTAAATAAATAAAATAAAATAGAAACAAGTTTCTTTTGTTTTTACAAATGGCATCTTTTCAAAATGGAGTATATTTATAGCATCAGATGCATTTAAAGTACAAATAACTTCTACAACCTTGCATTTCTTGATAAATCTGTTAAATCCAAATCCATGTCTTTAAATGAAACACACACACACACACACACACACTGAGCTGCAGAGTGTGACCTTTGACCCTCAGCAGACAACAACAAGCTGCAGAAACATTTTTTTAGTTGCTTAAAAAGTCGTTTTGACTCAAAGTCCTTAAAAAACAACTCAACACACACACACACACACACACACACACACACACACACACACACACACACACACCCCTGTTTGACCCTTTGTCTGTTTCTCTGCAGAGGAGGAGACCACCGAGTTCAGCTGTACAAGGTGAGTTTGAGCTGTTTTTCACCTGTTGCAGTTGCGTCTGTTCACCTGTAGGGGGCGCGTGTGTCTCACATTCTCCTCTGTCCTGTCTTCCTTCAGGTCCTCAGTTCTTTAGGCTACCATGTAGTCACGTTCGATTACAGAGGTGAGAAATCTGCTCCATTCAGTTAACGAGAGAAGACGCTTTAATGCTGTCAGTGCAGTTAAAGGGTGTGTGTGTGTGTGTGTGTGTGTGTGTGTGTGTGTGTGTGTGTGTGTGTGTGTGTGTGTGTGTGTGTGTGTGTGTGTGTGTGTGTGTGTGTGTGTGTGTGTGTGTGTGTGTGTGTGTGTGTGTGTGTGTGTGTGTGTGTGTGTGTGTGTGTGTGTGTGTGTGTGTGTGTGTGTGTAGGCTGGGGGGATTCGGACGGCGCTCCATCAGAGGGGGGGATGACATCAGACGCTCTCTTCCTCTACGATTGGTTGAAACAGCGGCTGGACGACAAAACGCCACTTTACGTCTGGGGACACTCTCTGGGGACGGGGTAACACACACACACACACACTCTCTCTCTCTCTCTCTCTCTCTCTCTCTCTCTCTCTCGCAAAAACACACTCACACTCAATTCAGTGATTTTTATAATTAAATCTGATTGTTTTGTTTTTCAGAGTTGCCACCAACCTAGTCAGACGTCTGTGTGACAGAGGTAAGAGACACGCGCACGCACACACACACACACACACACACACACACACACACACACACACACACACACACACACACACACACACACACACACACACACACACACACCGTAGCAGCTTAAGGAGACAGAACAAAAAACGTAGATTGCAGAGACCCTGAGCATCATGTACCATCATAGGTAAAGGTGTTTGCGGTGTTCAGCGCTGTTATAACTGTTCTTAAGTCTGTTATTATTGCAGCATTTCCTATAAAAGCTTCAGCGTGATGCTAAATTATAAATACATAAAGCCTGTGTGATCTGCATCGATCACCGTGCACATGACTCAAACATTTCCACAGAGTGAAACAGACTCGAGGAGCGTGCGTCAGCGACTTTACGCTCTCTCGCCGTCAGACTTTAATATTTATTGTTTTAATTTAAAGGAAGTCCTCCTGACGCTCTGATCCTAGAGTCGCCGTTCACCAACATCAGAGAGGAAGCCAAGAGCCACCCCTTCTCCATGGTAACACACACACACACACACACACACTCGTACAGGTGGTGCAGGTGTGTGCTTGGTTGGTACTCAGTGTGTGTCTCTGTGTTCCAGGTGTACAGATACCTGCCCGGCTTTGATTGGTTCTTCCTGGACCCGATCACCGCCAACAACATCCGCTTCGCCAGCGATGAGAAGTACGTTTGATCCTGTGCTCCTACTGTTTCGTTTTTCATTACGGTTTATTTAACCAGGAATATTCCCGTTGGTGTGTTCAGAACCAGAACCAGAGATGAATGGTAAAGCAGCGTGGTCACAGAGTCCAGCGTTTTTAAAGATGACGTGTTTGCGTGCATGTACAAAATATCACCGTAGTCAATAACAGATAAAAGAACGGCTCGGATGCTTTTTTTTTTCTAGCACTAAAAGAAAAACAACATTTATTTCTATACAAAAAAAACCAAACTTTAACCTGAGTTTTTCAGTTCGGCTCAATTTGGTTTTCAAAAGACAGATTTTCCTCATGAAAAAACTGATTGGGTTTGATGTGTGATGTTACACAAACTGCGTTAATGTCCCTGAATGCAACGTTTACCTCTTGCCTTGTCTCGATTCAGTGTGAATCACATCTCCTGTCCTGTGTTGATCCTCCACGCTGAGGACGACAGTGTGGTTCCTTTCCATCTCGGCAAAAAGGTACCAGCGTTTCACACAAACAAGATGTTTTTTATACAGTGATTTGGTGGTAGTGCTTAGCCACCCCCCCCCCCCGCGACCCCGACAGGGACAAGCGGTTGAAGATGAATGAATGCTGTCTGTACTGCAGATAAATGTTGTTTTCGGGCATTAACACTGTAGCTGTTTGCTCCTGCAGCTGTACCACGCGGCCTCCCAGTCAAAGAGCCTCAGCGGTCACAAGGTCCAGTTTGTTCCTTTCCCCTCATCTCTGGCTTACAGGCACAAGTTCATCTATAGGAGCCCAGAGCTGCCAAACATCCTCAGGTATCAGCGACACGACCACAGAAAAATGATTGTTTTGAATTCCACTACATTTATCCCCCAAATGACAAAGTACAGTACAGTCTATGTATAGAAGAAGTCGTTTTAGAGTATGTGGAAATAAGTCATGATATAGTTTGTTGGAAAAAGTAGTAGATTTGTATGTGGAAAAAGTAAAAATAAAGTCAATGCATGTTGAGAAAAGTTTGACATTTTTTCCAACTTTTTTCAACGTACTTTGACTTTTTTTTACTTTTTTTCAACATACTTTGATTTTTTTTAACATACTTTGACTTTTTTTCAACATAATTTGACTGTTTTCAACATAATTTGACTGTTTTTCAACATACTTTGACTTTTGACATGTAAATGTTATGTTTCAGGCGTATTGGACGCAAAAGGAAAATCAAAGTGTTGAAAAAAAGTCAAAGTATGTTGAAAAAAGGTTTTAAAAAGTCGGTTTGTGGAAAAATAATCTTTGTATAGTATGTCGAAAAAAGTTTTTAAGAAAAGTTGTAGTATTGTATGTTGATAAAGAAGTTGTGGTATTGTTTAGACGTGTTTGTTGATACATGATCTCAGCTTTATTCATAATGAGCGGATTTTCCCCTTTGGTCTTGTTTGTTTGTTTGTTTGTTTGTTTATTTGTTCTGAATGCGACACTAACGATTATCTGTTGTGTTTTGTTGCAGCGATTTCCTCGGCACAGCTCACCAACAGACGGACGATTCAGCCTGAACACACACACACACACACACACACACACACACACTTAACGTAACACACACAAACGCACATCACTGTTTGTTTGCTGATCGGACTGAAATATTCTCGCATGAACTGAACAAACGCATCATTCCTCTTTATTCCTCTCGCACTGGCTTCACAGCGCACAGGGTTGCCACGGTGACTGTTACATTTGAGTGATTTTAACGTACTGTAGAGCGACGACGAACCAAACTGGAGAACAAGCAGAGACACGTTTTATCTTTTTAATATTTCATCAACTTGATTATTTACAATCTGTGTGATTTTAAACTTTGATCATGTCTTTTTTTTCGAAATCCGGTTTCTTTAAAAAAAAAAAAAAAGTCTTCTCAGTTTGAAGGCCTGTTATGACTTGAATAATAATTAAATATTTCTTGTTTTATGAAGCTGTGGTTGTTTTTTTTAATGGCAGGAAAAACACAAAAGTCAAAGTATGTTGAAAAAAAGTCGTCTTCTTCTTTCGTGTGTCATCATCAAACTTCCAGCTCAGTAGAATTTAGCCACATTCTCATCTCAGGTCCCACATCGAAGGGGCCGGCCTCTGAGGGTGGTTTATACAGGGGACAGGTGGTGATTATGTGCTCAGTGGTCTTTGACGCTTTGTAGCGTCCGTCCCCAGTTCCCAGGCAGTTCAGCATCGGCGAGTCCATTGCTGGCGTGGCAGGTCCTCTCCTTCAAGACCGCCTCCAGGGTCATGGATGTAACGGTTGCTCCCACTCCTGCTGCCACCAGCCATGCCTCTGTAGACAGGTCCTCAGGGATGGACCTGAGCAGCTCTTGTGCCGCCTTGTTGTACAGGTGGTGGGACTTCAGTCTATGAGGAGGCAGTGCTGTTGTGGTGGTATTGTGCAGAATAAGCCAGTTGTGTCTTTGGGCTTTCCTTGCAAGAGCACGGGTAGCAGCCTCTCATCGGAGGCCGGCCAGGGCAATTCCCGCTAGTGTTGACAGATGGGACACAGGGGCAGGTTTCAGGCAGCCGGTTATGGCCTGAAGGGCGGTGTTTATGGCAGTGTCGACTTTCCTGGCGTGTGGGCTTCTGCACCAGGCTGGGGCACAGTTGCCCCCCAGCTAGTACCAGCGAGACGTCGAATGAGAACGACCCTTGATGACACTTTGGCCGTCACTTCTTCAAGGTGTTGTTTGAATGATAGAGATCTATCCAGGCGTACGCCAAGGTACCGCGGGGCTTGCTGGAACTCAAGGCGCTTGTTGTTAACGAATATGTCCAGTTCCCCGTCTGGCTTCACTGTTGTTCAGGTGGTCAGCTGCTGAAACTGTCTTGCCGATGCTGAGTATGTTGCAAAAGAGTCAAAGTATGTAGAAAAAGAGTTAAAAATGTTCTTAGTAGTTTGTCGAAAAGTTTTAAGAAAGTCAAAGTATTTAGAAAAAACCCAAACACTGAGGCTGTTAATGCTTAAAACAATTAAAAAAAAACACGTCACAGGTCCAACAAAAGTTTATTTTCAGCGACAGACATTAGTGCAGCAAATACAGTACTTAATGAACTGACATTCATGTTGAGCAAACAGTGATTCTGAATGGACTACATTACCCATAATGCACCTGAAATTTAAGGCTGAGACCACTGTGTTGCGTTCAAGTCATGTCAGAGCTACTGTCAAGACTTAAAAGTAAGAATTTCAAACATTTGCATTTAATAACTTAAAAAAAACAGTTTGAATGGATGTCAATGACAATATAGTGCTTTATTGTTAGTTCACAGTATTTTTAACTGAGTTTTCCGATCACGTGATTGGTCTAAAGTCGTACATGTGATGGCTGTGTTTAATCCCACATGACCTGAACGCAGCATTTGCGCCGTCAGACGCCTGAATAAAGTTATAAAGTGCAGAAAAAAATGCACCAATCCCTAAAAATTTTCTTCATTTGAAGGTCTGGAGAGTGAAGTCAACGGTAATCAGAGAGAAAGTTAAAAAATACATTTTTGAGACGATCAGTTCAATAAAAGGGACGATAATCTTTAGTTTCAGTTTAAGGAAGGAAAGCAGTGCAGGTTACCGGGTAGATTGTGTCATTGAAATACATCAATGACACAAATTACAAGCTGTAACTAAAGTCAATGGAACAAAGATGACTGTTGAAAGTTCACTTCATTTTGATTTCAAGTACATAAAACTAAAGAAACGGAGGATATTACTGAAAGTCAATGATTCAGATTCTACTGGAGGATTAAAAAATAACACTTGTTTTACTGTAAGGCACAAGAGTTAATGAGAATAATGGCACATTTTCAGTAAAAGTAAAGTCAATAAATCAGTGGAGCAGACATTGACTTCCAGCTGTGAAGACTTGGCAAATATTGTATCTTTTACTGTAAGTCAATGAAACAAAGATTACAGTTTGAAGTCTTTGGAAACTCAGAATCCCCACTTTCTCACTTAGAAATTAAATTTCATTGACTGCTACCGTCTATTGATTATATTAATGTCACAGTTTAACTGAAAGTCAACGGCAAACTTGTCCAAAACAATATTCTTTCATCAGTGGAAAAGATTTTGACTTCCAGTTGCGAATAATTAAAGTTTCACTGTAAGTCAATGAAACAAAGATTACAGTTGGAAGTCTTTGGAAACTCAAAATCCCCACCTTCTCACTTAGAAATTAAATTTCATTGACTTCTACTGAATTAGGCGTTTTACTGTTGGGGTCAAATGTAACAATGAAACAAAGTCAGTGGGTTCTTTGGTGAGCTCAAAAGGCAAACTTTGTTCTACCCTCTATATTTATTTATATTAATGTCACAGCTTAACTGGAAGTCAACGGCAAACTTTTCTAAAACAATATTCTTTCATTAGTGAAACAGATATTCCTTCCAAGATTCACTGTAAGTCAATGAAACAAAGATTACAGTTGAAAGTGTTTGGAAACTCAGAATCCCCACCTCCTCACTTAGAAATTAGATTTCATTGACTTCTACCGTCTATATTGATTTATATTAATGTCACAGCTTATCTGAAAGTCAACGGCAAACCAGTCTAAAACAATATACAGATATTGACTTCCAAGATTCACTGTAAGTCAATGAAACAAAGATTACAGTTGGAAGTCAGTGTAACGTAACAAAAACAATGAACCACCTCCTCACTTTTGCTAAATTTCATTGACTTCTACCAAGTTTTGAGTTTTAATGCTGGGCTAAAATAACAATGAGTCTGAAATTAGGCCGGTGAGATTCTACTGGAGGCTTAAAAGTCAAACATATACTGAACAATGTTGTATTTACACTGAAAGTCAATAGGAAAAATTCTTAATTTTACAGTATTTTGGGTTAGAGACTTTGTTTTTTAGTCATTGGAAGAATAACAATTAGCTGTAAGTTAGTGTAAAATGTTTTTTTTAACTTTTAATGTAAGTCAATGGAGCAAAGTTTACTACTGAAGGTTTAAGGTTCACTGTCAGTCATTGGAGCAAACGTGACTTTTTTTTATTGTTTTATTTCATTTAGAAAATCCCACCATTTAAATTCGGTTATTGACTTTTAATGGAAGTCAATGGAACAAAAGTGAATCATCAGTTGTTTTGTGTTTTTTTACTGAAAACAAAGCCGATGTTTTGTCTAAGAAAAAAGTAAAATGACAGATGTTTAAAGCAAAGATATGAGCTGTTCTTTGTAACAGTTGTGCGCGTTAGCTGACATTTTAACTTTGAATTTAAACGTTACGGAGCAGCAGGAGTTTAAAGAGTCACAGATGTCTAAGCTGCCTTCAAATGGAGCTAACGTAAGCTAATGTCTGTTAGCTCCAACGTTAGCATCGCAACTCAGGAGCTCGAAGCTTCTGGAAAAATCCACAAACAAACTTATTAATGGTGCAAGAATGGGTTATTATCATGGACTCAAATTGGCGCCGTTACATAACGAGCGGTTGTGAAAAGAGTCTCCATAGCAACTGATAAACGTTGTAATGCTGCCGTTTTTCCTTTTTAAACGTCGCTGCGGAAGTTTCCAACAATCCATTTCAAACTTTAAGAGTTTAAACGTAGAAATTGGAACATTTTCATCATTTAGAAAAACAAAAAACAGGAACCAATAAATTAAAACGTGTTAAATACTGATGATAATCTACGTTTTTTGGATTTACAGTCTAACTCGTCAAATCTCTCCGACTTTGCTGCCGTTTGCGGACTTTTCTTGCCATTTTATCGTCTATTTCATGGTGTTTTTAATCGTTTGGAAGGCTAACGTGCTAGCTATTCTGTAAAAACTCGCATGAATGACACGACGGTGAGAAAGTAAAGTAAGAAAAATGATTAAATCTAAAAGTTTCAGGGTGGATTGTTTCCTCCGGAGTGTTCCGGTTGCATCTCAGTTGTGACTCTGGATCAAATACCTGCCGCAGAATCGCCGGGACGCTGCGGGTCGGCCGCTCCGTTGCTGGACTCGAACGGTACGTTGGGCGCCGGGATCTTGGCGTCGGACGGTTCGACCCCCCAGATCTCGCGGGCGTACTGGCTGACGGTCCGGTCGCTGGAGAACTTTCCGGCGGCGGCGATGTTGCGGATCACGACCTTGGTCCATTCTTTGGGGTTCTGAAGGGAAATAGTTTGTGGATGAAAGAGACAAACTACAACTCCCAAGATGCATTTCACTAACAAACAGCCAATCACAACAGCTCCTCAAGCTCAAGATTAAAATTTAGTGAAAACTGATCAAAAAACTTCACTTTGTTTTTTCTCCATAGTAACAGCAGCTGAGGCTCATGGGTAATGTAGTTAAAAGAGCCGTCAATCAAACAGACATTAAAAAAAATAAAAATAAAATAAAAAGTAGTTTAAATTATCAAGTTTCTTACCCTCTATACTTTCTTCTTATCATTGTAGATAATGTTTATTTTTATCTTTTTAGGATTTTATTATTGTTTTGTTATTTCTCACGTTTATTATCTGATATTTATTTGTTTCTTTTGATGATTTTTTATTATTATGGTTATTTTTAATCAGATCACACTGATAAATCAGGATAAAAACAATTATTTTAATAGAAAATGCTGCTACATCTATACATTTTTTTTTATAAAATAAGGGTACAAGTCCAAGGTCTACATTTTATATACTTTATTTTATTTACTATTATTATTATTAAACTGTATCTAAAAGCGTTATCGCACACAACCCTGTGAGTTATAGACTTCACTAAGTAACAAATAAAATACAATTATTTTAATAGAAAATGCTGCTACGTCTATATATTTATTTTAATAAAATAAGGGTACAAGTCCAAGGTCTACACTTTATACATTGTATTTTATTTATTATTATTATTAAACTGTATCTAAAAGCGTTATCGCACACAACCCTGTGAGTTACAGACTTCACTAAATAACCAATAAAATACAATTTAAATACAAAATTAAACTGAATATTTGAGGAATGGAAGCAAATATGCAGAAATATCAACAATAATAAATAAATAAATAATTATAATAAAGTGTTAAATAAATAGTTCCCATTTTCAGCACATTTTAACACTGTTGTGTAAATTGTATTGTACATATTTTGACACATTTATATTTATATATTGTCGCTGTGTCGTAGTATGACGCACATGTTTGTCTCTTCCTGTGTCTTCCCTTTATTGTTTCATGCATGTTGTTGTTATTTACTGCAGTACAGATGTTTCTTATTCTATTTTATTCTGTAAAAGGAGAATTTGGCTGCAACAGGAACACTTTTAGTTATCAGTGTTTTATGTTTTAATGTGTCAGAAAAGACAGAATAACTGTGTGGAGCTCAGTAAGCGGGCGCTCACCTTGTAGAGCTCACTGACTCGCTCCTGAACGCACACGTAGTCTTCGTAATCCGCAAACACTTTGAACCTGAGGAGGAAACAAACGATTCACATCTGTTTAGAGTCCAGAATAAAACTAAAACTAAAGAACAACAGGAGGAATGTTTCTGTTTCTGCTGCCAGTCTTTGTGCTAAGCTAGGCTAACCCCGGGCTAAGCTAGGCTAACCCCGTGCTAAGCTAGGCTAACCCCGGGCTGCACACAGACGAAGCTCCATATGACTGTGAACATGTTGAAGACTTTTTTAAATCCCTGTTACAGAAACAGAAGCTGAGACGACACCATCAGGAAGGAAAATATCACAGAGAATCATTTTAGACCAGTTAACTTTACGTTTATCGTTTATAAGTGAAGATAAAGCTGCAGTCTGACACACTGTGACTTTTTTTTTCACCTTTTTTCATTTTAATTTTTTTCAACATATGACTTTTTTTCAACTTGTTTTTCGACATACTATGATTTTTAACTTTTTTCGATTTTAAATTTTTTTTTTAATTATTTGATTATTTTCGACTTTTTCCCGACATTCTAAGATTTTTTTTCAACCTATTTCAATTTAAAAAAAAAAACTTTCAACATGATTTTTTTTTCAAACTTGTTTTCGACTAACTATGATTTTTGTTTTCAACCGTTTTTCAACATTTGACTTTTTTTTTACTTTTTTTCAACTTTAAAAAGGGTTAAAAGGGTCCACCCTGGACAGGACGGCAGTCTATTAAATTACATTTCGGCTATAGAATAAACTATACTATGATTTTTTTTCAACCTTTTTCGATTAAAAAAAATAATAATTCAACATTTGACTTTCTTTTCAATTTTTTTCGATTTAAATTTTTTTTTTTTTTACTTTTTCGACATTTTTTACTATATTTTTAACTTTTTTCGACTTTTTTAAGAAACTTTTTTAACATTTGACTTTTTTCAACTTTTATCCGACATACTATAATTATTTTTCTGAAATTTCGACAAATCATACGATGACTTTTAAAAAAAAAATTGAAATACAACTTTTTTTACAACATGACCTTTTTTCCATAAACTATGTCATCTAAATTTTTCTGATATACTATGATTTAAAAAAAAAAATTCGACTAACTATCCTGACTTTTTAAATTTTTTCCGACAAAATACGATTTTTAATTTATGTTCAATTTTCTTTATTTTTTAATTTTTTTAACATTTGACTTTTTTCAACTTTTTTCTGACGTACTATAATTTTTTTTCTTAAATTTCAACAAATCATACGATGACTTTTTTTTACAACATGACTTTTTTTCGATACACTTTGATTTAAAAAAAAAAGTATTTGTAATTAATTATAAAAAATCATTTTAGTATTTCTGACATACTATGATTTAATTATTATTATTATTATAATTATTTGTAATCAATTATAAAAATATAATAAAAAAAAATAAAAAATGTCTTCCTGCTTTCCTGCCTGTTGTCCGCCTGTCCTGCGTTACCTGTCGTGGTCCATCAGCATGTGGATCAGGTCTTTGAAGAGTCCTGGTTCTGAGGGACTGAAGAACCCCGTCTGGATCTGATCCACAGCCAGCTTCAGCTCGGGCAGACGCTCGTAGTACTCTCTGGCGTTGTACCTGCGGCACAGGTGAACAGGAAGTGATGTCACTCAGACTTTCACGCACACGCGTCGCCTGCTTCTGTCTGACTGAACAGGAAGTGATGTCACGCCTCCTCACCCTCTCTGGTCCATCTCCTCCACGTCGTTCACCCTCATGCCGAAGATGAAGAGGTTCTCCTCGCCGGCCTCCTCGGCCATCTCCACCGTGGCGCCGTCCATGGTGCCGACGGTCAGAGCGCCGTTCAGCATGAACTTCATGTTTCCTGTTCCTGACGCTTCTGTTCCTGCGGTGGAGATCTGCTCCGACACGTCTGCAGCCGGGATCACTGACAGGACGCACGCACACGCACATGTGCGCATGCACACGGAAGAACACGGGCGCTACTTTAGGAGATTTACTCATACTTACTCTTCATCCTCCTCACTCTATTGTCCTCCTCCTCCTCCTCATCCCTACCCCTCCTCTCTTTCCCCTCTCTCTCTCTCTTCATCCTCCTCCTAACCTCTCTCTCTCTACCTCTCACCTCCTCTCTCCCTCCCTCCTTCTCACCTCCTCTCTCTCCCTCCCTCCTTCTCACCTCTCTCTCTCCTCCCTCTCTATTTTCTCCTCTTCCTCACCTCCCTCCCTCCTCCTCCTCCTCACCCCCCTCTCTCCCTCCCTCCTCCTCACCTCTCTCTCTCTCCTCTCTCCTCCTCATCCTTCCTCTCTCTCCTCTCTCCTCTCCTCTCCTCCTCTCCTCTCTCTCTCCCTCCTCCTCTCTCTCTCTCTCTCTCTTCCCCTCCTCCTCCTCTCTCTCTCCCTCCCTCCGTACCTCCTCTCTCTCTCTCTCTCTCTCTCTCCTTTCCCTCCTCTCCCTCTCTCCCTCCCTCCTCCTCACCTCTCTCAGCCAGAGACACCCTGTAGTTTTCCAGGTAGACCATCTTCAGCTTGTCTCCCACGGCCGGGTCGTTGTTGATCACGTGACCCACTGAGGTGATCAGTTTGATGATCATCTTGGCCATGTGGTAACCAGGAGCCGCCTGCAGCACACACGTATTATATATATATTATATATTATACATTTATATTTATATTTATATTTATAATGAACACGCGCGTCACCTTTCCTCCGATGATCACCGTCCTGGGCACAAACGCTCTGTTGGGCTCCAGTTTGATTCCTGAAGAACAAACAAATCAAAACAAAGTAAACATCAATAAATCACAAGTTATGATAAACCTGGACTTCACAGATGCACCAGCAGGGGGCGCCACACTTTCACACCAACACCACTGCTTTTATAAAGATTAGAAAAGAACACATAACACACTTTATTTACTGATAAACATGATAATAAATGATCATAAATACGAACATTTCATTTCTTAAATCATCAGGATTTTGTTTCAAGAAGCCAAAATCTATTTATAA
>NC_139836.1:3886420-3893480 GCF_963691815.1 Echiichthys vipera | reverse complement strand
GGACGGAGACGGGTCAGAGGGACATAGACGGGTCAGAGGGACGGACACGGGTCAGAGGGACGGAGACGGGTCAGAGAGACGGAGACGGGTCAGAGAGACGGGTCAGAGGGACGGAGACGGGTCAGAGAGACAGAGACGGGTCAGAGGGACAGAGACGGGTCAGAGAGACAGAGATGGGTCAGAGGGACGGAGACGGGTCAGAGGGATAGAGACGGGTCAGAGGGACGGAGACGGGTCAGAGACGGGTCAGAGGGACAGAGACGGGTCAGAGGGACGGAGACGGGTCAGAGGGACGGAGACGGGTCAGAGACGGGTCAGAGGGACAGAGACGGGTCAGAGGGACGGAGACGGGTCAGAGACGGGTCAGAGGGACAGCGACGGGTCAGAGGGACGTCTCGGTACCTGTTTGACTTTGGCCACGTCTCTAATAAAAGCTTCATCGTCGACAAACTGGAGGATTTTCTTCAGCTGGTGGAGATCAGTGAGGAAGCCTTCTCCGATCCTCTGCAGGAGCAATCAGTGCAATCATCAATTATTACTATTACTATTATTATTATTATTATTATCATTATTATTATATGACTACTCTGCTCATATATTCATTGTTTCAGAGGTTTTATTGTCGCCAGATGTCAAAAACTAGTGCCGTTTCTAACTCAGAGCTGACGATATCTCGAGAACCGTTCATCCGATCAACTCCACACTCGTCACTGCGCTCCTTTGGATCCTGAACAACACTCCTGCCAAGTGTGAAGTCGACCGGACGAACGCTTCCTTAGATACGTGGAGGACAGTCAGACATACCAACAGACAGAAAATGCGTCCTTTATAGTTAGATGCTGCTGCCACAGCGCCACCTATTGGCCAAAGGGCACCAAATTCTACACTGCACACCATTGGTTAAACCATGTTTATTGTGATTTTAAACACCTTTATTGTGATTTTAAACACCTTTATTGTGATTTTAAACACCTTTATTGTGATTTTAAACACCTTTATTGTGATTTTAAACACCTTTATTGTGATTTTAAACACCTTTATTGTGATTTTAAACACCTTTATTGTGATTTTAAACACCTTTATTGCGATTTAAAACATGTTTATTGTGATTTAAAACATGTTTATTGTGATTTAAAACATGTTTATTGTGATTTATTGTGATTTAAAACATGTTTATTGTGATTTATTGTGATTTAAAACACATTTATTGTGATTTAAAACATGTTTATTGTGATTTAAAACATGTTTATTGTGATTTATTGTGATTTAAAACATGTTTATTGTGATTTAAAACATGTTTATTGTGATTTAAAACATGTTTATTGTGATTTATTGTGATTTAAAACATGTTTATTGTGATTTATTGTGATTTAAAACACATTTATTGTGATTTAAAACATGTTTATTGTGATTTAAAACATGTTTATTGTGATTTATTGTGATTTAAAACATGTTTATTGTGATGTATTTTGATTTAAAACATGTTTATTGTGATTTAAAACATGTTTATTGTGATTTATTGTGATTTAAAACATGTTTATTGTGATTTAAAACATGTTTATTGTGATTTATTGTGATTTAAAACATGTTTATTGTGATGTATTTTGATTTAAAACATGTTTATTGTGATTTAAAACATGTTTATTGTGATTTAAAACACATTTATTGTCATTTAAAACACATTTACTGTGATTTGAAACATGTTTATCCTGATTTGAAACGTGATTATTGTGATTTATAGATTAGATTATAGATTATTAGATTATACGTCTCAGGTGTGTTGGTACCTCGGCGATGATGTCGGCCAGGCCGGGGTTACACAGCAGCAGCCAGCGGCGAGGAGTGATGCCGTTGGTTTTATTCTGAAACTTCTCCGAGTCCACTTCATAGAAGTCTTTAAACCTGCAGAGAAAACACATTAAAATTAAACAAATCTGCTGTAAATATAAACAATTATCATTATTTATTTACATTTATCTGTAAAGACTCTTAAATCTCATTTTTCTTTCATTATACATTAAATCTGCAGCAGTCGGAGAAAACTCAGGTGTTTTATTTCAGTAAAATTAATAATTTAAGTATAAAAATACTCTAATATTTCTATTTTTATTATTATTATGTACAGTGTGTATATGTGAATAAGTACATGTGTGTGTGTATTCATTTATTTATTTGACTTATTTTTGTACTTTATTTATGTTTGCATGTGTGTAAGTACAAAAGAGCATGTTTGAGTATAATAATAAATATTAATAATAATACATTTTATTCTATTGCAATATAAGTGTATATATATATTTTTAAAATATTTATTTACTTATGGTAATTCCATTTTTATTTATTTTATAAATATTTTTGTCATCTGTAAGTGTACGGTTATTACTTTCATCTGGCAACGTCATAAATGTATCAATACATAATAATAATAATAATAATATAAAAATAATAATAAAGATAATACAAAATAAAATAAAAAATAATAACAATAAAATAATAATATAAAAAATAATAATACTAAAAATAATAATAATAAATAAAATAATAATAAAGATAATACAAAATAAAATAAAAAATAACAATAAAATAATAAAAATTAAAAAAAATTATAATAAAACTATAGAGAATAATATTAATACAAAATACACCATAAAAAGTCCTGCATTCAAAATCTTTAGAATCAAATAAAGTAAAAAGTATAAATATTTATTAAGCAGAATAATAATAATAATAATAATATATATATATATAATGTATAACGTGTATAATGTATATTATATAAACAGAATATTATTGTAATAATAATAAAAATATAATGTAACATTTCTGCTTCACTGATTATTTTCTTATAAAATGAAACATTAACGTTTAATAACTACTTTTATTTTATATATTTATATATTTATAAACGCGTCGTGTCTTTAAAGTCTGCACGTTACTCTGCACGTTACTCTGCACGTTACTCTGCACGTTACTCTGCACGTTACTCTGCACGCACACGCGGTTCCTCACGATGTCCGAGTGGATGCGAGCGACCCCGTTGACGGCGTGGGACCCGACCACGCACAGGTGGGCCATGTTGATCCTCTTAGGCTCGCCCTCCTCGATCAGAGACATGCGCCGCAGACGCTCCGTGTCCCCGGGGAACAAGGCCGCCACCCTCTGCAGGAAGGACACGCTGCCACATGTGTAGAGTCCAGTAGAGTCCGGTAGAGTCCAGTAGAGTCCAGTAGAGTCCAGCAGAGTTTATTAGAGTCCAATAGAGTTCAGTAGAGTCCAGCAGAGTTTATTAGAGTCCAATAGAGTTCAGTAGAGTCCAGTAGAGTCCGGTAGAGTCCAGCAGAGTCCAGCAGAGTTTATTAGAGTCCAGCAGAGTCCAGTAGAGTCCAGTAGAGTCCAGCAGAGTTTATTAGAGTCCAATAGAGTTCAGTAGAGTCCAGTAGAGTCCGGTAGAGTCCAGCAGAGTCCAGTAGAGTCCAGTAGAGTTTATCAGAGTCCAGTAGAGTCCAGCAGAGTTTATTAGAGTCCAATAGAGTTCAGTAGAGTCCAGTAGAGTCCGGTAGAGTCCAGCAGAGTCCAGTAGAGTTTATTAGAGTCCAGTAGAGTCCAGTAGAGTCCAGCAGAGTTTATTAGAGTCCAATAGAGTTCAGTAGAGTCCAGTAGAGTCCGGTAGAGTCCAGTAGAGTCCAGCAGAGTCCAGTAGAGTTTAATAGAGTTTATTAGAGTCCAGTAGAGTTTATCAGAGTCCAGTAGAGTCCAGTAGAGTTTAATAGAGTCCAGTAGAGTCCAGTAGAGTTTATCAGAGTCCGGTAGAGTCCAGTAGAGTCCAGTAGAGTCCAGTAGAGTTTATCAGAGTCCAGCAGAGTCCAGTAGAGTCCAGTAGAGTCCAGCAGAGTCCAGTAGAGTCCAGTAGAGTTTATCAGAGTCCAGCAGAGTCCAGTAGAGTCCAGTAGAGTCCAGTAGAGTCCAGCAGAGTCCAGTAGAGTCCAGTAGAGTCCAGTAAAGCCCAGCAGAGTCCAGCAGAGTCCAGTAGAGTCCAGTAGAGTCCAGTAAAGTCCAGTAAAGCCCAGCAGAGTCCAGTAGAGTCCAGTAGAGTCCAGTAGAGTTCAGTAAAGTCCAGCAGAGTCCAGTAGAGTTCCGTAGAGTCCAGTAGAGTCCAGTAGAGTCCAGCAGAGCCCAGTAGAGTCCAGTAGAGTCCAGTAGAGTCCAGTAAAGTCCAGTAGAGTCCAGCAGAGCCCAGTAGAGTCCAGTAGAGTCCAGCAGAGTCCAGTAGAGTTCAGTAAAGTCCAGCAGAGTCCAGTAGAGCCCAGTAGAGTCCAGTAGAGTCCAGCAGAGTCCAGTAGAGTTCAGTAAAGTCCAGTAGAGTCCAGCAGAGCCCAGTAGAGTCCAGTAGAGTCCAGCAGAGTCCAGTAGAGTCCAGTAGAGTTCAGTAAAGTCCAGCAGAGTCCAGTAGAGTCCAGTAGAGTCCAGTAGAGTCCAGTAGAGTCTTACCTCCAGGTGTCTCCGGTTGATTTCGTAGATGATCATCAGGTGTCGAGGCAGCAGCTGTTCAAACAGGAAGACGGGCCAGCGCTCCAACGCCTCGGGCAGAACCGTGTGGTTAGTGTACGCACAGGTACGAGAGGTGATGTCCCACGCCTGCACACACACACACACACACACGGACACACACACACACACACTCAGATTAAACATCCATAATCTGAGATGCACAGGACTCAGCTGGTCTCCGGCCGTCACTCAGACCTTGTCCCAGTCCAGCCTCTCCACGTCCACCAGGATCCTCATCAGTTCGGGGATGGCCAGAGCCGGGTGGGTGTCGTTCAGCTGGATCGCCACCTGACGGGACAGGAAGTACACCAGTTACCACCACAGAAGAAGAAGAAACATCAGGTGTGTCCTTGTGAAAATTTGATTAATTTTCAGATTTCTTTGTTCATTTATTTTGCATTTACATTTATTTTGCTATATATTTTTATGCCTTTCATATAAATTACTCTAAAATAATAAATTCATTTAAATAAATTATTATTAATATACTTTATATTATTTAGTTATTACTTTATTTTACTATTTTTTTTTAATATATTTTCTAATTTATTTTGATTTGTAACCTCATATTTCTTTGTCCATTGATTTTGTATTTATATATTTTAAAATATATATTTATTTATTGCATATAAATAACTCTAAAATAATAAAGTGACTTTATTTTTTTATATACTTTATATTACTATATTATTTAATTATTACTTTATCATTACTTTATTTTATTATATTTGTTTTTTATATTTTCTAATTTATTTTAATATGTAATTTATTTATTTGTACCCTCATATTTCTTTCTTCATTGATTTTGTATTTATATATATTTATATATATTATTATTATATATTATTTATTGCATATAAATTACTCTAAAATAATACATTAATAATATATTATTATTAAAATACTAAAATACTATATATTTATACATTATCTAATTATTACTTTATTTTACTATATTTGTTTTATATATTTTTTTATTGATTTTAATACCTAATTTATCTATTTGTACCCCTTTAATTTTCCTTATTTCTTATCTACTGCTTTTGAATATATAAAAATATATATAAATAAATTTACATAAATAATGAATAAATACATTAGAAAATAAACTGAAATGCTGATTAATGTTATTTTATTGTTGATTATTTGTGTTTATATTGTCAATTGTCTCCTGCGACACAGAGGAGTCAGATAAAAAGTATAAAGTGACATAAAATAGAAATGTTTCTTCTCACCTTGTCGGGAAACGTGTCGAAGGACGTCCTCACCGGGTCTCTGCAGCCGAACTTGGAGGACTTGAACCTGCGGATGATGTCCTGCAGCGTGGCGGCGACCACGAAGTACTCCTGCTTCAGACGCAGCTCCTTCCCCTCAAAGAACTACAGACACACACTTTTCATACATTTAGGGTTAGGGTTAGAAGAGAGGGAGGAGGAAGAGGAGGAGGAGAGGAGGAGGAGGAGGAGGAGGAGGAAGAGGAGGAGGAAGAGGAGGAGGAAGAGGAGGAGGAGGAGGAGGAGGAGAGGAAGAGGAGGAGAGGAAGAAGAGGAGGAAGAGAGGAGGAAGAGGAGGAGGAGAGGAAGAGGAGGAGGAGAGGAAGAGGAAGAGGAAAAGGAGGAGGATGGGGAAGAAGAGGAGGAGGAGGAGGAGAGGAAGAGGAGGAGAGGAGGAGGAAGAGGAGGAGAGGAGGAGGAAGAGGAAGAGAGGGCGAAGAGGAGGAGGAGAGGAAGAGGAAGAGGAAAAGGAGGAGGATGGGGAAGAAGATGAGGAGGAGGAGGAGGAGAGGAAGAGGAGGAGAGGAGGAGGAAGAGGAAGAAGAGGAGGAGGAGGAGAGGGAAGAAGATGAGGAGGAGGAGGAGGAGAGGAAGAGGAGGAGAGGAGGAGGAAGAGGAAGAAGAGGAGGAGGAGAGGAAGAGGAGGAGGAAGAAGAGGAGGAGGAGAGGAAGAGGAGGAGAGGAGGAGGAAGAGGAAGAGGAGGAGGAGAGGGAAGAAGATGAGGAGGAGGAGGAGGAGAGGAAGAGGAGGAGAGGAGGAGGAAGAGGAAGAAGAGGAGGAGGAGAGGAAGAGGAGGAGGACAATAGGAAGAAGAGGAGGAGAGGAAGAGGAGGAGAGGAGGAGGAAGAGGAAGAAGAGGAGGAGGAGAGGAAGAGGAGGAGGAGGAGAGGAAGAGGAGGAGGACAATAGGAAGAAGAGGAGGAGGAGGAAGTGGAGGAGAAGGAGGAGGAAGAGGAGGAGGAAGAGGAGGAGGAGGAGGAGGAGCCTGGACTCACGTTGTCGTTGGGGTACAGGACTCTGGAGATGTTCTCAGCCAGGTTTCTGTCCAGAACCGCTTCAATGTAACCTCCAACATTAACTGTGACGCACAAACACACACGATAACACAACAGGACACACAAACACACACAAACACACACAATAACACAACAGGACACACAAACACACACAAACACACACAATAACACAACAGGACACACAACAGGACGCACAAACACACACAAACACACACGATAAC
>NC_139836.1:3873920-3881420 GCF_963691815.1 Echiichthys vipera | reverse complement strand
TAAAGAGTTTAAACTAAAAACGACACTTTTTCCCCGGGGCTTCTGCCCGCTCCTCCCCGGTCAAACCCGCTCCTACCTTGGGGTCTTTCTCGTAGTAGTACTGCTGGGTCCGGATCCAGCGGCCCACCAGGTGGTCCCGGACGGTGTGGGCCAGGGCGAAGTAGTAGTCCCGGGGCGTCGCTACGTTCCGGTCCTTCACCAGAGTGAAGTGGAGGTGTCGGTTGAAACTCCGCTTGATCTCCACCACGTCCCCGAGCTCGGCGATGCCCCGGACGCTGATCTGCTTCCGCTTCTCCTGGTCGCTCAGCGGCGCCGCCATGTTTGACAAGAACTACCCGGGAGGAGGAGAGCGGAGGGCGGACTGATGTGTGAGGAGGACCCGGGGAAGAAGAAGAAGAACACCTGGAAGGTAGAGAGAGTGACGACAGCGCGGAGCCACGCCCACTCTGAGGCTGTCAGTTGAGTGGGCGTGGTTTGTGACGTAGAAGGGGCGGGGCGACCTGTTTTTTAACCACTAATGCTGCTGAAAATAACAGCAAACCTCTGCAGCAGCATGAGAAGAGTCCCTACACACAAAACAAAGCAGCAACAGCGTAGTTAGTGAACCCAGAGTTTATTAAAAGAGTGTTTTAAAGACTTACCTACTGGCCCCTGTACCAGCTCCTCTCATAGTAAAGTCCATTACAGTGGATTACCAAAGTCAGTCCCAAAGGAAGGAAATAAATTCAATAAAGGGAGCAACACCATTATGGCAGAATATTTTTGCCAATCTGATGGGAAAAAAACTTCCTGTAAGTTATTACAATAAGAAAATATCTCAAAATAATGACGTAGTATGTGGAAATATAAAAGTTATCTCAAGGTATTGAGTTTGTATCTCAAAATAATCTGAAACTTTAACAAAATAATGACTTAGTGTTTCATAATAATGAGTTTGTATATCAACATGTTGATTTATTATGTCAAAATAATGACTTAGTATGTGGAAATAATCAGATATCTCAGAAATATTGAGTTAGTATCTCAAAATAATCTGAAAATTTAACAAAATAATGACTTAGTGTTTCATAATAATGAGTTTGTATATCAACATGTTGATTTATTATGTCAAAATAATGACTTAGTATGTGGAAATAATCAGATATCTCAGAAATATTGAGTTAGTATCTCAAAATAATCTGAAAATTTAACAAAATGACTTAGTGTTTTAAAATAATGGGGTTTTATCTTAAAATAATGAGTTTGTATCTCAAAATAATGAGTTAGTTTTTTAAAATAATGAGGTTTTATCTCGAAATAATGAGTTTTATCTCAAAATAATGAGTTAATATCTCAAAATAATAAGTTTTTATCTCAAAATAATGAGTTTTATCTCAAAATAATGAGTTTTATCTCAAAATAATGAGTTTATATCTCAAAATAATGAGTTTTATCTCAAAATAATGAGTTAGTTTTTTAAAATAATGAGGTTTTATCTCGAAATAATGAGTTTTATCTCAAAATAATGAGTTAATATCTCAAAATAATGAGTTTGTATCTCAAAATAATAAGTTTTTATCTCAAAATAATGAGTTTTATCTCAAAATAATGAGTTTTATCTCAAAATAATGAGTTTATATCTCAAAATAATGAGTTTTATCTCAAAATAATGAGTTTTATCTCAAAATAATGAGTTTTATCTCAAAATAATGAGTTTATATCTCAAAATAATGAGTTTTATCTCAAAATAATGAGTTTTATCTCAAAATAATGACTTTTATCTCAAAATAATGACTTTTATCTCAAAATAATGACGTAGTATTTTAAAATAATAAGTTTTATCTCAACATATTGAATTTTTTATCTCAAAATAATTCTAATAATATAATAGTTTCCATTCTAATTCATATTATAGCGCCCATCGCAGCTGACGGTGACGGTGTTTTGTTTTTCACAGAGTGACTCATCTTCTTCACAAACCATCTTTGTCCGTCTGCGTCCTGACGTCACGCTCCGAGCGTCAGTCTCGTGTTTCCGGGTTTCAGAATAAAACGCCTCCACGGGACCGAAAAAAAAAAGTTTATAAATCAGTTTTTTCTGCGTGTTTCTGTTTTTCTCGCGAAGTTTGAGCGGTTTCCTGAGTCTCGGGGAGTCAGAGCACTTCCGGAACCTCCACCTGCTGCTCACGGAGCCGTTTGGGCGGCAAAAGTCCGGTTAGTCCGGTTTGAGTCCAGTTTGAGTTCAGTTCGTCATTGTTTAAGTTTAAAATGTCTCTGTAGCGTCTGTAACTGAAACACGCTTCATCCCCCAGAACCTGAACCAGGTCCATCTCCAGAACCTGAACCTGGTCCACCTCCAGAACCAGGTCCACCTCCAGAAGCAGAACCCGGTCCACCTCCAGAAGCAGAACCCGGTCCACCTCCAGCAGGTAAAGCCCCTGTGAGCCGGGTTGTTTCCGGACCACAGAGTCGAGCAGAGACCTGAGATCTGATCTGGTTTCACTGCAGAGTTTTTATCTTTGATTCAGAAACACGTGCAGTGTCTTTAGATCAATGCTAAATAAATAGTTATTAATATTATTAATAATAATAAATTAATATACCTGTTAAATAAGTAAATGAGATCATATATATATATAATATTATAAATAAATGAAGCTGTAAAATAAATCAGAGGTAATAAATACAATTAATTTAAATATTATAAATTAATAAAATAATTAAGGCTGTGAAATAAATCCTGAAATAAATCACTGAGGTGATAAAAAAACATATATATTACAAATAAATAAGTCTGTGAAATAAAACTTTAAATAAATCAATGAGGTAATGAATAAATTAATTAATAAATAAATAAGGCTTTCAAAATAAATTCTGAAATAAAACAATAAATAAATAAATAAAGCAATGAAATAAATCAGTGAGGTAATTAATTAATGAATGAATTAATAAATAAATAAGGCCTTGAAATAAAACCTGAAGTAGGAGGCAAATAAATAAATAAGCTTTTGAAATCTATAAATATACAAATAAAATATAATTTTAAATTATTTTATGACTTATTTCTTTAAATTATTGGTTAAATTGTTCAGTTGATCAAAAGAAAATGTAATCAGTTGATTAATTATTTGGATTAAAAGTTGAATTTCTTTCTTTAATGTGATTCTTTTTTTTGTTGTAAAACATCAAATCAGAGAAACTAATTATTTCTTAATTGTTGTGTTTGATAAAAGTAAAATCTAAACATTAATCATTTCGTTTAAACTGAGAAAACAAACAAATCTTTAGTTATTTAAATGAATTAATAATCTATAACCAACATCTGTCGTGACGTCCTGTTCTGCTTTTATTTATTATAATAATTATGATTAATTTTGATATTTTTACAGCGGTGATGTCGACCACGTCTCAGAAGCACCGGGACTTTGTCGGCGAGCCGATGGGCGACAAACCGGTGACGGCGCTGTCGGGCATCGGAGTGATTCTGGGGGAGAAGCTGGAGCACCAGGGCTTCGACAGGGTTATTATTATGATTATTATTATTATTATTCTATACTCAGTTATTCATGTTTTTAATATTTTTTAAATGCATTTGCTGTTTTTTTATTTTTACATGGATATCACACTTTATTTTGAAAAAAATTCTATATATTTTTCATGTATTTTAATGTTTTTTTAATTTATTTTTTAAACTTTTTACATGTATTTCAAGAAGTTTTTTTGTGTGTATATATATATAAAAAATTATTTTCATATATTTTATGTTTTTTTGAAATGCAGTTTAAAATTTTTTTTACATGAATTTCATATTTTAAAAAAAGCCTTTTGTTTATATTTTTGAAGTATTTTAATGTTTTTTTAAAGTACATTTTTATTTAATTTTTTTCATTAAAAGAAAAGTTATTTATATATATTTTTTTAGCTGTATTTGTAACTGTGTGTGTGTTCTCAGGCCTACGTGGTCCTGGGTCAGTTCCTGCTGCTGAAGAAAGACACGGAGATGTTCACCGAGTGGCTGAAAGACGCCAGCGGAGCGAACAGCCGTCAGGCCGGATCGTGCGCTCAGTGTCTGCGGGAGTGGTGCGACGCCTTCCTCTGAGACCCCGCCCCCTCCCCTGAGACCCCGCCTCTTCCTGTTCTTCCCCGCTCACTTCCTGCTTCTACAATCGGAGCGAATAACTGGAGTTTGTTGGGTTTGAAGCTCCCGCTGCTGTGGAAACGTGTTCAGGTGACGCTCCAGCCTGCGAGCAGACGGCGCTCACCCGTTTTTAATCAGCTGGTTTCTTTTGGGGGGAAAGTTTACACCAATAAAAAGCTTTTGTGTCTGAACGGTCTGGCTGCTGATGGTGTGTTCAGGGTCTGTGAGGAACCGATCGGCCTGTGATGCATTAAAGCAACGTGTTTAAAGGTTCGTCCACACGATCGAAACCCTTTTTCTTTCTCCGTCGTTCTTAAAAAGTTTCCCGTCCACGCGGCGTCGACTCGTAAATCTCTGCGTCCACAGGAAACCAGTTAAACCGACTCCAAACGCTGTCGTTCACCTGCCAGGCCTGGGCGTGGCGCTGTTGTAGTGATGTGACGACAACACCACAGGGCGGCGTTTTCAAATCTTCCCGGTTCCTAAAGATCCTGTTTTCAGGCTCCGATAACGGCGGCTGCGCGTAGATGGTCGACAGAGGGCGTTTTTCAGTTTCCTTCATTTAAAAAAAAGAAGCAAAACACTGAATACATCCTGTGGGATATAAATATGTAAATTAGTTTTCTCACAACTTTAGTGCAAAGTAACACACCAGAATCGGAACGCAAAGCGCCGTCCAAATTACACTGATACTGTTTTAACCCGCTGGTTTTTCAACATTGTGATAAAAAAGGACGTAGCGTCTCCGTCGAGGTCCGTTCTCTCAGCTTGATCCAATCGTCCTCGCCTACGGGAGTCTCCATCTTGTCACTTTGACTCCGCCTCATTTCCTCTGACCAAAAAAGGGCATGTATGTGACGTTGGGGGGAGGGGCGTACGTCCATCCTGCTGACGTTTACCTCCGAGGAGAAGTGAGGGCCAGAGGCTAGCTGTCACTCAAGAGGCCACGCCCCTAATTATTCATAAACTTTAACCTCCAATAAAATAAAAACTAGCCCCTCCCCCTCAGTGTTGTCATGGAGATCTGAGCTAAACACACAGACTAGAATGTTCTTTTGTCCTTAAACAGGTTTAATGATGCTGTGAAAACTTCCTGTTTAACATGGGGCTCAATGAGAAACTGCTCTGTTATGAAACCTGCCCCTAGTGGACACTCAGAGAACTGACGCTTTTGGCCACTTCCTGTTTGGATCAGACAGGAAGTGGCTGTGTTGGGGGGGTTGAGTACGACTTTAAAAAAGAACCTTCAGAGTCTTAAATTCAGAAACATTCACGTCTGTTTATTGCTGGTTTCGTACCGTATACACACAAACACGTAAAAAACAGGAAGTCCTTCAATCGACCAGAGTAGAAAACAATCAGCCGTCGACACAAACAGAAGAAATCAGGCGTTCAGAGCACCAGCGTCTCCGTTCGCTGGTTTCACCGGGACAGAAAACCCAGAGCGCCTTTAATAACACGCCGCTCCGGATGTTTCACTCGTAAATGACGTGACTTTGATCACAAACGCTCTAAAAGTTGATCTGAAAATACAAACGTCCTCTTTTAAAAAAAGGATTTTGGCAACAAATTGGTTAAAAAACAATTATTTTTTTGGCGCAAACGTCAAACATTCGATACAAAAACACTTTTATTATCGTATAAAGCTTAAAAACACCGACTCAAACAGGAGAAATTAAATATGCGAGTGTATAAAGATGATGAGGATGAACTGGAGGTAAAGTTTCAGTAAAAACAGTCAGTTGTCTTTGAGGTGGAGTGTTTCCATGAGGTCACTTAGAGTGTGTGTGTGTGTGTGTGTGAGTGTGTGCGCGTGTGTGTGTGTGTGTGTGTGTGAGTGTGTGTGTGTGTGTGTGTGTGTGAGTGTGTATGCGTGTGTGTGTGTGTGTGTGTGGCCCGACAGCTGCAGGTGAAGAGCACGACGAGTCCATCAGCTCAAAGTTTTATTTTATCTACTTTATTTTATGTTTTTTTTATTGCTGAATTATTTATTTGATTTTTATTCGATAGAATTTGTTTTTCATTAATAAAAGATTTTCCCCTCAGACCCCACCCCCTTTTTTATTTATTAATTTTTTATTTTATATAACACATTTGTTTTTCATTTATTATTTTTTTATTATTATTATTAATTTATGCTTTTATTATTATATTTTTTTCCTCCAGTCCCCTTTGTTTCACTAATTAAATTTAATTAATTTACTTCAGCTCACTTTTGATCATTTAATTTAATTTAATTTAATTACTTTATTTTATTTTATTTCCTCCAGTCCGCTTTCTTTTGCCAATTTAATTTAATTTATTTTGATCCATTTCCTGCCTTTTTTTCTTTCCCTGGGTCTCCTTTCTTTTACTTATTGTATTTTATTTTATTTATTTAATGTTTTTTTAATTTGGTTTCCTTCTGTCCTCTTTCTTTTACTTATTTAATTTAATTTAATTTAATTATTGTACTTAGTTGTTTCTTCCCCTGGGTCCCCTTTCTTTACTAATTTAATTTAATTCAATTTTATTTAATTACTTTATTTTTTTATCTTTCCCTGGGTCCCCTTACTTTTGATAATTGTATTTATTTAATTTAGTTTAATTGTATTTAATTTAGTTTAATTGTATTCAATTTAATTTAATTGTATTTAATTTAATTAATTTAGTTTAATTGTATTTAATTTAATTGTATTTAATTTAGTTTAATTTTATTTAATTTATTTTAATTGTATTTAATTTAATTTAATTGTATTTAATTTAATTAATTTAGTTTAATTGTATTTCGTTTAGTTTAATTGTATTTAATTTAATTGATTTAGTTTAATTGTATTTAATTTAGTTTAATTGTATTTAATTTAATTAATTTAGTTTAATTGTATTTAACTGATCAGCATTTTTCAGACGGACTCTTGATTCATTGATGACGTCACCTGGGATCGACCAATAGGAGAGCTGCTTTCCACCTGCAGGTGTCGGGCTCCGCGGAGGTTTGGACAGAGGCTTTGGGTCCAGAACCTCAGAACATTCAGGATCATTGTGAGGATTTTCACAATAAAAGCTTCAGTGTCTCTTCAGGGACTCGATGTAATGAAACGTTGCTCCCAGAGCCCAGCTGGTCTCCACGTGGTGGATCGTCCTCGCCAGCTGCAACACACACACACACACACACACACACACACACACACACACACACACACACACACACACACACACACACACACACACACACACACACAGAGGAGGTTAGACCCTGGTCCAGAGCCTGGTCCAGACCGTGTGGTGGTCCTCACCTTGAGCTGTTTGTGGGGGGGGAATCCGAGCTCCTGCAGCAGGACTGAGATGTAGACCAGGTCCAGGCAGAGGAAGGGGCTCTGCAGAGGACTGACGGACACACCGCTG
>NC_139836.1:3801420-3868920 GCF_963691815.1 Echiichthys vipera | reverse complement strand
TTACGGGAGTAACGAGCTGATCCGACTCAGAGGGAAGGAGAAAACATTTCAGCCTCAGGAATCAACGGGTGAGAGGTGGGGGGGGGATAATCGTCCTCCCTCCCTCCCCCACTTCAAGATTAAGTGGGACATTATCCCACATGGCCATAATTGCTTGTATGAACTACTTTAAAAGGATTGGATTATAAGTGGGCGAGCTGTGTGTGCATACAGAGCGAGCGTTTCAAACATTCCTGTATATTGTACGGACATAACTACAGTGGTTTAAGTGCAGCATTGTGACGGCAGAGAAGAAGGAGAGAGGTCACAGCTGGGCCACAACTGGCAACCAGGAGGCAACATCTGGCAGCTGGATGTCATCATTTCAACAGGGATGCAACTACTGGTTACTTTCTGCATCAATCGATGAGTTGTTTGGTCTTTAAAGGGACACTGTGTAGCGTTTTAGGTCATTTATTACCTCAAATCAACGTCTTCATTCATCAATAAGTCCTCATTAGTGAACAGTTACCTCTGCCAACGTGATGACTCATCCTCCTGAGTCTATCAACGCACACAAACACAGGCTGCTGAGGGAGACAGACTCAGGGCGCACTCCCACTGTGCCTCCGTCCCGTGCCCCGTGCTTTAGGGTCCTTGTCCCCCCCTCCAGGCCCGTTTGTACTCACACTACCTGGGCCTCGGAGAATGCTTCTTGCTGCCTATACGTCATCACGCCGTAACACGTCACACGCATTGATGACGTCATGGCGATGCGTGGCTTTGTTTCCAGATCTTTCCGTAGACCTCAGAGTTTTTGTGCGTCTTGTCGACTGTTTTTGAATCTTTTCATCGACCAAATCTGCAGTAAACACTCCACCTCCGCATCACACCAACGTGAACCTTTCACCGCCATTGTTTGAAATGTCCGCGCATGGTCCCTCCTTCTTTTTTCTACGTCCCAACAGGCGCACAGGAAATGACACCAGAACCACCGTAGGCCTCGTGCTCGTGCACGTGCGCACGCTCGTGCTCGTACACGTGCAAACGTGCTTTACAAAAGCCCACCTCTCCCAAACGGGCCGTGGACGGCAAGCGTGGCGCACCTAGGCGTGGTACATTTGCACTCACACTGGTCAAAGGAACTAGGCCCTACCCGTAAAACCTGTTTGGGCACGGTATGACTCCATTGTTCTTTAAAAAGGTAAATCACCGGTCTTTTCTGTCTCCTGCTTCGTCTAATTTCTGATCCTCCATTTTGTTTAATCCTCACATTGGCGGTTCTCGTTGGGGAAATCAGAGCAGACCTCCGAGGAGGAGGAGGAGCAGAATCATGAGGATTAAACAAATGAAACGATGTAGGGACGCACAAAGTCTCTGTGATCTAATAAAGTGATAAATAAATGAGGATCATGTTCAGTGTGAGACCGTACGAGAGGTCAGCTCTCTGCAGCACACAGGACACTGGTGAGGGACACGTGGTTTTACCTTTAACCGCACCCACGAGACTACGAAGCTCCGTCAAGATTCACCTGAGACACAACAGTGTGATGATCTAAACACAGACGCTTTAAAGAGTGTATACCTTCATCAGTGCCGTCCATGATGGACACGCTGTCGTCTCTGGACATGAAGGGAGACTCCACAAACAGCGCCCTCACCTGGACACAAAGAGAAGAATCTTGTTACTCAGAGACACCGTACATGTGACAAAGAACATTTTAAAAGCTGCTGAATGAAGACAAACATGAACTCCAAAGGGTTAATAGTGTAATTACACCATATTTTAATACTATCTCATATCAATAGCAAATTAAAGTTCACACACATGAGACGTGACTTAAATTAATGCGTGAGACAGGATTTCTAGGTCTCCGCGAGGAAAAAGCGCTCGTCTGATTCGCAGCGAGAAAAACAAAGAATTTGAATTTTCGCCTTGTGGTTGTTTGTCTCCACCAAACCAAGACCGTAGCATCTCGGTCAAGGTCCGTCCTCTCAGCTTGATCCAATCGTCCTCGCCTACGGGAGTCTCCATCTTGTCAGACTTTGACTCCGCCTCATTTCCTCTGACCAAAAAAGGGCATGTATGTGACGTTGGGGGGAGGGGCGTACGTCCATCTGGCTGATGTTTACCTCCGAGGAGAAGTGAGGGCCAGTGGCTAGCTGTCACTCAAGAGGCCACGCCCCTAATTATTCATAAACTTTAACCTCCAATAAATTCTCCCCCCTCAGTGTTGTCATGGAGATGTGATCTAAACACACAGACTAGAATGTTCTTTTGTCCTTAAACAGGTTTAATGATTCTGTGTAAACGGCCTGTTTAACATGGGGCTCAATGAGAAACTGCTCTGTTATGAAACCTGCCCCTTGTGGACACTCAGAGAACTGCAGTTTTTGGCACTTCCTGATTGGATCAAACAGGAAGTCACTGTGGGCGGGGCTTGACTTTTCCTTTGCTGAGCTCCTCGTGTTTTTGCATAAGCGCCCCGAACGCCTTGAGTTGAAAAAACTGCAAATTCAAGAGCGGGAAAGCGCCCGACTTCGTTATGACGACAGCAAAATAACGTCTGAGGACAGGTGGTTGCCAGGCAACAATAAAAGAAGACACAACTAGGCAACGCTCGGTCTGATCGAGATGCAACAGCAACTTTGGTCCAGTAAAGCTTTAATGTTACTGTACTCTCCTTTACAGACATGAGGTGCATTTCATATCTGTGTGTTAATGTGTTTTAATATAATAATATTTTAATGTGGTATCTGTCTGCGTAATCAGCTCTGTGTTTGTCTGGTTCACCAACAGTCTGATAATAAGAGCAAAGCTTCAGATTAAACACATTCTGGCTCCCCGCTGTAGGCCTGTTATTACTGATTACTTAACAGCTTTAATAGACTTTCTGTTTTTGGACGTGGTGATGATGATGATGATGATGAAGAGGAGGAGGAGGAGGAGGAGGCATTAGCTTCCTGTGAGGATATTAGCTAAAGCATCTCCAATAATGCAGATTTTTGATGATTATTGACGCTTAATTATTATTATTAACATTTAATCTTTAAAATGCAGCTGGAAGAAAAACTGCGTCCAACAAAAGAGACACAAACTGTAACGTTCTGTACGGTGACACAGAACTTTATTTATTAATAAGCAAAAGTTGTGGAGGGTAACCGTAGTAACCGAGAGACAAAGATGTTTTAAGTTACTGCTGATTAAAACTCAGCGTTTTCTGATTTTGCTGCGTCACAATAAAAGCATGTAAACAGGGAGGTGTGTGTGTGTGTGTGTGTGTGTGTGTGTGTCTCTCACTCTGTCCAGCAGGTGTTTGGCTTTCTCTCCAGGCAGCAGACGGAGGCCGGCTGTGGCCTTCAGGACCACAGGGGTGACGGTCCAGATGGAGGGGGGGACGCTGGACTTGGCCACCTCCAGAAGCTCCAGGACTCCTGCTGCACACTGGAGGAGAGGAGGAGAGAGAAGAGGAGAGAGAGGAGAGAGGAGGAGTGGAGGAGGAGAGGAGGAGGAGAGGAGAGGAGAGGAGAGGGGAGGAGGAGGAGAGGTTTGGTTTATTGCACTATTTCAGGGTTACACCAGATGATTTTCACCTCATCACTTTAACGTAAAAAACGTGTGTGTGTGTGTGTGTGTGTGTGTGTGTGTGTGTGTGTGTGTGTGTGTGTGTGAGAGAGAGAGAGAGGGAGCGTGCAGCAAAGGGCCGCAGGTCAGAATCCCATCCGGCCGCTGCAGCACTCATTTTAACAAGCCCGTGCAAAGATGCGCGTGCACAGATCATTTTATGCGCTGCGTTCTTTTACACCACCGGATAAAAGCGTCTACTCTACTTCGCCGTGTTGTTGTGGCGTCAACATCCTTAGAGATACTTCCAATCAGCAATCGGGCTTCTCCCAGGGTAAAAAAACTGACCGCTCGAGAGACTCGCATGCAAAATAGGGGCGTTTTGGCGAGGGAGATCCGCCTTATTCCGGATATTCGACCCTGATGGAAACGCACCTCTTGTGTCTTTAAGAGGTAATTGAAAAACAGCGGTTCCTTAAATACCCACATTCCTTCCATTCCAGGAACTTGCAGTCTTTAAGCCAAGGCTGCACGACGAAGGAGTAAAAAGGTGTCAGTGTAGTGAGATCTGATTCACCGAGCTGTGTGTCGTAGCCCGACCTGCAGCTTGGCTGTGCGGGGACACGGGCAAAAATACGTGTTTTTGCTGTTTGAAGACTAAAAGCAGCAGTAGTGCATTTCTATGCAACAGCGCTGTTTGTGTGAGTGTGTGTTAGAGGTGAAATTAAATTAAATTAACTGAGAAATAATTTCATTTTTACTTTATTTAACTTTTTTGGGGGGATTAATGAATGAATTGATTCAATTATGGCTTACCGTAGCATTAGGATAGTGGCATAAACTGGTGTTTTTATTTAGGAGGTATGAAACATGCAGAAATACCACCAAGCAGTAAAAGAACCAACCTTCTCTGGATCATCAGCGTACGCAGACAGCCCGGGTTCGATGGCCCTGAACGTCTCGTGGGCCAGTTTGGGAGCTTCTGCAGGAAAAATGACAAACACATAAAACACACGCCTTTAATCTTCTGTATAAAGAGATTAAAAACATTTTTCAAAAAGACCTCAATTGGGTCTGAAACGCTAAAAGAAAGGCAATAAGTCCCGCTGCCTCAACCACATTTAATTTAATTCTGCCTCTAACTGTGTGACCCTGGACCTGTGCCTGCATTTGAGCTGTCATTAAGCTCTTAATGACAATCCCAGTTTGTATAACTAACAGGTGCTGCCATTAGTCCGGTTAGCTCTGATGCTAACAAAGGAGCCAAAACAGCACTCAGCCCGTGTGATTTAGCTTAGCGGGTAAATGCGATAACGAAGGCATTTGGCCGAGCTCTGCAGGAAACTTTCTCTAAGCCTAATAAACCAAAAAACCCCTAAAACGCACTAATGAGTTTGTGACCATTTTTGACTCTGGCAGCGGCGCCACGGCAGAGCGGGACTTACAGGCTGAAAGCTCCTCTTGTCTGCTGGGATTCACATCTGGTAATTAATGTTCGGGGCCAACGTGTGCGGGTTTTAAATACACTCCAAAGCAGTTGAGTGAGGCCCGCTTTGTAAACGTTTACAATTTAATCTCAAAGGGATCCATATGAATCAATTTAGCATCGGCTGCAGAGGTTTCACTTCCAAACGTCCTGTTTCGTATCAGCCTCTGTTCCAAATATTAGCATCCGCTGCAGCTCTCGGTATCTGTAGCATCAGGTTTGTTGATCGGAGCGCGTGAGCAAATCTTCCCAAAGACAATATTTTAATGAATCCACCTCAAATGCAAAATCTAAACTGTTAATTTATCCCCTTGATAACAGTAAAAATATATTCTGTGGCAAAATAACAACTGTTCAGAGCATTCTGCATTAAAAAAAACCTTAGTTCAGGAAAACCCAAGACCAGAACCAGAACAACTTCAGGAGAGAGGACAACTACAAATCCCAGAAAGCATTGCTGCAGTCATTCTCTGATCTCCACTTTGTAACTCATGCTCGACTCGTTCCCTGTCACAGAAGTAGCTCACTTTAAAGTGTGTTTTTAGCGCCATTTTGTAGTGGTGTTCGAATTCTCAGTGATTAATTTCATTCACTGTTCAGTTTGACGTAACACCAGTGGCGGATTAAGGCGGTCAGGGGCCCCTAGACTACTGTTTGTTTGGCCCCCCCTATTATTAATCATGCTCAGGAAAAAGAACCTTGAAAAATGTTCTTTAGTAGATCTTGATCTTGCGCTTTCGTGCTCTGTTGTCACATTTCCTTTCTGACATTTTGCCTTTGTCTGTCCAATCCGGGGCGCTTTGACACCTGGGGCCCCCAGGCTGCAGCCTAGGCCAGCGTGTGCATTAATCCGCCTCTGATGTAACACCCTTTCAAAATACGATTTCCGGGTCCAAACACTCCGTTGAAACAAAACAGACACAACGGCTGAACATGTGAACAATTAGATCACCTCTTTAATAAAGTTAGACGTCTTTTTCATCGATAAGAAAGAGTTTAAATGTTTTTAAAAAACTCAGATCTGTTCAAATAACGCGGAACGCTGCACTGCGGTGTTGTAGAAATACGAGGCTCAGACCCGGGAATCATATTTTGAAAGGGGAGGGGAGGAGGAGATGAAACTACACATTAAATCAACAGATGAAGATGTGAATGGAGTTTGGTCTGGAATAATATTAGTTACTATGGCAACAGGACATTAACATCCTCCCATCCGTACCATTGTATTCCGTCTGGAACTTGAAGATGTGGATTCTCGTCCCGGTGCTCCCAGCGTCGAACATGATGCCGTACTGGAAGTGCTGTCCTCCTCCAGCAGCAGCATCATCATCAGTGGGCCTATCGTCCGAGCCGGGCCCGAGGCGGGGAGGTTGTCTGTACTCTCCGGGCTTTGTGGCGGCGTGGTAACGCTTCACAAACATCAGGTAGGCGAGCAGGCAGCCCACGGTGAGGAACAGACCGGCCAGCTTTGGTCTCTTCATCACGGCTCATTCTGTGGGGAGCTACTGCATCCTGAGAGTCGGCTGGAAACACCAGAGGAAATACTCTCTGAGAAACAAAAAGAGGCAAAATAAAATAAAATTATTATTATTTTCTTTGATATATACAGTATATTGTATGCAATGCGGACGTTTTTTTCCTGGAAAAGAAGAAGAAGAAGTGTAGTTTCTGTAATACAAAGCAATCCAATATTCAAAAGTGGAGTTTTTACTGACGTATTTTATCTCGTAGAACAAAAACGTGAAAGTCTGTTTTAACCTCAGACCTTATTAAACGCATCTAAAATCACACAGCACGGGGAGCAATTCGAGGTTCAGTGTCTTGCCCAAGGACAGTAGTAGCTCATCCATAGGTGACTTGGCTGGGAACCGTAGGGTCGCCGGTTCCAGTCCCTGTGTGGACCATGAATGGAGCGTGGACTGGTGGCTGGAGAGGTGCCAGTTCATCTCCTGGGCACTGCCGAGGTGCTGTTGAGCAAGGCACCGAACCCCCAACTGTTAGGGCCGCCGGTCACTGGCAGCCCCCTCGCTCTAACATCTCTCCATTAATTGCATGTATAGGTCCTGTCTGTGCATGTGTGTGTATTTCGGGCCTGTGTGTGTGTAACATGAAAATTAATATTAGAGTGAAAATTGAATTTCTCCATTGCGGGAATTCTTCTTCTTTGACATGTGGACCAGGGAAGCTGGGGATCGAACCGCCAACCTCTCAAATGGAGGACAACCCACTCTCCAAACACTTCAGTTCTCATATTTTGTTGGTCTTTGTTGAGCGTACTTAAAAACAACAAAGAAAAACAGGATACACAGGAAGTTAGAAAACCTGTAGTACTAGGTACTAAGTGGAGAAGGGTTAGGAGTTAATAAGCTAATGCTGCTTTTCAAACATACAAAGTGTTTTAATGACTCAAAGTGCTTCAAGTGTCATTTGAAATAAAGCATTCATTGATTCATTAAAATAAAATAAAACAAAATGAAAATGACCTATTGATTCATAAAAGGTTTCCAAAGTTTCAACGCAGCATTAACTTGATAGATATTTGAATGGGGGTTGGTATGAAATTGTATAAGTTACCATAGCAACAGAACATTAAAACGTAAATGAATGTGGTAGATAACGTGAAATCGCGTTATTTATAACGTGAAATCGCGTTATTTACCGCAGCAACAACACAGTTATAAATACACTTTAATTAAATTAATCTAGTTTAACTCAACCTGTTGGAGGAATTAAAGAAAATGCACCAGTGTCACTTTATAAAAGCTGGTGTTAAACTATCAGATCTTTAAATGTAGTTTGCTGTAGAATAATAACAATAATAACAATAATAATATTAATAATAATCTGTTGTGCTTAGTGAGTAACAGGACATTAACGCACTCACCGTAGTAAAGAAAAAGTCTGTTTTACTCACCGAGACGAGTCAAAGAAACACTTTATCCACTTTCTGCCTTCATGCTGCTGCTGCGCGACAACAACAACACGGCGCCGCCTGATGACGTCACGGTGACGGAGGAGGTGACGTGGCCGAAAACACGAGAGCAACTTTTGTTTTTACGATAAATAAATAAAAACGTACGTAAAACATTTGTATATGATCATTTTTTTGCATTAATATTATTTTGATATTATTATATATTACATTATAAATGTTCTTGTTTTTTACTTTGTTATTATTTGATCTAAACGTCATTTTATATTTGTTTATTTCCAATAATTTAATGTTTTATGTAAAGCAATTTTAATTACTTTGTTGGTGAAAAATATATAAAATAAACCGGGTTTGCCTTTTTTTAAATTAATGTTATTTAAATATGGATATGGATATGGATAATGATCCTTATAAATATATAATATAATAATAATATAAAATGATTTTTAACAGCAGTAGTGGGTCAGCAAATAAACACTTTGTACATGACATACATAGAATCCAACATATGCATAGTGTGTGTATACAGTGCACAGTGTGCTATAAACAATAAACAATAATAATATATAAAACATATATCTCTTATATTAATAACGTGGGTGTTGTTCTCCAGAGGATGAACCTTGTCCCCTCCGGCGCCATCACCTGGACACACTCCCTGTTCTGTATCGGTGTGTGTGTAATGCTCAGTGCAGCCTGCAGGCGGCGCTGTCAGGGCTGCAGACCCTCTGCACCATCATCAATAAAAGTAAGAATAATAATTTCTCTCTGTGTGTCAACAACAGCTGCTGCTGGGACGTCACGTTACCTCCTTCACCTGCAGCAGCCAATCAGAAGGTCTGTGGGGAATCACTCACCATATGGTTAATGTGTGTGTGTGTGTGTGTGTGTGTGTGTGTGTGTGTGTGTGTGTGTGTGTGTGTGTGTGTGTGTGTGTGAGATCATTGATCAACAGGGTGGAAGAAGAACAAACTGTTGCAGTGTTGAAATACTCTGCAACAAGTAAAAGTGTGAACATCAAAATATACTTAAGTACCAAACGTTTAAAGTTCTCATTACGCAGAATTATACATTATTATATTATAATTATTGATGCATCAGTTTAAATATTATTATGATTAATACATTAATTAATTCTATTTTTAATTATTTCTTATTGTTTTATGCATATGTCTTGTCTTCATCTGTTTGTATGCATTCAAAACACTGCTTTTAATTGTTTTTAAAGCACTTTTAATTAATTAATTTATTCATTTTTATTTCTTATTTATGGACAATGCACATTAATGAACTTATACAACATGTAAATGTGCCAGTTTGAAGCTTGAGGGCTAATTTCCATCTGTAGTCCATTACACAGGTTGATGTTACAAGAGAACAAAAATGACAAAAACATGTGCTCAAGTGCACTCTATGAGAAAAAGCATGTAGTAAAGTGCTCGCTAGGAGCCAAAAAGGGTTATAAAGTGCTCTCTAGGAACCAAAACATGTGCTAAAGTGCCCTCAAGGAGTCAAAGCGTGGGCTAAAGTGCCCTCTAGGAGCATAAACGTGTGCTAAAGTGTCCTCTAGGAACCAAAATGCGTATTAAAGTGCCCCCCTTGAAGTCAAGATGCCCGTTAAAGTGTCTTCTTCAGTGGCGAGGACGCTTTATACGTGCCCCTTTTCTTCCTTTTTGCCCCTGCCCTTAAAAAATCTGTGCACGCCACTGTGAGCTCTATAAAAATGCATTTATTTGTTCATTAATAAACCTGAAATCCTGAATTTCCAACGTAAATCTGATCTTTTCATAGAACAAATTACACCTGTACGTCTCTCTGCAGGAATCAAACTTGTGACCTTTACATTACTCCACCCTCGTTCCACACATCACCATCTCTGTGGGTCGAACCTCCTCCTCCTCCTCCTCCTCCTCCTCCTGCTCTTCATCATCACTCTGCTCCATATATGTAATTTAATCTATAAGCCTGTAATAGCTCTTTATCAGTTAATGGCTGGCAGGGGACATTAATGGTTCTGTAATCTTTCTGCTGCCTTTTTATTTTCATCACACTGATGGTCGACGCAACAAAAGCTGAGTGGATCCTAATCGTCCCGCAGATTTACATACAAATGACATTTAGAGACAATTACGTCAGTTTGAGACACTAATCCAACTAAGTTGTTAATCGACGCACAAAGACACAAAGAAGCAGAAGATGATGCAAAAAGATAGAAATACATTTTAAAAAAGTGAAATGTTTCCATGTTTTACTTCTTCAAACTCGCTCTGATGAAAGTGCTTCGGTGTCAGAACTGACGGGAGAAAACAATAATTATAATATTGATATTTATAATTAAAACTAAGAGCTTTGATTCAGTTTACGTTGATTAACTTGCACGAGAGAGGAAACAAAATGAAGATAACACATTAAAACACATTAAAGGAGTAAAAAGTATGACATAAACATCTCAAATTAAAGTTTATTACTGAAAAAAATAATAACTTTTATTTAATCACGAGAATAATTATTAATTAATTAATTATAATAAAAACTTTGTTGATTCAGTTGAGGTTGATTAACTTATCAGAAAACAAGAGAAGATAGAACATTAAAGTTCCCTCTAGGAGCCAAAGCGTGTGTTAAAGTGTCTTTTAGGAACTAAACGTGTGCTAAAGTGCCCTCTAGGAGCCAAAACGTGTGCTAAAGTGCCCTCTAGGAACTAAAACGTGTGCTAAAGTGTCTTTTAGGAACTAAACGTGTGCTAAAGTGCCCTCTAGGAACTAAAACGTGTGCTAAAGTACCCTCTAGGAAAGAAAACGTGTGCTAAAGTGTCCTCTAGGAGCCAAAACGTGTGCTAAAGTGCCCTTTAGGAACTAAAACGTGTGCTAAAGTGCCCTCTAGGAAAGAAAACGTGTGCTAAAGTGTCCTCTAGGAGCAAAATCCTGTGCTATAGTGTCCTCTAGGAGCAAAAACGTGTGCTAAAGTACCCTCTAGGAAAGAAAACGTGTGCTAAAGTGTCCTCTAGGAGCAAAAACCTGTGCTAAAGTGCCCTCTAGCAGCTAAAACGTGTGCTAAAGTGGCCTCTAGGAGCAAAATCCTGTGCTATAGTGTCCTCTAGGAGCAAAAACGTGTGCTAAAGTACCCTCTAGGAAAGAAAACGTGTGCTAAAGTGTCCTCTAGGAGCAAAAACCTGTGCTAAAGTGCCCTCTAGGAAGCTAAAACCTGTGCTAAAGTGCCCTCTAGGAACCAAAACGTGTGCTAAAGTGTCCTCTAGGAACCAAAGCATGTGCTAAAGTTCCCTCTAGGAGCCAAAACATGTGCTAAAGTGCCCTCTTGTGCCAACATGTTCTGACAGTGCAAGACTAAATAAACCCAAATGAATTCATAGAAAGTGTAAAAACAAGAGCTCTACATTACTGTAAAGTCTTAAAACTGAAAAATGATTCATTTTGTCTTAATTAGCCGCCAACGAATTGAAAAGTTGCTGTCGTACGATTCGAAAGAAAAGCTCCTGAAAGTTTAAAAACCGGATAAATGAAAATATTTCTGCATTACATAAATAAACGCGGAGGCTGCGTGTTTGCGCCCGGTGTATCTGGGTCATTTGATCCCATCAGGAGGATTATTAGGGAATAATTTGAAGGATTTCTGGGGATATAATTCAGTATGTTTGTATAATAATTGATAGAAGATTCCACTTTCATCTTGTAAGACTGGAGCATGGATTAGAAGACGCAGCAGGGACATCTGGACTGAGCTGCCTTATTTTCTGAGCCTTATTAGGCTGCGTCTTATTTCTCTGCATCTTATCATCTGCAATCTGCAGCAGCTGCAGAGAGGACGCACTCTTCAGACTGTCACAGGGTTTCTCTGCAGGAAACGGGTTCATCTGAAAGACTCCACTTTAAAACACATTCAAACGAACTTTAAAACATAAAAACAAACGTGTTTCT
Organism: Echiichthys vipera; assembly: GCF_963691815.1. Classification (NCBI taxonomy): domain Eukaryota; kingdom Metazoa; phylum Chordata; class Actinopteri; order Perciformes; family Trachinidae; genus Echiichthys; species Echiichthys vipera. The sequence continues at coordinate 3,857,023 of NC_139836.1, read as the reverse complement.
AGATGTTAAGAAACTCATTTCCACCAGAAAAAGTTAAAAAACTGTTAAAAAACATGAGATTCTACTTCAACATTTCCACCTACTGTCATAAATTTACATTAAAACTTGAGTTTTTCTTTTTGTGCTTGTGAAATTGAATATTTTTTTACATATTTTAGTGATTTATTTGATTCCCTTTAACATTAAATCTATGTTTTTATGACTATTTTTCTCCTGAAATTATTTATTAATATTAATATATTTATTAACACATTTGTTTTAAATGAGCAGAAGCCAATAATAGTAAACAAAACATATAATAATAATATGAATTAATTAATTTTAATATGTTCAATGTCTTAAACAATCTTTGAAACAGAAAACAAACATGTTTCAAAATGTTAAAAAAAACTCATTTCGACCAGAAAAAGTAAAAAAAAGGTTAAAAAATGTGAGATTTTACTTCATAAATTCAAATTAAAACTGTGTGTTTCTTTTTGTGCTTGTGAAATTAATATTCTTTATATATTTTATTGATTTATTCTTTTCCCTTTAACATGAAATCTATGTATTTATGACTCTTTATTCTGTTATTATTTATTCATATTTAGAAAGCCAATACATATAATGGTATAATAATAATAATATTAATAGTAATATTCTGTCTATCATTCAGTTTTCTTGCTAACACAACTTGCTTATCATCTCAAAGGATTTCAAAATAAAAGACTAAATAATAGAATAAAGAGAAAGGAAGTTAAGAGAATAAAACACCTGGATTATAAGAATATTTAACTGAGAAGCCATTTATATTTTTAACCTCCAGGAAACAGAAACACGATGAAACCGGGAGCGTGCGTTGTTTCTCAGATTAACAGAAGAAACATCCTGTTGCGTAATTGGGGTCATGATGACATTTTATAAAACCATCAGAGCTCCTAAAAAACCAATAAAGCAGAGTGAACGACAGCGTCTCCAATCCGCCTGCCGCTGGTCTATTTTTGGAGCGAGAGAGAGAAAAAACAAGGACAAAAAGGAAAAGAAATGATGATTAATGTTATTGGATTATTTACATTGCCCTCAACATGATTGAGCCGCAGAAATGAAATTAAAATGTGTGTTGAATGGGATTTTCCAGGAAAGTCCTGTAAAAACCACGACGGTAATAAGGAATGACTAATTCTCCCAAAGTCGATTAAACACCATCTCATCCCGCAGGAAAACAGAACAAATAAGATCTGGATTAGACAACTGTGGGTACATTAAGAGGCAGATTAAACTCTTTTTATCCATTATTTTCATTATTATTCAGCGTGTTCTGAGGGCTTAGCTCTGCTGGTTAGCCCAGAAAACAAGCCATTAGACACAGAAGTGATGCAGGACAATTCCAGTACTGTAAGGAGGATTATTTTTATAAATTCAGATTCTTTAAAAGGTTTAAACAAATTAGAAACACGTAGAATTAAATAACAGTTACAGTTTAGTTTCAGTGAGATGCTGAAGGGGAAAGTAAAGCTGGTCTGGGACTAGAAATGATTTTACATCATTAATACGCTGATAAAGTCTGAAAGATAGTGGCCCCAGGATGCTTCCCTGGGGGACTCCAAAAATTACAGATTTAAGACTAGTGATGGCCAGAAACGTTACTGTACTTAAGTATAATTTTCAGGTAATTTGTACTTTTAGAAGTATTAATTTTTCTGACAACTTTTTACTTTTACTCAGCAAATTTTGAAAACGATTATCGTTACATTTTACTCCTTACATTTCCCAAGAAGTCTCGTTACTCTTAAAAACCTGTGTTTGCTACAGGCTGGCGTCCGCCATCTTAAGAGAGGCACGACAGAGACACGGCTGTCTGTCCGTCAGTAAATCAGATTGATGATTTTTAGACCCAGGAGGGCTCAGCTACGTTTCAAGAGCTTTGAAAACCCTCTTCTCTTGAAGCTGAACAAACAATTTTGGTACATTAGTTTCCCCTGCCTTCACATTAGACTCGCATAGAGGGATAGGGTGATGAAGATGGGGGTCTAGCATGTGTTATAGTAGTAGTGTTGTTGCCTGATGTGCAATTCAAGAGGTTGATTAACAGTTGGACCTACGAGTATAATTTATAACACCACAGTTTAGAAGCCAATCTTATGGTTTGTGAAGCTTGGGTTACTTAATAAGATCCAAATAAAACACCAAAATCTATTTTTCTGTCAAGATTGGATTACTTTAAAAAAAAAAAAACTAAATAAATAAAATCCAAATAAAACACAAAAATCTAATTGTTTTTGAAGCTTTCATTACTTTTAAAAAACAAAATAAATAAATAAATAAAATACCAATAAAACACAAAAGTCTACTTGTTTTTGAAGCTTGGATTACTTTAAAAAAAAAACGAAATAAATAAAATACAAATAATAAGAAAAAGAATCTTAATGTTTGTGAAGCTCTGATTATTTTTAAACTATTTAAAAAACGTTTGGAGGAAAAACAAACCGTTGGCCGTGACCTCAGTCTCAGCCGGCGCCATCTTGCTCAGAGCCGAGCTACTGACCAGAGCACCTGTATGTAAACAAGCTGAGGAACCAGGGTATGCTACACGATAAAACCACGCACATTAATGATTAATCATCGGGCAGCATCTTAATAAATCTTCTGTTTATTAAGGGAAAGTCGTGTGAGAGTGCCTGAGGGAGAGAGGAGCCGGCTTCACCGCGTTAGGCCTACTCTGTGAGCTCCGGTAAGAACCGCGCTACATGCTAACGGCTAGGCCTCGATATTAGCTGCTAACATTAGCACGATATGAGAAAGTTCCTTCAATTGAAGTATGTTCACTAAACCAGTCGGAGTCCCAGATATGTTTTGTAATGTTTTAAACACACCGTGGTACCTTCAATATCATTGTGAACTTTGAAAAGTAACTAAAAAGACCCCGAATCTAATGCTAATGGCGACTAGCGCAGCTAAGCTAACTCGGGTATAACCTGTAATGGGAATGCTAACGGTGTAGCTGGTTAAGCTAAATTGCCACTGCTGTAGCATATAAGAGAGACAGAGATGCATATCTGTGTTGATATGATGCCAGTTGTGATTAAAGTAATGTGCATAATGTGTTTTACTGCACTGAGGTTGTTTAAATAGTCATGTTAGTTTAAAATAATAATTTAATACTGTTAATTTACGGTTAAAGTAGTTAAAAAGAGATATAATCTATGGTTCAAAGGATAAATATTGGTGTTTTAAAGAAATTTTGATTAACAGAGCTGTTTAAAAATATAGATAAATGCGTTTATGTTAAATTTAAGTTCATGATAGGTAATTGTCATGGTAAAATACTTATCATGTACTGTAAAAATAGACAGACCCCGTTACAATGCTTTGAATGCTGTATGGGTAACCTGACTCTCACTCGACCATCTGGGATCGATCCATTGCAGACAGATTTCAGAGTCTGGAAACTTCAGTGTAGTGTCCGAAATCTCGTCTGGTCATTCCTTATATAGTGCACCAGAGAGGTAGTATTAAAACCTCTTTGGTGCACTTTTTAATAAACACTATATAGGGAATAGTGAGTCAGCGAATGAGGGAATGATATCGAACACAGCTATCAATATTCATGAGTAACCTCACAGTTAATGCTAAGTTGTGTTTAGCATTGCACATTGACTGCTTTCGTAAAGTTGCACCTATAGTTGTTGTCACCTCAAACACATGTTCCATTGACGTGCGGTGTGGTTGCAATGTTAAAAATAAATAGCTGAGGTCATATCCGTAGGCGTGGGTTGCCAAGTTTAATAAGCTGTGCCCTCAGTTTTTCTTGACTGACACCAGTGGGCTCTGTACAAAATATTACCAACCTGTGGCAATAAACTGTCAACTGTTAACTTCATGCTATTGTGTTTGAACAACTATTACCAGCTCTCCGACCCTAGAGAGATTGTAGGTGTCTTAGGGCGCACTCACACTGTCCATCCGTACTGTGCCCAAGCACGTTTCAAGGCTTAAGTCTAGTTCCTTTGACCAGTGTGAGTGCAAGCGTACCGAGCCTAGGAGCTCTCACGTCATTTCCTGTGCGCCTCTTGGGACAAAGAAAAAAGAAGGAGGGACCATGCGCGGACATTTAAAACAATGGCGGTGAAAGGTTCACGTTGGTGTGATGCGGAGGTGGAGTGTTTACTGCAGATTTGGTCGATGAAAAGATTCAAAAACAGTCGACAAGACGCACAAAAACTCAGGTCTACGGAAAGATCTGGAAACAAAGCCACGCATCGCCATGACGTCATCAATGTGTGTGACGTGTTACGGCTGAGACGTATAGGCAGCAAGAAGCATTCTCCGAGGCCCAGGTAGTGTGAGTACAAACGGGCCTGGAGGGGGGGACAAGGACCCTAAAGCCCAGGGCACGGGACTGACGGACAGTGTGAGTGCGCCTATAACATTCTTCCGATCAGGTTACAGGGGCTACAAATAATTTATAATGTAGTGGAGGAAATATATAGAGCATGAATATCCAGGTATTTGTACTCCAGTATGAGCACATGTACTTGTTAGGACTCGTCTGGCTGACCTCAGTGGAGGATTAGCTGTTTGGACTTCTTTCATTTTTCAATCTATTTTAAACAATGCCTTCAGATTAGCCGTCAGAGTCAGAGTGCATCAAATAAAGAAAATTGCATTAAATTATCCCATTAATATTATTATATTTGCTGCTGAAGCGGGCTCCGCTCCAACATTATATAATGAAACAAAGTGGTTTTACTCACTTATCCCCCTCAGCTCTCATCTAGGAAGGAGCCATGCTAGTAAATGAAAATTGGATTGGCCTGTTATAATGCAGCCGAGTCCAAATGAAAAAGTGTAGAGAGGACGAGAGAGGAGAGCAGCAGGAAGTCATGTTTTTATCCTGTCAATCATCCCACTGGTTATTCACTGACGACGCACAGTAATATATGTACAGGGAGGGTTTCTTCAGGATATGAAGATGATAACTGGTGTTGATGCAACACGTGCATCACTGTAAATAAACCAAAAGTGTCTGTTGTATCATGACACAGGCTTTTCTCATTCACTGTTTGTGAATCAAGAACGCACTGAAATTGATGTGTGAGCCATGTTTTTATCACAGGTCCAGAGCAAAGAAGGGAATCAGGTGACGTACAGCTAATATATATAATATACAGCAAATATATATATAATAAATATGCAGTAAATATATATATATATAACTATATTACACATCTAATATACATCAAATGTACGGAAATATACAGAAAATATACATCAGTGTTACAGCAAATATAGATAAAATATACAGAAAAAATATAAACCTAATGTACAGCAAATATGCATTACATATATAGCATCTATACATACAATACACAGCAAATATACAGTATAGTTTGGTAATAATTTAAGTAGGAATACTTATTAGAGAAATTGAAAACTTGGAGGTAGATTTTTTTAGGCTAACAGTTTCCCCCTGCTTCCAGTCTTTATGCTAAGCTATGCTAAGCTAAGCTAACCGAGTCCTGAGACAGGGAGACACACATCCACGTGTCCTCGTGTTGTTGATTCTGTGCGAGTTATAAAAACAGTGTTAATGCAGATGTTGCGTGAGTTTATAGCATCAGCCCAGATGTTGACAGCTGCAGTTTCTCCTCCATAAGCTCACATAAGAGACAGAAAACAATTCATAGTGCAGCCCTAAGCCCTGCACACATTAGCGGATCCTATAGAGACACATTTCATCTTACATACATTTACACACAGTTCATGAGCGCTCTACGTTTATGTTTGTGTTCAGAGAGATGATCCTTCGGCCGTGAAAACAATTAACTTACCGCAAAGTCATGTGAACAGCTACAGAGTTGTATTCCTGATCATTTGAGGGTCAATCCACATATTAACTTGTATTTGAACATTTGTTTCTGTGACATTCTGAAGAAAATGGTGCAAATAAACTGAATCCCAAATCGCAGCGGAGCAAAAAGTGTCTCCATGCATATGAGGAATAAACCCAACATCACAGTGGCCTCCATAATCCTTAAATGGAAGACGTATGGGATGACAAGAACTCTTCCAAGAGCTGGCCGTCCAACCAAACTGAGCAATCGGGGGAGAAGAGCCTTGGTGAGAGAGGTAAAGAAGAACCCAAAGATCACAGTGGCTGAACTCCAGAGATGCAGTGAGGAGATGGGAGAAAGTTCAAGAAAGTCAACCATCACTGCAGCCCTCCACCAGTCAGGGCTTTATGGCAGAGTGGCCCGACGGAAGCCTCTCCTCAGAGTAAGACACATGAAAGCCCGCATAGAATTTGCCAAAAAACACATGAAGGACTCCCAGACTATGATAAATAAGATTCTCTGGTCTGATGAGACAAAGATAGAACTTTTTGGCCTTAATTCTAAGCGGTATGTGTGGAGAAAACCAGGCACCGCTCATCACCTGCCCAACACCATCCCTACAGTCAAGTGTGGTGGTGGGAGCATCATGCTGTGGGGGTGCTTTGCAGCTGCAGGGACAGGACGACTGGTTGCAATTGAAGGAAAGATGAATGCGGCCAAGTACAGAGATATCCTGGACGAAAACCTTTTCCAGAGTGCTATGGACCTCAGACTGGGCCGACGGTTCACCTTCCAACAAGACAATGACCCTAAGCACACAGCTAAAATGACGAAGGAGTGGCTTCGGAACAACTCTGTGACTGTTCTTGAATGGTCCAGCCAGAGCCCTGACTTGAACCCAATTGAGCATCTCTGGAGAGACCTCAAAATGGCTGTCCACCAACGTTCACCATCCAACCTGACAGAACTGGAGAGGATCTGCAAGGAGGAATGGCAGAGGATCCCCCAAATCCAGGTGTGAAAAACTAGTTGCATCATTCCCAAGAAGACTCACGGCTGTATTAGCTCAAAAGGGTGCTTCCACTCAATACTGAGCAAAGGGTCTGAATACTTATGTCCATGTGATATTTCAGTTTTTCTTTTTTAATAAATCTGTAAAAATGTCTACAATTCTGTGTTTTTCTGTCAATATGGGGTGCTGTGTGTACATTAATGAGGAAAAAAATGAACTTAAATGATTTTAGCACATGGCTGCAATTTAACAAAGAGTAAAAAATTTAAGGGGGTCTGAATACTTTCCGTACCCACTGTACATGTTAATGTCTCAACAATAATGATCACCCTTACAGGGTCCATCCTGCATAAAGACGACTTCTTTGACTTTAAGGCACCTAGAGCCGAGTTTGCACGACAAAAAAGAAAGAAAAACAGTGACTCTGAATAAATAGATAAATAAGTTATGAACCTAAGAGAATAAAAAAAACAAAAGACAACCAGATTCAAGATTCAAGAAGCTTTATTTATCCCGAGGGAAATTATTGTGCAACAGTTTCAATACAAAGGCGGAAAAGGATCAGAGTGACATTAAGCATAAAAACATAAATCAAATAAAATAAAGCTAACATAAAATAAATCAAACAATTAACTAAGCGTGACAGAGTGCAACAGACATTGTGGTTGAGCGTAGGTTTATACAATATACAACAATACGCAGCGTGCCGTTTAGCAACATACTGAAATAAAATAAGTACAAACTAAATAAACTAAATAAGTGGTAAGGAGCGATAAGTGAAAACAGTGTTATAAATGTAGCAGCATTTCCTACAGAACTAAGTGATTGTATGGCACAGTGAAGTGTAGCAGCAGTAAGTTACAATACCACAAGATAAAGTGATGTAGTGGTGATATAAAGTGACAGTGGAGTGTAGCAGCAGTAAGTTACAATACCACAAGATGAAGTGATGTAGTGGTGGTATAAAGTGACAGTGGAGTGTAGCAGCAGTAAGTTACAATACCACAAGATGAAGTGATGTAGTGGTGGTATAAAGTGACAGTGGAGTGTAGCAGCATTTCTCACCGGAGTAAGCTACAGTCAGTGACAGTAAAGTAAAGTACAGTGTAGCAGCATTTTGCAGAGATAAGTTACAGTAAACCACAGCAAAGTAAAGTATGTACATGTTAAAAAGGTGCAAATGGGCAATGATGTAGATTGATATATAGTGCAAATGTGTAACTCAGTAAACTCCCTCTTTGATAGATAGGACACACAATCAATTAGATGAAAGTCAGGCGGATTACATCTTTAAAGTTGATTACACTTGCGAAAGAACTTTCCTGATGCCTTTATAACCAACGTATTCTCATCAATCGGCTCATGTGATGTCTGGCGATAAGTTCTTGCCATAAATCCGTTTGATTCTCCAGTAAAGACATGTGGTTTAAACATGAATTACAGTGCATCACTTTGAGAACAGCCTGTTACAGAACACGATGTTTCATCAGCGAAACAATCTGCTGCTGTTCTACGAAGGTGTTTCCCATATTTCATCCCCTCACAACTTCATAACACACGGCCAGATTGATCTATAAATCATATTTGATCACATAATACAGAGCAAATCCATTGTTACTTATGTTCTTTCAAACTGCGACAGTATGTATTATTAGTGTATTATTTATTATAGATTATTTTCCAGCTGTGTGTAAATGAACGCTGCCTGCAGCCGGAGGAGAATAAAGCCTCTGAGTTTAATCATTGCTCCGCAGAGGCACACAGGAACATATTTCAGACGAGATGTTTGAAGACGGATTAATATGAAGTCAGATTGTTAGATTACGTTTTGTTTGACAATCTGCTGCAGCACAAAAGCTTCATCACAAATTAAATCAAATCAAAGCTCAACTTTTACGCCGTAAAGGTCAAGTTACGGAACGGATTCAGGGGGAAAGTGACTCACGGCTGCGTGAGAGTGAAACAGGACTTAACTAAATACATAAGGATCGGATAAAGTATTGTATTGAGTAATGTAACTAATGACTTTTACTGTTGTGTGATTAAGAAAGTAGTTACTTTATTATGATGATTAATACGTAATAAGTAGCTGACATAACAACTCTGCTGATGAATTTAATGATTTAAAACGGTTTCACTTTCTTTATAAACCCTTTATAAACTGTTAATACATCATTCAATAATGCTTCATGGATCAGTTATTAGGTATTAATAAGAATTAGGTAAGAATTTTAATAATAAATGAATGTGGAAATATAAAGAGGAATAAATAAATAAATAATAAATAAATGGAAATATTAAGAGGAATAAATGAAGCAAAAAATAAACGAATCTAGAAATAGAAGAAGAATTCCTTTTATTCATCCCGCGAGGGGAAATTCAATTTTTCACTCTGTTATTATTCATGTTACACACACACACACACACACACACACACAACCCATAATACACACACATGCACAAACAGGACCTATATACATGCAATTAATGGAGAGTTGATAGAGTGAGGGGGCTGCAAGTGACCGGCGCCCTCGAGCAGTTGGGGGTTGGTGCCTTGCTCAACAGCACCTCTGCAGTGCCCAGGAGATGAACTGGCACCTCTCCAGCCACTAGTCCACAGTCCATTCAAGGTCCACACAGGGACTCGAACCAGAGACCCTCAGGTTCCCAGCACAGTCACCTATGGACTGAATTACTGCCGCCCCCAAAAGAGGAATAAATAAATGATTAATACATAAATGGAAATATAAAGAGGAACAAATAAATGAATATGTAAATGTGGAAATATGAAGAGGAATAAATTATAATTGTATCCCTTATTTGTCCTTATATTTCCACATTTCTATTTATTAACTATTTTATTTACGTCTCTTTATATTTCCACATCATTGTATTTGCACATTTTGTAACTTATTAATTCTTTTATATATTTCAATTAATATTTGCACATTTTTTAAAATTTACTTATTAATTCTTTGATTTTTTTCTGTTTATATATCATGTTTATTTTCTTATAATTTTAGATTTATCGTGTTTAATGGCGCTCCCATGTCTCCACACTAAAGCAGCTTTAAGTGTTTGTGACACATCAATAAAAACAATAAATCACTGAGTCACACGTAGTAAAGCTGTAGATTTAATAAAAGAAACCAAGAAAAAGTTTATTTTAAATGCTTAAATCCTTTATTAACCATCAATAAACCACACTCAGCTCTACAGAAGTCACCGTGCTAGAGAGATGAGTAAATGTTTCTTAAAGTGCTGCAGACGGGTGAGGATCAGGAGCTTTTTTAATAAAAAGTCCTAAATTCATAAACAGAATGAATAAAGTCTCCGCCTCTTCTTCCCCTCGGAGCCTTAATTTCCTGATAACCTGTTAATTTTATTGTTTTTCACTCACATTACATGATTACTGCAGCGACTCAAATCACTTAATGCATTATTATTGAGGCCAGGCACTCGCCTCCTTTAGCCAAATGACTGTTGATATTTGCTTTTAATTTAAGCAATCCACTACAAGACTCATTAACATGCTGCTAGATTAACTGCTTCCAAGCTGAGGTTATCCGCCTCTTAATGCCCTTTCCATGGGAGATAATCCCTGCTAACTTGGATTGGAGGCTACAATGAGATAAGCAGCGAGTATGCAGAGATGAAGGAGAACCTGCTGATCGGATCCCAACGACCCATTGTTTTTCTCTTTCTGCTGCAATTTGCTTAATTTGGGTTTTATTGACAGGCAGCATGTCACGGACCCTGAAGGCAGCACTGATCCTGCAGACAGACAGATTATTGATTACTTAAACAGCCTCTCTATCCATCGAAACACTGAGATCATCCTGCTCATGAAGCAGAGGCAGGAAACAAACCCGTGACCAGTTAAGTAGTAGAAAGTATAAGTACATTGATCAAGTGCAGATCTGAGGTACTTATCTTGAGTACTTCCAGTTTCTGCTACTTTGTACTTGTTCACCACATCTCTGAGGGCAACATTGTACTTTTCAAGTAGCTTTATAGTCATTAAATCGAGGGTCAGAAAACAATGTAATGACATTTGAGCGACATTCCCTAAAGCATAAGAACATAAACGGTTAAAATACAGTTACAAGAACATTAAAGACATAGAAACAATAAGAACAAAGTGCAATGTGATGTTCAAAACACAGCTGCCATGTAATCAGTAAACCATTCAATGTCAAGGCATGTGGATTTTAAACAGCAGAGGCACGAGGATGGAGCCTTGGGGAACTCCACAGGTCATTTTTGAACACTCAGATGTGTGATTACCAACAACGCTGTTGGTCGCTGTGTGATATAGAAAATCTTTGTCTGGCTCAGCCCTGCCCCCGAACACTCACGGACCAATAGCATTTAACTACCAACCATTAGGGTCTGCAACACTTTTGTGGTTTTCTGGGCTTTACTTTACAAACTTTACTTTACAAAAATGGTCAAACGATGTGCTTGGGGGACATGCAACAGCGATACGCGGTACGCGTTATCCCGACAGGATTAGCAACAGGGTTTATTCGAACCTTATAACGTTGTCATGAAATGCTGTGCCAGTAAACAAATACATCTGGCTTCATGTCAGTGCTTCTCCAGTTTGACACGATTTAACAATTAACTTAATTAAGTTAACAAATGGTAAATTAATTGAATAAATTAGCCTGCTGTACAAGAACAATGCTGGTCTTCAATTTTCTTCATTAATGATTTTGGAGGCTAGGTGAGGCTTCTCTCTTGCTTTGCGATCTGAACACTCGTGCCTCTAATTTCAGTTTTTTTGCACGTATCCCTCCGTTTCATGCTGCCGACCTTTCTGAACGCTGCTCGACGATATTAAATCCTGTTGTCAAGAGCCTCTTTAGAAATAATTTCGACACTGACGGCTGCCATTGTAAACGTGCAGTCAGCTACGCCAGCTTGTCCGAGTTAGCAACAGTAACCGAGGGGGGCGGGGCTTAGCCAAAGGTGAAATGCATGTTCATCAGCCCGATTTTCATTTATTTTCCGGGGAGAAAACCCCCCAAAAAAACATTTTAAAGTGTAATTCCAGCACAAAATCATCCCCTGGTCTTTTCCATGTAACAACTATTGTAAGTACGTAAGTGCGGAAAAGACCAGGGGATGATTTGGCGCCAGAATTACGCTTTAAAAGGACTTTAACTTTAGGGCTAAAGCTAAGCTAAGCTCACTAAAGCTAGTGACGCCCCTGAACTCGATTCAACGATGAGTGAAAGTGCTGATCATAAAAACACAACTCCGACCTTTGATTAAAATAATAAATAAGACGTTAAAACACAATGGATTATTATTATTATTATTATTATCATGGGCTGAGAATATTTCGGGGGGGGGGGGGGTCACATATGGTGGCCGACAGCTGGTGCATGCTGGGAGAGAGGAAGAGTGGAAAAAAGTGCAATTCTCTGCAGATAAATCTTCGTTTGTGGATTATTTAATATTCTACAAACTGAAGCATGCAAACACAGAGACATATGGTTTTAACTTAATACCAGTAATCAACAAAATGACCCCCCCCCCCCCCTCCCCTCGCCTCCTCCCCTCCTCCCCTCTCTTCTTAAATAAAACAGAGCGTGCTCATTTCACTCTGCTGGTTTTGTCAGATTGCAGTAAAAAGAAAATCTGCACCTGCAGAGTTTACAGCAGATTAGGAGCTCTGGGATTATTTACAGACCGAGCGTCGAGGAAAGAGAGAGAGAGAGAAAGAGAGAGAGAGAGAGAGAGAGAGACCTGCTGGGTGTGAGGATGAGGAGGAGGATGGTGGTGGTGATGAAGAGAAGCAGAACTTTCAATTCATTTATTCCTTTAAAAAGTCCCTGAACGCATCACTTTGCGATTATAAACATTTTAACCTGACGACTTTTCCAGTTCTTCTGATTTAATCTGTAAACGTGAAGCAGAGCAGCGAGTTATCCGGACATCTTTGAACTTTTCTTCTGGTTTAGACGTTTATATTATTAATAAATCAGACGTATTTATCGTTCAGTTGGTACAAAATCTTATTTAGCTTCAGGAGTTCATGGTGTTCAAATCCTTCATTCTTTGTCTTTCATTTAATATTTGGGACTTTTTTTCCAAACATTAAGTGCTTTTTCTTGTTCTCGATTTTCTACCTCCGATCTGTTGTTAGCCTCGTTTGTGCTAATCCTGACACACACGCACACACACACACACACACACACACACACACACACACACACACACACACACACACTCACACTCGTCCTGAGGGATTAAACACCAACTTGGGCCTAATTTTGCAAACTGTCTTACCGTTTTATCCTATTTCTGCCAAAATCATTATTATATTCTACCGTATATTCACAGACACTTTGACAGAGTAATATTCACTTTAATAGCAATAAATTTAATATTAACGTTTATTCAAGTATTCAAACTACTCAGAAAGTGACAGTAAATGAAGAATCCAGATTTGTTGCTGCGGTAAAAGTTTTAACACACACGAAAATGTATTAAAAAAAAAGGTTTTATGTTGTTTTAATGTAGATATTATGCGTATTTAATGCGTTTTCTTTCCCCGTTTGCATCAACTGGTTCGAACAAATAAACGAGCTAAAGGCTGTGATCCTCCAGTAAACAGAGTAGAAGAAGAAGAAGAGTCTGCTAACCAGAAACAAAACAAGTCTCCTGGATCATCGAACCGTCTATGAGAGGAAAGTGGAGGTCTTCAGGAATTTGGTTCAAGTGGGAAAGTTTCTCCTTCGTGTCTTTTTCATCCTGTCCAGAGACGAAGACAAATATCTGATAAGTAACAGCTGATCCGTCTAATTCAGCAAAGGCGTCAGGCTGTATAAAGGTGGCAACGGTGATTCCATTTCCCATTTCCCACAAAACATCAGACGTGGGATAAACACGCAGACCACGTCCATGACCAAGTCTGGACACAAACGAGGTCCACTTTCATTTTTTGACCTTTGAACCGGGTCCATTTATTGGAAGTCTACGACAGGTGCAGGAAATGTACATGATGTGGTTTTTTTGTTAAGACTTTTCTGTTTTCTGCTGCTTTTCATTGAACTGCAGTGTAACTTCTGTAACTGTAACAATCTGTTATATGTTTTAAATGACCTTTTATGTGTTTTAAATATTTTATATGTTTGTTTTTCCCAAATACTTTTTATGTTTTATGTAAAACACTTTGAATTACCTTGTTGTTGAATTGTGCTACACAAATAAACTTGCCTCTCCTTATTTTACATTTTCCTGTTTTTCTTTAACTGGTTTATTTTGAATAATCAAGTTATTTATTTATGCATGTATGTGTTTTTGCATTTATCTGTTTTTTTGTATTTGGAAATTTAATAGTGTAAAATAATCTCATGGTAGCTTATCCACCTTATTACAGACAGAGAGACAGAACTCTCCGACAGTCAAAGGACGTCTCCTGGCGTTACAAAAAAAACTTCATTGCTCCGAAATTGGACATCCAAAAATGAAAAAAGAAAATATGTCACTCCAGCGTCACATTAGCATCACATTAGCATCAAACCTATTCCATAAAAGGAATAAAAAACACCTCAAGCGAATTTAAAAATGTCCATTTTCCAATTTAAAGGAAGTTCTTTTGCATTTTCTCATTCCCAAAAAGTTTTTCAAATGCAAATGTTCAGACTCTTACATCTATAGTTAAAAACATCTGAACTGTCCCTTTAATACATGTGTCAACAGAAACAAGTGATGAAGGTCGTGTGACTCGTGTCAGTGTCCGTTCACCCTTTTATTTTTTAACCCCTGAAGTCAAAACATTCTCCCGCCTTCAACAAGTTCCCGCTGTGTGCTCCGCTCGGCGTCGGTCGTGTGTGCGAGCGGCAGCTGAAGGATTAGGGTCAGAAAGAGAGGAGCTGGGGAGGGAGAGCAGAGGGGGGGGGGGGGGGGGGTGATGAAGGGTCAGGAGGGTTTCAGGGTCGGGGTCAAAGGTCGGAGGTTTCAGCTCGGGAAAGTGTCTTCATCCACCACGAGACGTGAGACTGTGAATCCGCTGAGAAAGTAGAAGTTTAAAAGACTTCTGTGACTCAACATAATGTAGAATAATATCTAAAATGTGCTCCTGCGCGCGTCCACCAGCTGCTCTGATGACTTCAACATGATGCATTAAATACTTTAGTCATCGCACGTCACAGCGGCAGAACACAAACACAGAATAGTGCCAGAGAGAAAGATCAGAAACACAAATATGATACAAGAGTTAACAGTAAAAGGTAAGAGCATGTTCTTTAAAACGTGCACGCAGCGAAAAATCAAACACACAACATTTAACGGGCACCAGCAGGAACGTCCGGTGGAGGTAATTATCAACATTTAGGAAGCTGCTAATTGATTTATAAAGAAAAACAGCCCCTGACGTGTTATTGTGCTTTTGGGCTGAGGTTATAAATTAGCATAATGTAGTTTACGGAGCGGGGCGGCACGCGTTGGCATCGTGTGGCGTGACGCCTGATGGTGGCAGACACACTCGGTCTACGTACAGTATTAAATTTTTTAATCATTAGCCATTAGTGCTAATGGCACCAGACAGACTCTAGCTTTCTCTGCTTGTTTGTCTGGCTTGGCCTCGTGCACTTTAAGGGCTGAGATTACGAAATGTAAATGAGGGGGGGACCTCGTATAAGAGTATATGGTCCAGACTTCCAGACAGTCTAATTTAAAAACTGTAATCCCGACCCAGGAGTTGTTTACATCACTGAATTAGGTTAATCTATCCGGGTTATTTGCATAAATGTGCATTTATGAATAATAAGTGGGCCACAGAGGGTGGAGGTGGCGACTGGTGGTGAGGGGGGGTGAAGGTCGGGGGGGTGGACGCGTGGCCAGACTATTGTTACCGTTGCCGGCAGTAAACAATAGAGCAGCGAAAACAATGAACAACAAAACCGGTGGGGAGCTGCAGCCGTCTGCCGGCTGAATTACTGCTATCACTTACAGCCGGCGAGCTGCAGCAGCAGGTCCCTTAATTACAGCTGCTGCTTTAATTAGTCTCATTAACACGCTGATGACCCACTCAGCAGCTGGAAACTGTTCAAACCGCCTCCTCAGGAACAGTTAGAGCTCAGGAACTGTGAAGGCTGCAGCAGAGCAACGATCACACACAAGTCAGTTTCACATTTAGCTGATGCTTTTTATCCAAAGAGACCTTCAATAAGTGCATTCAACCATTAAGATATAAAAAGTGCAAGAATCATGCAAGTACATAAACAAACCCAAGCCTAAACTGCTTCTTCACAAAGATGCAGAAGGACTATAGATGCAAAACCACCATAAAAAGTTGCAAAATGACTAAAAATAGAAGCAAAACCACCATAGAAAGTTGCAAAATGACTAAAAATAGAAGCAAAACCACCATAAAAAGATGCAAAATGACTAAAAATAGAAGCAAAACCACCACAAAAAGATGCAAAATGACTAAAAATAGATGCAAAACCACCATAAAAAGTTGCTAAATAACTAAAACTAGATGCAAAACCACCATAAAAAGTTGCAAAATGACTAAAAATAGATGCAAAACTACCATAAAAGATGCAAAATGACTAATAATAGATGCAAAACCACCACAAAAAGATGCAAAACCACCATAAAAACGACTAAAATTAGACGTTAAATGACCACAAAGAGAAACAAAATCACTACAAAGCAACGCAAAGTCGACTCTTTAAATGTGGGTGTCTTGTTCCTGCGTAGACAGAGTGGGGGCCTCTTACATGCCTGTACCCAGGGACCTGTTGGCTCAGAATACGTCCGTGCTCAATTGTTTTCATTAGCAGGAGTTCCCTAAAGATCCAGTGTGAAGAGCGAGGGATGAAGCTGAAAGCTCTGGAGCGAGCAGCAGCCTGTTGCTCCGACCGTGTCTCTTAAGCTGGCGTGTGAAGAGTTTGATACTGAAGTGTGTCGTTGCTCCAGATAAACAAATAAGGTCAAAGATTCCCTAAACGTATGCGTAATAAAACGGTAAACGCACTTCCTGTCTCATAAACTGGCCTTTGAACGTGTAGTGAACGTCATTTGTGCGTTTTCAACATATCTATCGTGTGTGTATTTCAACGTCATGCGAGCAGGAGACGCAGTATAAGACCGTGAATGTAAATAATAATCTTAATGTGACAGTAAACACTTCTACAATCTGTGCTCGTGTGTGAAAGCTTCAGTTAACAGCCTGTTTTCTCCTCAACTGTCATGAATGAACGAGGGAACAGACCGGCTGCTGCTCCTTTATGTCAAACGTCTTTTATTCCCCGAAGAGGTGGCGAGGGACACCAGCGGCTCTCAGGGGGAACACGCCTCCTCTTTTCACTGATACGAGCCGCCCGACCCTCCACGCGGACACGATCAATGAGCCCATCAGCTGCTCTCTAAACACTTTCAATCAGCGTCAGCAGAGGGACAACGTCATGAAAGTTTAATTGAATGTGTCCAGGGACGAGAAGATGCTTCATTCAGATATAAACAACTGTGATTAAAGTTCTTAATTAGTTGTTTATTCCGTGTCCGTACCAACATATTCTCATGAACAAGCTTTTGGGATTTTTGGATGACTAAAAATAGATGCAAAACCAATAAAAAAGATGCAAAATGACTAAAAATAGATGCAAAACCACCACAAAAAGATGCAAAATGACTAAAAATAGATGCAAAACCAACCCAAAAAGATGCAAAATGACTAAAAATAGATGCAAAACCAACACACAAAAATGCAAAATGACTAAAAATAGATGCAAAACCAACACAAAAAGATGCAAAATGACTAAAAATAGATGCAAAATGACTAAAAATAGATGCAAAACCAATAAAAAAGATGCAAAATGACTAAAAATAGATGCAAAACCAACCCAAAAAGATGCAAAATGACTAAAAATAGATGCAAAACCAACCCAAAAAGATGCAAAATGACTAAAAATAGATGCAAAACCAACACACAAAAATGCAAAATGACTAAAAATAGATGCAAAACCAATAAAATAGATGCAAAATGACTAAAAATAGATGCAAAACCATCAGATTGTCGGAGGTGGAGTTGGTTTAGGCCCCAAAACTTAAGCTACGTGACGGGTTCAGCCTGGAAAAGGTGACGGTTGGGGTTAGGCATGAAAACCACTTGGCTAGGATCAGAGAAAAGTCCTGTGTTTTGGGACTTTGCATCAAACCAAACCTCCCTGCTTTAGTGCAGATTCACGTATCCTACGTCTTCTGCTGTGGAATACACACGCGATAAATATTAATAAATTACTGCGCATTACTTTTCACATTTATATGTATGAAAAACAGCCTGCTTCAGTCCCTCTCCACTGGTCTCCACCATAGACTGTGTAAAAAACGGATGTAGCGTCTCCGTCGAGGTCCGTTCTCTCAACTTGATCCAATCGTCCTCTCCTACAGGAGTCGCCATCTTGTCAGACTTTGACTCCGCCTCATTTCCTCTTACCAAAAAAGGGCATGTATGTGACGTTGGGGGGAGGGGCGTATGTCCATCTGGCTGACGTTTACCTCCGAGGAGAAGTGAGGGCCAGAGGCTAGCTGTCACTCAAGAGGACACGCCCCTAATTATTCATAAACTTTAACCTCCAATAAAATAAAAACTAGCCTGGTACAAAAAAAATTCACCCCCCTCAGTGTTGTCATGGAGATATGAGCTAAACACACAGACCATAATGTTGTTTTGTCCTTAAACAGGTTTAATGATGCTGTGTAAACGGCCTGTTTAACATGGGGCTCAATGAGAAACTGCTCTGTTATGAAACCTGCCCCTAGTGGACACTCAGAGAACTGACGTTAATGGCACTTCCTGATTGGATCAACCAGGAAGTGGCTGTGGGCGGGGCTTGATGTGGATCCGCGCCTCTTAGCTTCGCTGAGGGGAATCCTGCACACACACAAACACACACACACACAAACACACACACACACACACACAAAAAAAGTGCAGCTAACGTGTGCAGACCGGATCGTGTTTCGTGTCTTTATCGTTCAGACATCAACATGTTTACAAACAATTCTTCTTCAGGTGTTTTCACTCCCTCTGTGTTCTGCTGCACGCAACTACCGTTTTATTCTGTTTTGCATGAATGATTCTTATTCTATTCTTCTATTAACCGTCCACTCTGCTTAGTGAGTCTCTGCCAACACACACACATGCACACACACACACACACACACACACACGGCTTCGCTCATTCTTCTTCTGCAGTAATAAAACGATGACGCAGCTTCAGAGTTTTTGAGATTAAATGGTTTTCACAAAATCAGAACATCAGTTTGACTTGTGTAATCTGAAAAGAAGGTTAAACCGTGTGTGTCGGTGTGTGTGTGTGTGTGTGTGTGTGTGTGTGTGTGTGTGGTCGTTTGTGTGTGTGTGTGTGTGTGTGTGTGTGTGTGCTCTCCACAGAAACTTATGTTCATTTTAAAAACAATGTGGATTACCTTTCTATGAGGGAGGAGATTGATTGATTATGTGTGTTTGAATAATCTTCAGATTATTCTGAGCTTTTTATCCTCGTCCTTCGTGTCTTTATCGTTTTATTTCTGCCTTTTGTAATTAATCTGCAGGGACGGAGCGGAGCGTTGCGTGTGCGAGGACTGTAATCATCACTGATCAGAGATCAGGTTTTTAAAGCTCACCGACTGCGGACTTCACCAAATGTGCAGCGGAGCTTGTGTCAGGTGATGTGACCCCGCCTGGTCCTCTGTGGCGGCCATGTTGGAGGTCCTCAGCTCGGAGAGAAGATTTATTCTGATTCATCATTGATTTAAAATGTTACCCTGTGAGATATCTAACAAGCACATGATGTGTAAATAAAACCTTAAAACAGCTGAATGTTGCGTCTCGAGCCCTGACTCATAAGAATGACGACAAAGACGCTAAATGATTAAAATAGATGTAAGTGACCACAGAGAGAAACAAAACAACGAAGACGTAAAGTGACTAAAAAAATGACAAAATACCATTGGAAAATGAAGCAGGACTAAAAATAGATGCAAAATGACTAAAAATAGATGCAAAATGACTAAAATAGATGCAAAATGGATAAAAATAGATGCAAAATGACTAAAAATAGATGCAAAATGACTAAAAATAGATGCAAAATGGATAAAAATAGATGCAAAATGGATAAAAATAGATGCAAAATGACTAAAAATAGATGCAAAATGGATAAAAATAGATGCAAAATGGATAAAAATAGATGCAAAATGGATAAAAATAGATGCAAAATGGATAAAAATAGATGCAAAATGGATAAAAATAGATGCAAAACCACCACAAAAAGATGAGAAAAGACAAAACAATCACAGACACAAAAGAACTAATATCTCACTAAATGAGACAGAGTTTGATAATGAAGCTGTGGTTAAAGGATAAAATCAGCTGTTGCAAAAAAATGTTTGCAAAATTAGGCCCAAGTGTGTGTGTGTGTGTTTGTGCGTGTGTCTGTGTGTGTGTGTGTCTGTGCGTGCGTGCGTGTGTGTGTCTGTGCATGTGTGTGTGTGTGTGTGTGTGTGTCAGTGCGTGTGTGTGTGAGTGTGTGTGTGTGTGTTTTATCAGAGATATTAAAGCAAATTCAAACTCTTTTTTTAATTTTTATTTATTGTGACGAACTTTTCCTCTGATAAAATGGACTTTAAAGTTATTATTATTATTAATTTATTATTGTTATTGTTGTTGTTTTTAAACTAAAGAACATTTTATGTTCAAATTAAAATAACAAAAAGAGGAAAAACTAAATAATAAAATGAAAAATTATGAAGAAACCATGGTGTGAATACAATCTAATGCTTTAAAATGAAACAGGCGGCCTGTTATAATAATAATGATTATTATTATTAATATTATAGTCATATATAATATAACAGGCTAATATAATACACAACATCAGTGGCCAGATTTAGAATATTAAAAAGTTCATTATTATTATGACATTTGCTCCTTTTTTGTTTTTGATTCACTTTATTTCTGTTTTACGTTCATTTCTTTCTTTATTCTTACTTTCGTATCATCTTAAATAAAGTCTGTTTAATACAATAATAACCTGTGTATTTATGTATTAATGTATGTAATGTCACATATTCTTCACGTGAACTCTGTGTTTTGTATAATTCCTCTTATTTAATTTAAACGTGAAACTTTTAAGTTTAAAATAAAACAGTTTAGTGTTGAAAGAGACATTAAAATAATATTCAAAATAAGAACAAATAAGACTAAGAATAAGACTTTTAAATCATCCACTCTTAAATATTTGTGTTTTATTAAAATACTGTAATTTATTTTTATGCTGCTGCAGGACGGTTAATGTGTCTTTTCATTTGTTTTTTTAAAGATGAGTTAAATTATTATTATTATAATAATAAACAAGTTTAAATTAATAAAGTAATTTGGGATTTTGATCTTTTTAATTAACTTGTTTTTTTTATATAATCAGATGCTTGAAATCCTTAAATTTCAATGTGTTAAGGTTTGAAAAGTGCTTTAATTTTGGTTCAAATGCTTGAAATGTGCATTTGTTTCACAACAAATAGCTAAAGAATATAAATATCATTTAATTTCTCATCCTTCTGTTATTACAAAACACAATTTGAGTTGTTTAAAACATAATACCGTCTCTATTTACATGATACAAAACAGTGAAATAACATTTTTGACCATGTATTTGTAGAAATATGTAATTCACCTCAGCAGTAAAGTGCTGGAAAAGCATGAAAATGGACCTTTAAAGTGTTTGAATTTGACTGTAAAAGGTGAATAATCATTAGATTAAAGGTGTATTTTCATTTGTTCAGTTTGTTCACTCCTCTGTGTCTGAGTCATAATTCAGCTTTAACTGATGAATTACATTTAATGTTAATAAAGTAAATATTAATCTGTCAAAGTGTGAAAATATACATTAGAATATAAAAATGATTTTGGCGGAAAAGGATAAAATCAGCTGGAAAAAATGAAATCAGTTTGCAAAATTAGGCCCAAGTGTGTCTGTCTGTGTGCGTGTGTGAGAGTATGTGTGTGCGTGTGTGTTTGTGTGTATGTCTGTTTATGCGTGTGTGTGTTTTTGTGCGTGTCTGTGTGTGTGTGTTTTTCTGTGTGTGTGTGTGTGTGCGCGAGTATGTGAGTGTGTGAGTGTACAGTATATGTGTGTGTGTACGTTTGTTTGTGCGTGTGTGTATGTTTGTGTGTGTGTGTTTGAGTGTGTATATGTGTGTGTCTGTCTGTGTGTGTGTGTGTGTTTATGTGTGTGTGTGTTTGTCGGTGTGTGTGTGTGCGTGTGTGTGTCTGTCTGTGTGTGTTTGTGTGTGTGATGTATGTGTTTGTGTGTGTGTGTATGTATGTCTCCCTGCATGTGTGTGTGTGTGTGTGTGTCTTTCTCTGTGTGTGTATGTATTTGTCTGTGTGTGTGTTTGTGTGTGTGTATGTGTGTCTGTCTCTGTGAGTGTGTCTGTGTCTGTATGTGTGTGTGTGTGTGTCTGTCTGTCTGTGTGCTTGTGTGTGTGTGTGTGTGTGTGTGTCTGTCTGTGTGAGTGTGTGTGTGTGTGAGTGTGTGTGTGTGTGTGTGCTTGTGTGTGTGTGTGTGTGTCTGTCTGTCTGTCTGTGTGTGTGTGTGAGTGTGTGTCTGTATGTGTGTGTGTGTGTGTGTGTGCGTGTGTGTGTGTCTGTATGTGTGTGTGTGTGTGTGTGTATAATGATCTGATCAAAGATAAACAACATAAATTAAAAAGTCTCGCGTGGAGAAAATCCTGATCGGATTGGAGGGAAATTGGTGGCAATTAATCCTCCGGGATTGAGCGGAGCGGGACGGACACGCCCCCCGCCGCTGCAGCCCTCACTCCGGATTGGATGCTGCTGTGATCCCCGGGGACCGGAGCCGGATAAATGGAGCGGTCCGCCCCGGAGAGTGCCGGTCTGTCCATCACACACCATCACCTTCATCATCATCATCATCTTCCTCAGAGTGTCTGATGAGCAGCATGACGAGCGGGAGAGAGGAGCTCAGCGAAGAGAAGCCCAAAGTTAAGATGCTGTCTCCGGGGTTCGGGATCGATAAGTCCCGGCTGCACGGCTCCGGGTTCCGGTCCAAAGGTTTCGCCATCACCGACCTGCTGGGTCTGGAGTCGGACCTGCAGGCGCGGCAGCAGCAGCAGCAGCAGCCCGGAGCGCCCCCGGGGTCGGGTCTGTCTGTGTCGGGCCCCGGGGCTCCAGAGTCGCACGGGGTCGGCGGCCTCGGGGGGTTCTCCTTCCCGGGAGGGTCGCTGCCGCTCGGCCTCGGGTTCCTGTGCAGCCTCGCGGCGCAGCAGCCCGCCGGAGCGCCCTGCTTCCTGCCGGGACACCTGCCGCTGCTGCAGGCCCGGGCCGACAGCCACTACCTGCAGAACGTGGAGGCCCAGAGGGACGCTTACTCCGGTACGGCTCGGCTCGGCTCGGCTCTTTTATTCTTTCCAGAGTGTTTGAAAGTGGAGCTGCTCACCTGGGGAAACTGGACCTTTGGCGCTTCTCTGTATTGATCCTTTGGGATGAACTCAGAAAACGGATTTTCAGGAGCTTACAAAACACTAAAGGAGGTTTAAAAATATAATTTAAGATAAACAATAAACTCTTAGCTGAATAAATACAGAAAGTAAAACAATAAACAGTAAAGAATATGATTAAAATGGATGAAAGGGACCACAGAGAGACACAAAATGAGGATATAGAAATGCAAAACGACTAAAAAAAGATGCAAAACGACTAAAAAAGATGCAAAATGATTAAAAAAAGATGCAAAACGACTAAAAAAGATGCAAAATTACCAGAAAAAGATGCAAAACGACTAAAAAAAGATTCAAAATTACCAGAAAAAGGTGAAAAATTACTAAAAATTGATGCAAAACATCACAAAAAGATGCAAAATCACTGCAGATTTTTCCCTTCTGTGGTTCTGTACAAAAAAAATAGAAAGATGTTTGGACTCGGCTCAGTTCGGCTCGGTTCTTAAATATTTTATTCCTTAATAATCTTAATTTAGCGAGAATATTTGCTTAGTTCGTTTTTGTGTTTTAACTTTAAATTGCTCAGTTTTTCTTTTTCCCCAAGTTCTGATTTAGTTTTTTATGTTTTTTCGTGTCTAAATGTTTTAAAGTTTAATTTCTTTGGTTCTGATTTAAACAGAACCGTCCTTTAGGTTCGGCCCGGTTCGGTTCCACTCGGGTTTCGGAATCTCCTTCGTTTTCAGGCAACTGGAGCTTTTTAATCTCGTTATTTTTGCTTCTTTTTCACTTTTTATTTCTCTGTAAAATGTGTTTTTCATGGGATTTCACCTCAGTGCTCGGTTGACCCAGTTCGGCTCAGTTCGGCTTGGCTCGGGGTTCAATGTCAGTTTCGTTTTTCTCAGGTTTTTCAAAATAAAAACAAATGAAAACGCTTTAATTTAAATGCTTTTTTAGTGTTAATTTGTCTTAATTATGATTTAAACACGAGGAGGAAACGAGTTAAACAGCAGGAGTCAGAGGAGTCACGAGTTCATTTAATAAACCTTCACTCCGGCTGCAGAGAGCGTCACAGAATATGAAATATACTTTAATGCATCACATGAATATTAATAATATTAATAATAATAATAATAATGATGTTAACGCGGTGTTTGCTGCTGTTTCTGCAGATGAAGAGTGTCTGTCCGACCGCAACGACTCCAAGAGCTCCGCCAACTCCCAGAAGAGGAAGAAGAGGAGACACAGGTGAGGAAGAGCAATATTACAACACATGTATAATAAATATAATACATATATAATATATTTAATATGTATATAATGTGGATTGGTTCATTTAAAGTGATGCACAGACATTTACTTTATTTATTCGATTCAATTTGAATTAATTATGATTTGATTTTTACAAAAAACAGCAAGAAATCAAATAAATTATGGGGTATTTTGAGTATTTAACAGGTTACATTGGTGCATTATGATTAATATATTATATAATATTCATTTATATGTTTTATTGTTATTGGATTTAAAAGTGTTTTATGTATTTTTTCTTTATTTTCACACCATTTTTGAATGACACAAATCATTTAGAGTTTGATTTCCATTCAAATCTGATTTATTTATGTTTATTTTTATTATTTTCTGTGTTTTTGTTCGTTTTGTTAAAAGAAAAAAATCTTTTTAATGAAACTTTAAGCACGGAGAAAAAACGAAATAAGAAGTGTGGTTTTTATTTTGTTCTGTCTTCATCATTTCAAGTGTTAATTATAGAAATAAATGTTTTTTTCAACATATTTCGATTTAAAATGTAAAACAAATTAAAGTGAAAGAACCATAAAATATAAAACCTCAGAGGAGTCACTGAAATAAAGCGTTTCAGCAGCAAAAAGACAGAAATGAGACTAAATATAGCAGTAAAATCAATATAAAATAGGCCTTATAATATAAATATATATATATATATATATATATATAATATTATATATATATATAATATTATATATATTATAAATGTTGAAAATATAAAATATGTAAAATAAAGAAACAAAAGCAATAATAATCAAAGTTATTATGAAGTAAAGTGATGGGAAAAAAAAGATACAAAACAGATGTTGAATATGTTTAAATGCGTTTTGTTTAAATGTGACAGAAATAAGAAGTATAGAAAGGTAAAATAAAGGTTAGTTAGTGTAAAATAAATATAAAAAATAGCCCTTATAATAAGATGCAAACAATAATAATTAAAGTTATAATGAAGTAAAGTGACAGAAAAATAAACATTTTAAAAGATATAATGTTTAAATGTGACAGAAATAAGAAAGATAGATGTGTAAAATAAATAAAAAATAGCCCTTATAATAAGATTTGGGCCTATTATATGTTACAAATACATAAATATAATATAAATATGTAAAATATAGAAACCAAAATAACAATAATCAAAGTTATTATGAAGTAAAGTGACAGAAAAATTAACATTTTAAAAGATATAAAACAGATGTTGAAGACGTTTAAATGTGTTTAGTGACATTTTAAACACATCTGGACTTTAAATCAAACCCATTTCCTGTTTTCAGAGTAAAAGCATCGTGCCTGTGCAGTTTTTCACGTTGTTGTTGTTGTTGTTGTTGTTGTTGTTGTTGTTGCTGCTGCTGCAGGACGGTGTTCACGTCACACCAGCTGGAGGAGCTGGAGAAAGCTTTCCACGAGGCCCACTACCCCGACGTGTACGCGCGCGAGATGCTCGCCATGAAGACGGAGCTGCCGGAGGACCGGATACAGGTGAGGACGCCCCGCAGCACCCGGACACAGCTGTGGATCAGCCATCAGCTCAACTTAACCGTCACCTTTAGTCGTCTAAACTTAACCGTCACCCATCACACACACATCTGTCTGCAGCTGATCCACAGCTACCGTCTAAACTTAACAGTCACCTTTATCTTCCAAACTTAACCGTCACCTTTAGTCGTCTAAACTTAACCGTCACCTTTAGTCCTCTAAACTTAACCGTCACCCATCACACACACATCTGTCTGCAGCTGCATCCTTTATTCTAAAAACTCAGCTTCATAATCATATTTTTGGTATAAAAGCTTTTATAAATATATATTTTTTATTTTGTTTTCAATTTAAATAATACTTTAATCTGTATATTATTTCATTATATATTTATTTTTATACATAAATAAATAAGAAAATGTCAAAAAGGAAAATATACTCAGCTTCTTAATCATATTTTTGGTTAAAAAAAATGTATATTTATTTTTTTAAATTTTGTTTTAAATTTTTAATCGATAAAAATAATTTTATTCGTTTAGCTTTTAATTATTTTAATATTTTTATTCATAAATAAATAAAAAGCCAAAAATATTCAAAATAAAATGAATCATTAAAGCATGCAGAGAAAAGCCCTCTCTCTGTTTAAATTTATATTATATTATATTTTGTGTTATATAAACATATTCATATGCTACTAAATGGTGGTTTCCAACATGGGGCTCAGGACCCTCCAGAGGGACACACGAGACATTTGAGGGGTCGAGAGATTCTCATTGGTCGGAACAAAAGAAACAAATGTGAACAAATAAAATTAAATATTAATATATTATTAAATGAAAACTGTTCCAATGTGAGAAGTTTGAAGTAAAATAAAAAGTATTTTACTGTGAAAACAAGAAAAACATGAGAAACTAAAGTAAAGAAGAAGATTTGATGATAAAAGTAAACATTTAAATCAGAGATTTATGGAGAATTTCATATTTAAATAACGATAAATATCAGAGTACAGCGAGTTTTTGGGTTATTTAGTAATAAAATGACGTTTAGAGGAAATACACACATGGTAAAGACAGTTTTTTTATGAATTAAATCTGTCACAAATTAAATATTTTCTCATTTTATCAAGAACTTTAATGCAAAATATTAATATAAAATATTTCACATCTGATTTTCTGAAAATTTTGAGTTTGTTTGTACTTTTTATTATAAATTTAGACGCCGTAATTGAGCATTATGAATTCTCGATGTATGATTTTATCACAACACGACTCCATTAATACACGATATATTATTATTATTATTTAATTATTATTCTAAATACACAGAAAAATGACTTTGTAACTAAACGTTAATGTCATTTTTTAAATTTTTACACATTTTCTACACATTTAAAATAAATATTTAACAGGTTATAAAAACTGTCGTGCAAACTCATAACTCCTCGTATTGACACTCATTTAACCCGTAAGGAACTGGATGATATCAGGTTTTTAACTCTTTATGTTTGTTTTCCCAGGTGTGGTTTCAGAACCGGCGTGCAAAGTGGCGAAAGCGTGAGAAGTGCTGGGGTCGCAGCAGCGTGATGGCGGAGTACGGCCTGTACGGTGCGATGGTGCGGCACTCCATTCCGCTGCCCGAGTCCATCCTCAACTCCGCCAAGAACGGCATGATGGGATCCTGCGCCCCCTGGCTGCTCGGTGAGCCGCATACACGTCAGTGCCACGCACACGCACCACACCATGCATCCATACACAGGGTTCACACGCAAACACACACTCACACAAACACGCAAACACACACTCACACACACTCTGGAAACAATATCAACGAGTTTTATTCTATTTTTATCAGTATTTTGACTTCAGCGTCCCAAAAAAACCCTTAAAATAACATTAAATATAACGGTAACGTGACAGTTTGCATCTGTTCTTATTTATTAAATTATGTTCAACCAACAAATGAAGAAGAAGTTGGTTTTCCTCTACAAATAAAGATGTTTTTAATCACCACTTAGTTAATGACTGGCTGCATAAACACAGGTTTTTAAGTTTATTACTCGTAAAAAGTTGTTCGGACTAGTTTTTCCATATTATATAAAAGCATTTTAAGGTTTATTTCCATAATTATGAACAAAATTAAGACTTTTTAATCAGATTTTCTGTAGTTTTTTTACTTATTTCTTTATTTTGAAGCTTTTCCATGTGTTTGTTCA
The DNA here is from genome assembly GCF_963691815.1 of Echiichthys vipera. Classification (NCBI taxonomy): domain Eukaryota; kingdom Metazoa; phylum Chordata; class Actinopteri; order Perciformes; family Trachinidae; genus Echiichthys; species Echiichthys vipera. The sequence goes on along the minus strand of NC_139836.1, from coordinate 3,828,726 downwards.
CGCAGAAAAAATATAATATCATTAAGTAACAAACAAATATTCATAGTTCATAAACAAACCATGATATTTAGATCAGGATCTTAGGGTCTAAATGCCTTTTTGTCACATTTATTGTATTTGTTAAACAAATAAAGTTGTACATCATCAGCAAAACGAAGAAAATAAATATTATGTTTAAATAATAATGGGTAAAATCGATGGTTGATTGATGGTCGCCACACGGATGCCATTACTTGTAGCTTCAGGGATATAGGCACATAGATTTGTACATCATCAGCAAAACGATGAAAATAAATATTAAGTACTTAAAAAAATGTACTTTATGGCAGAAAATAGCCTAAAATGCAAAGAGGATAGGGCCCCAGCATGCAGCCTTGAGGGACGCCACGAGTTAACATGCAATTATAAGAATCTGATTGTTTTACATGATTTTAATTAGTGTAACAAGATGTAACAATACGTCATAATATGTAATAATAAGTAATATGTCATAAAACGTCATGATATGTAATAATATGTCATAATTCTTACCTGATTTTATCATTTTGTTTACTCCACATTTGTATGATTGTTTGTGTTGCACAGTTTTTAACAAATGCACGGTGTCCTTGAGTGCTTAGAAAGGCGCCTATAAATAAAATGTATTATTATTATTATTATTATTATTATTATTATTATTATTATTATTAACATGTAATAATATGTAATAATATGTCATGATACGTGTGGGACTGAATCTCTGTCTCTGTCTCCGTCCTCACAGGAATGCACAAGAAGTCTCTAGAAATATCCAAAAAGTGTTCCAGCCCTCGGGAGTCCGACTCGACCCGATCCGACTCGTTCTGCGATGTTTCGGAGCGACGGGGCAACGAGGCGAGGGAGGCGAGGGAGGCGAAGCGCGAATCCAGGCAGGAAGAGGAGGAGGAGGAGGAGGAGCTGCTGGAGATGGAGGAGGATGAGGCGGAGGAGGAGGTGGCCATCGACCTGTCCAGCTCCTCCAAACAGCAGCAGGCGGAGGAGGCGGGAGGCTCGATAAGGTCCGCCTCCTCGCCGCGGCGGCAGAGCGGAGGCGAATCGGAAGAACGCAGTTGAAAAATGGACAAGTGGAACGTGTCGGCGACCGCCTGAGGATGGCGGCGGCGGGAGCGCAGAGATCTGATTGGCTCTTCTTTTCAGGGATCACATGAAATGAGCCAATGAGAGAACAGACGTGACGTCGTTTGTTACTATGCAAGTTTTCACATAAAGGCGGAGGTATTTAAATGCTGCTAGCATGCTAACATATTAGCATTTAGGTCATATTTTGTTACGTTTATTGGTTCCATAAAATGTTACATTACTTTTTAGTTTTTTTCACCCTTTATTTAATCAAGAAAGTCTTATTTACTGTACAGTGCAGGCATTTTGGTACGCTAACAAAGGGTACGTCCACAAACGCTCTTAAAAGGTTTTACGTAAACACGGCCTCGAAATCTTTGCGTCCACACGAAACCAGTGAAACCGACTCCAAGCGCTGTAGTACACATGCCAGGCCTGGATGTGGCGCTGTAACTGCCACAGAAATACACCAACAACAACGGAGAAGAGACAGGGAGACGCTGTGTCTCAGTCTATGGGTCCGTCTCTGTCCTCTCACGCAGCAGCACTGTTGTTGTTATGTGGCTCCACGGGGTTAGAGGTCGGAGGTGGGGCGATGGCGACAATCACGAGGTCTCACCGTCCAGACGACAACGCCACAGGGGTGTTTTCAAATCCTCCCACCCACAAAAGATCCTGTTTTCAGGCTCCGAGTGTGGTCGGTCGACCAAAACGATGCTAAAGTTGTGCGTTTACAGGAGAAAGCGTCTCCGTGTGGGCCGACCCTAAATGCTAGCTAGCTAAAACTATAATAAAACCTTTAATTTACCGTGTTGACAGTAACGAAGCGAACATAAGTTACTGTGCAAAAGAACAGTGACCATTTTCTAGCCGGTGAAACTCTCTGTGCTCCCACGAAGAAAACCACCGCCGCCGCCGCCGCCAGAGTCAGGCCGAGAGAGTGGCGTGTTTCCTAAACGAGCAGCGAACTGTTTCAGGACGATGTAAATGTCTCTGTCTGTGTGTTTATCATCGTATTGTACCAAGAGTATGTTTTATATCCGTGTTTGGGGAAAATAAGAGGCTATTTAATGTATTCTCCCTGTTGTGTTTTATAGTTTGACTCTTCAGCCGGACCGAAGCTCCGTGAACGAATGTACTTTAAATGTTATATTTAAAAAGGTTATTATTGTTATTATTATAAGTATTATTATTATTGTGTATGTACAGAAATGGATTCAGCAGGTTGGTGAATAAAAACAAAGTATTTTTTGAATCACTGCGGTTTTTATTTCGATCATCAAACACAATATTTTTTTAATTTACATTTAATTAAAACAATTAATCAGAATGAACGCGCACAAATCAGACTAATTATTGTTCATGAAACCCCCAAAATATATTAAAAAAACGTAGAGAATGAGATAAAATCCTTTATTTAACCAGGTAAAAGTTTTTCTTGCACAACTACGCTTAAGATATTTATTAACGCAATTTGGGGCGGCAGTAGCGGTTCGAGTCCCTGTGTGGACCATGAATGGAGCGTGGACTGGTGGCTGGAGAGGTGCCAGTTCATCTCCTGGGCACTGCCGAGGTGCTGTTGAGCAAGGCCCCGATTCATTGGCTGCCCCCTCGCTCTGACATCTCTCCATTAATTGCATGTATATAGATGTTTGAGCTGTTTGAGCATGTGTGTGTATTTGGGGCCTGGTGTGTGTGTGTGTGTGTGTGTGTGTGTGTGTGTATTTGGGGCGTGTGTGTGTGTGTGTGTGTGTGTGTGTGTGTGTGTGTGTGTGTGTGTGTGTGTGTGTGTGTGTGTGTGTGTGTGTGTGTGTGTGTAACCTGAATAATAACAGAGTGAAAAAATGAATTTCCTCTTGTGGGATTAATAAAGTCATAATTCTTCTTCTTAGGTAAAAGTCTAATTAAGATTAAAAACCCTTTTTTTAAGTCTGACCCCGCAGCATAAACAACAATAAACACAAAACAAACTTAAATTCCTCAAATCAGCTCAACTTCAAGATTTAGCACTGTCGCCTCACAGCTAGGAGGTCTCTGGTTCGCATCCCAGCTGGGGCCCTTCTGTGTGGAGTTTGCATGTTCTCCCTGTGTCCGCGCTGGTTCTCTCCGGGTTCTCTGGTTTCCTCCCACAATCCAAAGATATGCACTTTTACTGTAGAAATTTAAAAAAAAACCTTTATTTATCATCTTTATGAACTTTATGTATCACCACTTATCTTTACTTTTTACCAAGGTATAAATTCATTTTAACATATTTATTTATGACATATAAATCACCACTTCTATGTGTTAAGAAATACATTTAGTATGTAGAGTAGTGGTATATTAAATCAAATATTTTTATTTGTATTTATTAATTTTTTTAAACTTTATTTAACATCAAATAAAATGAAGAATTGAAAAAGGAATAAAAAACAAAGCGACAGACATTTCAAACCTTGACAAAGGCACACATCGAAATGATATACACTTAAATAAATAATATATAGTAGATAAATAACATTTTATATAATATTTTAATATTTTAAATCTGGTCCCCTTACTATAAAACCATCTTCTAATGTGTTTATTGGTACATTTGTAACTGATAAATCTGATTCCATCAAACTAAAGTGTCTGCTAAAGATGAATAAACTCGGGTTTTATGGGAAATCATTTTTTATTATTGTAAAAACATCTTTTATGACATTTTATGCCCTTCTTTGTTAAAACGGTCCTTTAAAAGTATGAAGTGCTTTTACTGTAGAGGCCATTCGCCGTTGGACGAGACAAATACGTCACTTCCGTCATCCGCGGTGGACGCGCGGGCCGTGTTGTTTCAAAGCTAGCCGGCAGCTAAGTGCAGAAACCCGTCAACAATGGCCGATTTAACCGCTTTTAAAGATGAACTCACGATCCTGGTAAACAACTTGGCCAAGGCGGTCGTGACCGAGGCGGATAAAGTCTGTCTGAATAAACGAAATCCCGAATTCGAGGTGAGGTCATTGTGATTAACTGAAGCTAACTGAAGCTAACGGCTAACTTCACTGTTCCCGAGACTTCCGGTGATGATGACTTTTAACGGTTGAGTCAAGTTTAAATGTTATATTGTTTTATTATTATACAAGAGCTTTTATCAGCCGGTTTTAAAGTTTAATAGACTTGATATGTTTATCAGATATCTGTATTTAAAATTTTCCGAGTCAAAAAGAAAATTTTTGATATCCATGACGTCGTTCTTCCGGTTACAATGACGTCACTTTTATGGAAGATTAAACCGGACTTAAGTCTCGATAATTAAAAGTACAAATAAATAAATATAAGAAATAATAATAAATCAAAGGAATAAATAAATACATGCTGAAAAAAACGAGTCAATAAATAAACATTAATAAATTGACTTCCTACCTCATTAACATATGAACACATAAATGTAGTAGAAGTAAATGTAAAGCCTTTATTTATTCATTTATTCATGCATTTATTTTTACATTTGTTCATGTATTTATTTATTTAGGCAGACAGTTTTTGGCTTAATTTTATAACCTACAAATGTAAACGATGGTGTTATGTTTAGAGTTGATTTAATGGAGTTAAACTAAAGTCTAACTTCTTCTCTTCGTAACCAAATATGGTTTTAACGTCCCGATTTATCTTTGTGTGAACCAGAGTGGTCAAAAGGACGCTAACACCGCTGAATTAGCCGTTTGCTAACCCTTTATTTCTCCTCTCCGTAAACACTGGAGCTGCTGGTCGTCCACATTAACAACAATGTTTTCCGTACTTCAGTCCTTCACAATAAAAGCCCATGCTTTAACAGCTCCAAAATAAACCGTAAAGTCTTCTTCATTTACATTTTTAATGTAAACCACCACCTGAGCCGCTCAGGCTGAGCGTCGCCCAAACGTTCTGACTGCTTTCTCTCATCAACGTCACTTTATTTTACTAATCTGACACGGAAATGCTAATGTACAAATATGAAACTTCACTTATAGATTCTTAGAAGTGTGTACATTTATAAAAAAAAGTCTACTTGCACTTCGGTGGCGTTCAATCAGTAAAAACACCACGAAAGGACCGAAAACTGCAGCAAACCGGATCCGTCCGGCAAATAAAGAGCATGCGTTCAAAACCTCACGGAAGTAAAAGCATGTAAATATTATCACCAAACTGTAGTTAATGTTAATGTTAATGTATAGTGCAGTGAAGCGTTAATGTGTATTTAAATGAGAGTTTGCACTTTCTTTCAGGAAAAATTCAGCTCTCTGGTCGACAGTTTGTGTCTTGAAGCTGTTGATAAAATCCTGAAGATGGTTCAGCTGGCTGTTGTGAAGCAGGAAGAGTCTTCAGTAGACCTGAACGATCCAGCAGGAGACCTGGATGATCCAGCTGTTGACCTGAACGATCCACCTGGAAGCTTGGATGATCCAGCTGGTGACCTGGATGATCCAGCAGGAGACCTGGATGATCCACCTGGAGACCTGGACGATCCAGCAGGAGACCTGGATGATCCAGCAGGAGACCTGGATGATCCAGCTGGTGACCTGGATGATCCGGCAGTAGACCTGGGCGATCCACCTGGAGACCCGGATGATCCACCTGGAGACCTGAAGGATCCTCCTGAGTCTGCTGCGACGACAGAAGGTGAGCTTTTCACTTTTTTTGTTTTACAGACTGAAAGGATAATACGATAATACGAGTTGCAGTAGTCCAGCCTAGAAGTAACAAATGCATGGACTAGTTTTTCTGCATCTTTCTGAGACACAATGTTCCTAATTTTCACAATATTACGCAGGTGAAAATATGCAGCCCTTGTTGTCAGTTTTATATGAGAATCGAAGGACATATCCTGATCAAAAATAACACCCAGATTCCTTACTGTGGTGCTGGAGGACAACTCAACATCATCCAGAGTAACAATACCTTTAGCTATTGAGTTTCGGAGGCCTTTGGGGCCAAGTACAATGACCTCAGTTTTATCTGAGTGTAACATCAGAAAATTATTTCCTTTATCTAACTGATCGGTTTCTTCTGGTTTGATCGACAAATACAATTGTGTATCATCAGCATAACAATGAAATTATAATATTTCCTAAGGGAAGCAAATATAAGGTGAACAGAATCGGTCCAAGGACAGAACCCTGTGGGACTCCGTGACTGACTTTAGTGTGAATGGAAGATTTGTCATTAACATGTACAAACTGAGATTTATCTGTTAAATACGACTTAAACCAGCTTAATGCCATTTAGGGCGCACTCACACTGTCCATCCGTACCGTGCCCAAGTACGTTTCACAGCTAAAGTCTAGTTTGTTTGACCAGTGTGAGTGCAACCGTGAGTTGCCAGCCACGCTCTGTTTTGGAGAGGTGGGCTTTTGCACGTGTACGAGCACGAGCATGCGCACATGTACGAACCCTTTTGGGCTCTGGGTAATTGTGATGCTTTTTTTAACCGTTTTCACTATTTTTAAAATAGAAATTACCAGATAAATGTGAAAGCTGAGCGTTGTCTCTGTGTGTTTCAGGTGTTACAGGTGGAGGTGACACCGCCCCCCCAGCGAAGACCTACGTCCTGATTTTCAGGGTCAGTGAGTGAAGCGACACGAACAGAGTGAAGATCCTCCAAACTCAACAAACGTAACACCACTTACTGTTCTATGTTCTGCAGGGCGCTGCTGCTGCTGCTGCCGCCAACAACAAGGGGCTGCTGGTGTCACTGCAGGGCATTGCTAATGCTAATGCTAATGCTAACGGTGAGAACTCTGTTCATTCAGAAAATTATTACAGGTCTTGTCTAGATGGTAACCCGAGATTTACGTAAGTCTCGTGAGATGGTTAAAGTGAAATGCATGCTCTTTTTAGGCAAATACACTCATCAAATAAGCCATCGAGACAGTTTTTTTTTGTGTGTACAGAGAGTACTAACAGAGAAATCCGGGAACAGCCGGACGTGGCTAACAGTGATTAGCTCGGGGCAGTACGGTGAAGGCATTCAAATGTCTTTTTTAACTACTAATGCTGCTGAAAATAACAGCAAACCTCTGCAGCAGCATGAGAAGTAGTTAGTGAACCCAGAGTTTATTAAAAGAGTGTTTTAAAGACTTACCTACTGGCCCCTGTACCAGCTCCTCTCATAGTGAACAGACACGGTAATTCCTCTGCATCAGCGTCTCAATGTCCAAATTCAAACAATAAGCCACTGTTTCAGCCTATGAAACGTTCATTTTTGTTTCGCCGCCAGGAAAGATACAAACACGAACCGCTCTGTCTCTCTTCACTTTAAGTTGCAGGTGAGTCGTCTTTACCCGTGCCTGCTCTCACATACGCTGACCCCTGACCCCTGAGATCTGCGTAATGTTTCGGTGCTGTGCTGGACTTTTCCAAACCTTTTACCATCTAATATTAACTTATATTTCACCAAACTGCCAAAAATCACAATGTGTACGTGTTTTTACTGGAATAAATCAACAATGGGCTCCTTCCTTTGGGATTGACTTTGGTAATCCACTGTAATGGACTTTACTATGAGAGGAGCTGGTACAGGGGCCAGTAGGTAAGTCTTTAAAACACTCTTTTAATAAACTCTGGCTTCACTAACTACGTTGTTGGTGCTTTGTTTTGTGTGTAGGGACTCTTCTCATGCTGCTGCAGAGGTTTGCTGTTATTTTCAGCAGCATTAGTGGTTAAAAAAGACCTTTGAATGCCTTCACCGTACTGCCCCGAGCTAATCAGTGTTAGCCACGTCCGGCTGTTAGCGGCTCCCCCGTATTTCTCCGTTAATAGTTGATACACGAAAAAAAAACTGTCTCAATGGCCGATTTGATGACCGAAGTTGTCTAAAAAGACCCTTGGATGATATAACACCTGAATATCACAGGTTAGGAAAGGTTGGTTTCTCAAAATTAGGGTAACCATTTACTCTCAAACCTAATTAAAGCTCTTTGCTGCAGGTGAAAATAAAACTGTTTCCACGGACGCAACCGGTGAAACCACGACTCTGCACAGTGAGCTCTCCACCTCTTCCCCTCCCCCTGACATCACCGACCACGAGTACGCTCAGCCGACGCCGACGCAGCCCGGCAGCACCCCATCGGTGAAGAGCAGAGTCTCTGTAGCACGGAAACGGTACCAGAGCAGGCGGAAAAAGGGGCCCAAGACGACTCAGCGTAAGTCAAGAGAAAATTACAACAAGTGCTCCAAGTGTGGGGCGCTGTTTCCGAACGCAGAACGACTCTCGGAGCACGACAGGAAGTTTCACCCAGAGTGTTCGGTTTGTGGGTTGGTGTGCAACGGCCACAAGAGGATGCATGAACATGTGATGAAAGAGCACGGGCTCCTGCCGTACGCCTGCGACCACTGCCCCAAGAGGTTCAACCACAAAGCTCACCGCAACCTGCACATGAAGGTGCGGCACACGGGCGAGAAAACCAGCTGCTGCGACATCTGCGGGAAAGGTTACTCCAGCATCAGCCTGATGAAAACGCACAGGAGGATCCACTTCGAGCGGTCGTTCATCTGCGACGTCTGCGGGAAGAGCTTCTACCAAGCCGGCCACCTGACGCGCCACAAAGTGGTGCACATGGAGGTCAGGCCGTTCCAGTGCACCACCTGCGGGAAGCGTTTCAACCAGGCGCCCAACCTGCGCACCCACCAGGAGATCCACAACACGGAGAGGCAGCTCTGCTTCATCTGCGGCAAAACCTTCCGCTTCCTCAGGAAACACGTCATCACCAAACACTCGCAGAGGCTCCACACCGACGAGGTGTCGACCAAAGACAGCGTCGTCACCTGCGGCGTGTGCGGGAAGATGTTCCCCCACCAGTCGCAGTTAAAAATTCACCAGATGAGCCACACGGGAGAGAAACCTTTCCACTGCGACATCTGCGGGAAGGGCTACCTCATGAAGAAGCAAATGATGGAGCACAGGTACACCCACACCGGGGAGAAACCCTACAGGTGCACCCTCTGCCCCAAAGCTTTCCACATGGCCACGAGCTTGAAGAGGCACGCCAGCATCCACACGGGAGAGACACCGCACAGCTGCCTCGACTGCGGGAAACACTTCCGCCTCCTCACGTTCCTGAGGGCTCACCAGCAGACCAAATCTCACCTTCTGCAGATGCAGCGGAGGCAGAGTGCCTCCTCTGACCTCTGACCTCAGATCAGACTCGTCCAGGTTAGATCAGGGTTTCAGTTACACGACATGATCAAAAGTTAGTGCACAGTTAGTTAAGTAGCTCTAAATTTAACAGGTGAATTTGGTGTAATGTCCTTTTTTTAAATAGAGAAATAAAGGGGATGATCACCTCTATTGTTGTGTTTAATGTTTCTGTTCCATCAGCAGATTAACAATCAGCCACAGGATCATTACCAGTCATAAAGGTGATTAAATCTGTTTTACAAACACAAAGGTGGGATTAACCGTTGTATACATCCTTTAATCTGACCTCTGGTCTGCAGAAAAACACACAAACAAGGGGAGAGTCACCGCTGGATGAAAAACAGCCTCCCCGCGTGCTGGATTACACAGAGGAGCGTCAATTATCATCTGACAGCAGTAAAGTAGGAATTACGTGCGATTAGTCGGCTGCTCACACAGATTAAAGTATCCGATAAAAACACAGAGATATTAATGTGAATCTAAAGAAGCAGCAGGTCAGAGGTCGCTGATCAGTAGAAACAACAAACACACATCCGATCACATGACTTATTGTTTCATGTGTCGGATTCAAACAGTTTCAAATAATTATCCGACACAAAACCTCACAAAGACTCCTGTTTTTGGGCGAAATAAACAGAGAATAAGTTTATCAGTGAGCTTTTACGGCCTTTAAACACCGGAGGCGTGACGATAAACAACACAAGAAAGCAACATGGCCTACATGAGGATATTCATATGAGTCATGTGCTCGCCCTGCCGGCTTGGCTCAACAGTTACACAGACTAGGGCTTTTATTTTGAAAGGTTAGAACAGAAGGAGTGGATCTTTGTCACGATGGGTCCCAAAGTACAGGACTTTAACTCGGGGCGACCGCTGTTCGTGTCCTTGAAGTACTCAACCAAGCCCCCACCTTTTTATCTGAACCTAACCTAAGTCGTTTTTGTGACTTAACCCTCACATTCATGCATCGGTCGTCGTTTCACAGCGTGAAATACAACGTCCATATTTCGTAAGATATCACAGGAACCTGTTGTTGAGAATACGTTGTCCTCAAAATAATAATGTCTTCCATTTTCTCCTTCTGTTGAGTTTTATGGCGGTCGATGTCCACAAGTGTATGGAACGCCGGATGGCTCTTTTCAGCTACTTTAGCATCATCGTTAGCACGTCCAGTTTGTACCTCTTCAAACGTCCTGTACGTCTTAAAGTGTAATTCTGGCCCAAAATCATCCCATGGTCTTTTTCAGCACTTAAATTCATCAAATATGCACAGAGACAGTTTTTTTTGTGTATGAACTATTAACGGAGAAATCCAGGAGAGTCGCTAACAGCCTGACGTGGCTAACAGTGATTAGCTCGGGGCAGTACGGTGAAGGCATTCAAAGGTCTTTTTTAACCACTAATACTGCTCAACATCACACCAAACCTCTGCAGCAGCATGAGAAGAGTCCCTACACACACAACAAAGCACCAATGGGCTCCTTCCTTTGGGATCGACTTTGGTAATCCACTGTAATGGACTTTACTATGAGAGGAGCTGGTACAGGGGCCAGTAGGTAAGTCTTTAAAACACTCTTTTAATAAACTCTGGCTTCACTAACTACGCTGTTGCTGCTTTGTTTTGTGTGTAGGGACTCTTCTCATGCTGCTGCAGAGGTTTGCTGTTATTTTCAGCAGCATTAGTGGTTAAAAAAGACCTTTGAATGCCTTCACTGTACTGCCCCGAGCCCATCACTGTTAGCGACCGTCCCGGATATCTCTGTTTATAGTTCATACACAAAAAATCTCTTGATGGCTTATTTGATGAGTGTAAAGCGTTTTAAATGGACGCTCTAAGACTGTTCTCTGACGTCTTAAGATGTACTGGACTCGTTAAGACGGACTCTAAACTAGACGAAGAGAGCCATTCAGCATCCCTCGCTATATCTCTTCTGGCGTTGCCATGGCGTGTGAAAGAGAAGGTGGAAACGCTCCTGGATGCAGCGCACGTGTGACGGGTGTGAATCCCCTTTTGAGCCTCATCGGCTTCTGTACACAAGCTAAAAAACAAGATGTGAAAAGCAATGTTATATATTTGTGGTAGACGTGTGCACAGTGTTGCTAATTGAATAAACCGTAGAGGAGCTGGACCTTAATCTGAAGAAGCTTCACGGCGTTAATCTTAATTCTTCTTCACTTGTTCAATGACACGACGGAGAGAACAGTGTTTTTGTGACGACGGCTGCACTCAGATCTGTTTCCAGCTGTTTGAGGTTTAACGTCATCGTTCAGACAAATACACAAACTAATCTGCTGCAGGTTCAACAGCAGTAAATTAATCTACTTAAAGGGTTAAACGTGAAAACAAAGTAAAATAAACAGCAGCAGATTCTCTGTTTGTTTACGGATTAAGACTCTTTCATCTTTAATGCTTTAATATGAAATTATAGTGTTTTAACAGCGTGGTTTTTGTGAGAATATGTTTGATGATTGAGTCTTCAGTTCAGCCTCTGGAAGAAGAAGAAGAAGGAGGGAGGGGGGAGAAGAAAAGAAGAAGAAGAAGGGGGGGGAAGAAGAAGAGAAGAAGATGAAGGAGGAGGGGGGAAGAAGAAGGAGGGGGGAAGAAGAAGGAGGGGGGAAGAAGAAAAGAAGAAGAAGAAGGAGGGGGAAGAAGAAGAGAAGAAGAAGAAGGAGGAGGGGGGAAGAAGAAGAAGAAGGAGGGGGAAGAAGAAGAGAAGAAGAAGAAGGAGGAGGGGGGAAGAAGAAGAAGAAGGAGGGGGGAAGAAGAAGAGAAGAAGAAGAAGGAGGAGGGGGAAGAAGAAGAAGAGAAGAAGAAGGAGGGGGGAAGAAGAAGAAGAGGGAGGAGGGGAAGAAGAAGAAGGAGGGGGGAAGAAGAAGAAGAGGGAGGAGGGGGGAAGAAGAAGAAGAAGGAGGGGGGAAGAAGAAAAGAAGAAGAAGAAGGAGGGGGGAAGAAGAAGAGAAGAAGAAGAAGGAGGAGGGGGAAGAAGAAGAAGAGAAGAAGAAGGAGGGGGGAAGAAGAAGAAGGAGGGGGGAAGAAGAAGAAGAGGGAGGAGGGGAAGAAGAAGAAGGAGGGGGGAAGAAGAAGAAGAGGGAGGAGGGGGGAAGAAGAAGAAGTCCTTTATTTGGGGAAATTCAAATATGACATGAAACATAAAGGAGCCAGTTGAGGTGGTTCAGGATCATCTGGTAAGGATGAACCCTGGGCGCCTCCCTAGGGAGGTGTTCCAGGCACGTCCAGCTGGGAGGAGGCCTCGGGGAAGACCCAGGACCAGGTGGAGAGATTAGATCTCCACACTGGCCTGGGAACGCCTCAGGATCCCCCAGTTAGAGCTGGTTAATGTGGCCCGGGAAAGGGAAGTTTGGGGTCCCCTGCTAAAGCTGCTGCCCCCGAGACCCGACCCCGGATAAGAGGCTGAAGATGATGATGAGATCCTCAATAAAACTGTTCAAACATATTGATTAGATCTTCAGTGAGCAGTTCCCGAGTCGCCCTACAGGGGGCAGCAGCCGTCAGAGCAGATTTAGTTTAGTTTTTTAGTTTTTTTTAGTTAAGATAGTTTATTTCCAATATGTGAAAAGAGAAAAATAGATATACAATAACAAAGTAAACTGATAAATATAAATCCTGTTTACATCTCCGAAGTAAAAACGTATTTTATTTCGCCCCTTTTTACCAATTTAATCGTGTTATTAATGAATTATCAGTTCAAATGTTTATTATTTAATGAGAACAACGTGAACTCTTTTAAACTTATTTTATTTCACTTTAAATCTGTGAATCTGAATATTTCATGTTCAGGCCGAAGACCGCGGACGAATTATTCAGATTTAATTTAATTTAATTTCCTTCTTTATCGTCTTTTCTTTTCATTAAACGTCTGAAACCCTGAATAATGTAATGTTATAAATGTATATGTATGACAGACAGGAAAACAACATTAAAAAATAAGTATTGTTGTTCTTTACTTAAATCAAGAAAATATAATCTAAAATATTATTAATATAATAAATATATAAGGCCCACAATAAAAAATAAATCAAATAACAATACAATAAAAAACTTTAATTAACTATAAATAGTCGAATCTAATCTAATCTTTTATGCAAGTGCATCAGTGAGAATGATCCAGGACCGTGTGTTAATGATACATATAATATCATTTTACAATAATAAATGAATAATTAATTCATATTTACCTGAAAAAAGACCTTAAATGATCAAAAACATACACACCACAACTACAATTGACACAAATGCTCATGCAGCTTTCAGCAAAATCATATTATGGTTTTTCATATATTAATATATGAATTAATATTTCACTTCTTCAGGAGAAAACCAGACGGTTGCATTTGATTTTTTATTTGTTTTGTTTTAACACTAAAGTCCCTCCGTACCTGCAGACACATTTTTTAAACTTTATTTATTGATTTTTCTCATTTTGAACATAAAACACGAGACAGACTTTTTACACATTTACACGTTTACATTAAAAGGGTCATTTAAATTGTATTTACTTGATGAAAAATAGACAAATGAAGGGGATTCATTTAAAAATAACTAATATTCTACGTATCCAAACATGTTTATACTCTTTTAAAGTAAAAAACAAAGATATTAATATGATATTAATTCATATTTCACTTCCTCAGGAGAAAACCAGACGGTTGCATTTGATTTATTATTTGTTTTGTTTTGGCACTAAAGTGCCTCCGTACCTGCAGACACCTGAGCACACCTGAGGCACAGAGAGGAGGTGTTGGAGTCAGTCACAGCTCTGGATGCAGAGGATCAACATGGCTGCTCACAGCTGCAGGGGGACCCGACTCTTCAGGACCCTCCTGAACCTCTACAGGACCCCGGGACCGGGACCGGGACCGCACCGCAGCAGGTGTGTGTCCACCCTGCCCGCACCTGGCACCTGGAGCTCCCAGCTGTCCCGGCTCTCCCACCGGGATCTGTACCGGCTCTCGGTGACGGATCCGGATCAGTTCTGGGGATCCGCCGCCGCAGACAGACTCCGCTGGGTGAAGCCTTTCCACCGGGTCCGGGACTGCGAGCTCAGCACCGGGAGGATCCGCTGGTTCCTGGGAGGGAAACTCAACGTGTCCGGTAAAGAGAGATGAGACGGATCCATAATCTGTCCGCTCCTCTAACAGAGGCTTCAAAACAGACTTTAAAAGTACTTTATATTATAATAATGTGTCAAATAATAACTTTTATTTCTATAGCACCTTTAAAAACAGCAGTTAACAAAGTGCTTTGACAGCAAAAATCAAAATAAACACAACAAATAATGATAATAGTGAAATCCAAGGAGGAAGAACATAACCATAAATAAATAAATTACACATAATTGCATAAAATAGTTCAGAGGACAAAGGAAATTATTATTATTAGCTTGTAATTTAATTAATTTAAGATGCTTGAAGAGAAAGAACAATGAGATAAATATAAAATAAAAGTTAGAACTCATTTTAATTACTTTATATTAAAGTTTAAACTGAACTAATACACCATAGTTTATTAGTTTATTATATGTAGTCCTAATAATCTGAACCTGTTAGAGTATAGAATAAAGCAGATTAGTTTATATTATAATAATGCATTCATGTATTAAATAATAACTTTTATTTGTAGAGCACCTTTAAAAACAGCAGTTAACAAAGTGCTTTGACATAAGAAAAAATCACAATACACACAAATAATAATAAAAGTGAAATCCAAAGAGGAAGAACATAAATATAAATTACAAATAATTGCATAAAATTGTTCAGAGGACAAAGGGAATTGTTATTATTAGCTTATTTAATTAATTTAAGGTGCTTTAAGAGAAAGAACAATGAGATAAGGATAAAATAAAAGGTAGAGCTAATTTTAATTACTTTATATTCAAGTTTAAACTACAATAATATACCATCATTTATTAGTTTATTATATGTTTTCTTAATAATCTGAGCCTGTAAAAGAATAAAGCTGTCAGGTAAATATTCAGTTTATTATTGGGAGGCAGACTCATACTTAAAAAGTACTCATTCTGCAGAATCATTGATATTATAATAATGCATTGATGTGTTAAATAATAACTTTTATTTGTATTGCACCTTTAAAAACAGCAGTGGACAAAGTGCTTTGACATCGCAAAAATCAAAATACACACAAATACAGTATAAACACAACAAATAATAACTATAGTGAAATCCAAGGAGGTAGAACATAAATATAAATAACACATAATTGTATAAAAGTGTGCAGAGGACAAGGAAATTATTATTATTAGCTTGTTTTTTAATTAATTTAAGGTGCTTGAAGAGAAAGAACAATGATTAAAGATAAAATAAAAGGTAGAGCTCATTTTAATTACTTTATATTCTAGTTTAAACTGCAGTTATACACCATCATTAAGTATATAAGTATATAAATAATAGTTTATTATTGGCAGGCTTTTGTAGCACATGATAAACACAGCACATGCAGTTGTACAGTGTGGGCGACTTGGGAGACACACATTGTTGCATCCATTTATCTGTGAGGTTTTGTTTTGATGGCTGCGACAGCCTTGGTCCTTGGTAACTTCCTGTCAGCTGATGTCATTCACATCCAGTGCAACAGGAAACAAACCAGGACTTTATGTTTACATCTTTAAAAAAGGTCCATATGAACAGGTGTGGTCTGCTGATGCGTTCACTTGTAATCGGGAATCTCAACTTCTGAGTCAGGCTTGTAGTGTGTGTGTGTGTGTGTGTGTGTGTGTGTGTGTGTGTGTGTGTGTGTGTGTGTGTGTGTGTGTGTGTGTGTGTGTGTGTGTGTGTGTGTGTGTGTGTGTGTGTGTGTGTGTGTGTGTGTGTGTGTGTGTGTGTGTGTGTGTGTGTGTGTGTGTGTGTGTGTGTGGATTTAAGAGGGGAACATTTAGGGGACAGACTGGAAGTAGAAAGATGAATGTGTGTCATATGTTCCCCTCTTAAATCCACACACACACACACACACACACACACACACACACACACACACACACACACACACACACTACTGTTACACTTCTGTCCTTACTACAAGCCTGACTCAGAAATTGGAAGTTCAAGTGAACGCAGCATAACTGTCAGTGACGAGGTATTTCCTTCCTTTCTTTAGTGGGTCACATGATCAATCACCACTGTTTTAACTCACTATTTGATAGAGATTAACTTAAAAGGCAATTAAATAAATAAAAAAACCTAACAGAGTACAACTTTAATGAACTATAATTAATGAGTCCGTCTAATCTAATCTATTATTATTATTATTACAGGAACAAAGTGCATCAGTGTGAATGAACAAGGACGTGTGTAGTCTGTGATTAACAAGATAAATGATAATTTTCCAATACTAAATGAATAATTAATTAATATTTACCTGGTTTGACTTGAGGAGTTCACTACAGGAAACTAAATGACTGAAAATAGACCTTGAATGATCAAAAACATACACACGGCAACTACAAATGACACAAAATGCTCAATAAGCATAAATCTAAATCCTAAAACTGCAGCTGCTCCTCGCTTCTCTCCATTTCACGGGAGGAGCGATTAGCGAGGATACGCTGATGTAGGGAAGTGTTTTCCGCACCTGTGAGGTATAAAAGAGGCGTGACAGAGGCAGAGAGAGAGAGAAAGCAGCTGTAGTCGAGTGAACTAGAGAGTGAATGAAGAGAGTGAGCACCACTGGAAAAACACAGTACAGCAATATAGACGAGTCCGACGAGCTGTTTGTGTGTTTCGCCATCTAGCCGCGCAGCCATTATTGCGGTGGCCCTCCAGAATGCGTGCGATAAATGTATCTTTTCTACTTTTAATCGTACTTTTTATGCAGCTTTACATTTGACAACGATGTCAAGGAAGTCGGGAAGAACCTGTGCAATTCTCTGCTGCTCCAACAGAAGTGGGACTCTTCAACTTTGGAAACAAACTGAATGACACAAACCTTTACCTCATGAAGAGCGTCCCTGTCTGAGGCCCTACGGTCTACGTGGATTCAAACCTTTACCTCATGAAGAGCGCCCCGTCTGAGGCCGTACGGTCTACATGGATTCAAACCTTTACCTCATGAAGAGCGCCCCTGTCTGAGGCCGTAGGGTCTACAGGGATTCAAACCTTTACCTCATGAAGAGCGCCCCTGTCTGAGGCCGTACGGTCTACGTGGATTCAAACATTTACCTCATGAAGAGCGCCCCTGTCTGAGGCCGTACGGTCTACATGGATTCAAACCTTTACCTCATGAAGAGCTCCCCCGTCTGAGGCCGTACGGTCTACGTGGATTCAAACCTTTACCTCATGAAGAGCGCCCCTGTCTGAGGCCGTACGGTCTACATGGAGTCAAACCTTTACCTCATGAAGAGCGCCCCTGTCTGAGGCCGTACGGTCTACGCGGATTCAAACCTTTACCTCATGAAGAGCGCCCCTGTCTGAGGCCGTACGGTCTACATGGATTCAAACCTTTACCTCATGAAGAGCGCCCCTGTCTGAGGCCGTACGGTCTACATGGATTCAAACCTTTACCTCATGAAGAGCGCCCCTGTCTGAGGCCGTACAGTCTACATGGATTCAAACCTTTACCTCATGAAGAGCTCCCCCGTCTGAGGCCGTACGGTCTACGTGGATTCAAACCTTTACCTCATGAAGAGCGCCCCTGTCTGAGGCCGTACGGTCTACGCGGATTCAAACCTTTACCTCATGAAGAGCGCCCCTGTCTGAGGCCGTACGGTCTACATGGATTCAAACCTTTACCTCATGAAGAGCGCCCCTGTCTGAGGCCGTACGGTCTACATGGATTCAAACCTTTACCTCATGAAGAGCGCCCCTGTCTGAGGCCGTACGGTCTACATGGATTCAAACCTTTACCTCATGAAGAGCGCCCCTGTCTGAGGCCGTACGGTCTACAGGGATTCAAACCTTTACCTCATGAAGAGCGCCCCTGTCTGAGGCCGTACGGTCTACATGGATTCAAACCTTTACCTCATGAAGAGCGCCCCTGTCTGAGGCCGTACGGTCTACATGGATTCAAACCTTTACCTCATGAAGAGCGCCCCTGTCTGAGGCCGTACGGTCTACATGGATTCAAACCTTTACCTCATGAAGAGCGCCCCTGTCTGAGGCCGTACGGTCTACATGGATTCAAACCTTTACCTCATGAAGAGCGCCCCTGTCTGAGGCCGTACGGTCTACATGGATTCAAACCTTTATCTCATAATGACAGCTCCCATTCAGTCGTGCGGATACTGGAGGGAGACGCCACCGCGGTGATGGCGACTTGTTCACTCTTGTCCATAATTGTGTCATACTGTTGGAGATCTTCTTCTTCTGCTGTGAGTGAGAGAGAACATGTAAACTCCTTTGTACAGATGGACGTCAGTGTGGCAGAGCTGCATTAAAGGAATATTGACTTCATTTGGACGCAGCTTTGTGTTAAAAATGAGAAAATGCTCAATACTCTTCATGTGTCAAGTATCACTGAGATATATAATTATGACCTAAATAGGGATAGAATATTTGTGATGCTTCCGCAGCGAGTGTTTTGTATGTTTTATCCTCCTTTGTGTTGTTTTTCTGTCTCTGATGATAATCCAATAATATTCCAATAACGGCAGCTGGATGATTTGCATTGTTTCAGATCTGATACAGGAGGATTTAGAAATGATTTTTTGTGAACCTGCTGCGTGAGACTGCAAACAGGATCTGAGCTCTTAATCCCATTTTAGGATTAATTTTCAATCCCAGAATAAATGAAGACCATTTCCATCAGGAACAGTTTCAGTGTTTAGTACTTTTCCGACTAATGGTTCCAAGATATAAGATAATTACTGCACCGTACAGGAAGAACATTCATTCATTCATCTTCAGCCTCTTGTCCCTGTCGGGGTCGCGGGGTGCTGGAGCCGATCCCAGCTGACATCGGGCGTGAGGCGGGGTCCATCCTGGACAGGACGCCAGTCTATCACAGGACACATAGAGACGAACAGAGACAGACAACCATTCACACCTACGGGTGATTTAGAGTCATCAATGAACCGAACACCTGCACGTCTTTGGACTGTGGGAGGAAACCGGAGAACCCGGAGAGAACCCACGCAGACACGGGGAGAACATGCAAACTCCACACAGAAGGGCCCCAGCCGGGACACGACCTGGGAAGCTTCTCGCTGTGAGGAGACTACACAGACACTACACCACCGTGTCGCCCTAACAGGAAGAACAATGTAACAGAGCGATCTTTCTACGGAGTCACCAACGTGACGTAAAAATCGGCAAACATTTTCATCCACATTGAACACCACAGCACTTATGTCATCTTTATTAAACCATCTGATAATTACTTTCCTGATTAATAGATGAATTGTTTTGCATATAAAATGTATAAAAAATGGTTAATATCCTCTTCAAAACTCCTCAGATCCCAACGTGACTTCCTCAAATATCTTGTTTTTTTACACCAACAGTCCAGAAACATTCACTTCACAGTGAAGTGGGAAACAGAGGATTGGAGTTTGCAATTCATTTATGTCAAGCAACTAATAAGTTAATTAACTAATCATTTCAGAACTGATTTACCAGACATGTCAGACATCTCCCTGACCTCATATTGTAACTAGGAACCACCGTAAGGAAATAAAAAGAAAGGGCTCGGCAGAGTGTGCTTCAGAGCGGTAGGAGATTGTAACTGAACGCATCTCTGTCCGTTCTCCTTGCAAGTAAAACATATAGCTGTTGTCTTTCTCTCTTTTGTTATGTTTGGGATGTTTTAGGTTGCTTGAACCTGACATATGTTCATGTATGTAAACAGTGAACTGTCTGGACATCCATGTTGAGAGACATCCGGACCGAGTGGCTCTGATCTGGGAGCGAGACGAACCGGGCACCGAGGTGAAGGTCACCTACAGGTGAGAACATCTGCACTCATCTAATCTGCTCAGTGACGAGTTTATCGTATAGATGATACTGATCCTTATCTTATCAACATACTGTGCTGTGCTTTAGTCAGCGGGGGAAGAAGTACTCATGTTTTACGTAAATGTTTTTATTGCCAACGGGCAAACGGGTCGTAACTTAACTTAATTTCTCGGTTGCCTGTAACAGCCCAGGGACTGACATCTATGTAAAGTTCTCAAAACTAATTTTCCAGGACGTTTGGTACCTCATAATTGTACTTAAAGGCGCACTCACACTGTGCGTCCGTCCCGTGCCCCGTGCTTTAGGGTCCTTGTCCCCCCCTCCAGGCCCGTTTGTACTCACACTACCTGGGCCTCGGAGAATGCTTCTTGCTGCCTATACGTCATCGCGCCGTAACACGTCACACGCATTGATGACGTCATGGCGATGCGTGGCTTTGTTTCCAGATCTTTCCGTAGACCTCAGAGTTTTTGTGCGTCTTGTCGACTGTTTTTGAATCTTTTCATCGACCAAATCTGCAGTAAACACTCCACCTCCGCATCACACCAACGTGAACCTTTCACCGCCATTGTTTTAAATGTCCGCGCATGGTCCCTCCTTCTTTTTTCTATGTCCCAACAGGCGCACAGGAAATGACCTCAGAACCACCATAGGCCTCGTGCTGGTACACGTGCGCACGCTCGTGCTCGTACATGTGCAAACGTGCTTTACAAAAGCCCACCTCTCTCAAATGGGCCGTGGCCGGCAACCGTACCTCTCCTAGGCGTGGTACGGTTGCACTCACACTGGTCAAACGAACTAGACTTTAGCCGTGAAACGTGCTTGGGCACGGTACGGATGGACAGTGTGAGTGCGCCCTAAGTATAGTACTTGAGTAGATGTACTTTCCACACTTATGACGATAGAGTTGAACGGAAAGCACATAGGATTTCGGCTGATCTCAGTTACCCCCTGGCAAAAAAAACTCCCCTCAGGTAGGCGCTATAGAGCTGCCAAAACAACGAAAAATATTCATATGAAGTCATTCATACAGAATGCAATTACAATATTAAACTCATGAAGGCATTTAGAGCTATGTACATCACCTTTTTACTCTTTCTTTGTGTATGGAACGACATGTTGTGTATTTATTGTGTGTTATTGTGGGATTTTTTTCCACATGTGGACAATAAAGGAAAGATATATAGATATCTCTGCCTACAGTATCTGCATCCTTCCTCTATGCAGATGATACTGAGTTTTATCTTATCAACATACTGTGTCCTGAAATTATCTCAACACCATCGATGTAAAGGATGTGTTGCAGTCATATAACATATATTCACCTGGGAAGGGTTACAGTCACACACTGTTGGGTAATGAATAACTACAAATTGCAGATGGTAATCAGGAAAAACAAGAGTTAAAGGTCGTTGTAGTTTAAGTTATGATATACATTATGGTGGTGGTAAAGAAGAGCATGTTTGATGACTTCTATGATTGTCATATCTTATATCTTTAAGTGAAAATACATTCAGATAGAAGTACAAGGCCATAAAAACTCTTTTTATCTGTTAAAAAAAATGTCCTTTATATGAATTTAAATCTCCGGCAATCACTTCTAACATTATTTTTTACTTGTTTAATATCATTAAATAGTTACAATGTATTCTGCTCTCTACTTTATTAGTAATGTATTTTATTCTCATGCAATAAATGTTCCTTTGGAGGACAAAAAAGATAACATCATCATCACCATCATCACCGTCATCCTCAGTTTCCTGTTGTCTGCTCAACAGAGAACTGCTGGAGACGACCTGCCGCCTCGCCAACACCCTCAAGAGCCATGGGATCCAGAAGGGGGACAGGGTGGCCATTTACATGCCGGTTTCACCAATGGCTGTGGCGGCCATGTTGGCGTGCGCCCGTATCGGTGCGGTGCACACCGTGGTGTTTGCCGGCTTCAGCTCAGAGGCTCTGGCAGGGAGGATCCAGGATGGTGAGTCTCTTTGTTCATATTCACGTCTGTTTTATTGGAGCAGCGACCTGTCGTCCAATCAGAGCTCTCCGGAGGTTTTTAAGCTGCTTTTAGTTCCTAGTTTTGGTTTTGTAGCATATTTCTCATCACCGTGAAGTTGACTTTGGTCAATTTTGATGAAATATCTCAACAACTATTGGAGGTATTGTGATAAAATGTGTCTCATCATTCATGTTCCCCTCATTCCTCCATGTAGCGGCATCAACACGTCAACATTTTAATGTGTCCAGTACTTTGGTTCATGACCAACTACCTGCAGAACTAATGTCCTTCAATCAGCTGGACTGAGATGGTGAACATGGTAAACATTAAACCTGCGGACCAGTCCCAGCCTGGTCCTGGTCCTGGTCCTGGTCCAGTCCCAGCCTGGTCCTGGTCCTGGTCCTGGTCCTGGTGCAGTCCAAACCTGGTCAGTTGCGTACATGAACTGATGAAGCCTCTTGGATGAGAGGTGAAACGTCTTCCTAGACAAATAACCAAGTCCAGTTGCTTTGGACTGAAACTGCTTTGAGGATAACGACGACCTGGACACATGAGAACATTCACAGGTTTATTATACCTGCTAAATATCACATCACCGAACTATAGGTGCGAAAGGCGACCTCAAACTTCACATGAGGAGTTTAGTTAATGCAATTCTTACCTTTCTTGCATATTTCACACAATTCCCTCCAAAGTCCCACCCTGTTCCTCCAGCCTGACCTCTGACCCTCTCTCAACCCCCCGACACATGCGTAGAGAGACAAATGCTGCGTTTAAGTGCAATGGGAAGTCCAAATTTTCTGACCTCCAACTTAGCAAAGTGACCTACCCCGAAATTGCCAGTAGGAGGTTTCACCTTGAGAGGCATTCCAGTGCACTTTGCCTTGTTGGAGGTCCGAAACTTCGGACTTCCCATGGCACTTGAACGCAGCATGAACAGCGCAAGTGAAACGGAGCGACCATGAGAGGCAGGAAACTCCGCAAATCATTTTATTACCACCAAATAAAATGATTGGTCAGACTTTTATCAGAAATATATGAGAACTGAATATTTTTGATTCTCAACACCTGGTGGATTTCTTTTACGGTTTAGTGCCGTACGCTTATAAGGAGCATTTTTAAGATGGTGTAAAAATGCCAGAAAAGGTAAGAATTGCTTTAAGCTTGTTTTTTTTTAAAGTCAACTCTGTTTTAGGCCAAAAACATAAGTAAAATAACAGGATTTTGTATTTTTTTACCCCTGAATTATATTCCTGCCACTGTCAAACTGGATTAGATCAGCGTATAGCGTGATTAAAAAAACGCTGAACATATATATAAGCAGGTAAATTAATACAGATATGTTGCAGATCAAACATTTCTTGAGTGTGGTCGCAGTTTAAATATCAAAGTAGGGGCCCTCTGAACTGAAACTGTTTTCCGCTGCAGCAGCATGAAGGTCAAACAAAAACCTGAGCTGTTTACTTTGTTCATATTTGATCTCCATACATGTTCCCAGACCTTCGTTCAGTATCACACTGAGCCCTGATGGGAAAGAGAAAATATGTTACAGGTCGCAGTGGGGGGACGTTAAACATCAAAGTAGGGGCCCGCTGAACTGAAACTGTTTTCCACTGCAGCAGCAAGAAGGTCACGACGAGCAGAGGCCGGTGCAAAGTGTTGTAGAGGAGGAACAAATGGACTTATGTACTTGTACTTATAAAGCGCCTTTCTAGTCTTCTGACTACTCAAGGCGCTTTCACAGTGTTTGTCACATTCACCCATTCACACAGACGGCAGTGGACATCTACAGACCATCTAATCTAATGTAACCATTCACACCACATTTACACACCCATGCGCAGCGGGGAGCAATTCAGGGTGCAGTGCCCAAGGACACTTCGACATGTAGACTGGGGGAGGTGGGGATTGAACCGCCAATCTCTCGAATGGAGGACGACCCACTCTCTTACTGAGCCACAGTCGCCCAAGAGCTCGCTGGAGGAGTTTCCATCTCTCAACAGTCCCCCGTCATCTCTACAGTGTCTTCAAAGTGGTTGAAGAATTCCCAAGTTTAGTGTATGGTTTCATTTTTTCCATACATGTTCCCAGACCTTCGTTCAGTATCACACTGAGCCCTGATGGGACCTGAACTTGTAGCTGTTAGTGGCAGATCTCTGGAGGTCAAACACGCGCCCCAAGGACCTTGTGTGTGTTTTGGAAACAGTCGCTGCCTTCATACCCAAACACGGGCCATTTCCATGGCTGGCTGAGCAGCAAGCGAAGCAGTGCATGATGGGAGTGTATACCTTAGTGTGTGTGTGTGTGTGTGTGTGCAGGAATGACCTTAAAACACATGCAGAGTCTTTGAGATAAAGTACAGATTAAAGGAAGTAAAGTGGCTGCAGTGTTCATTACACAATATGACCAACATCCTGGAGATTTACCTGTTCTTCCAAGAGTTCGGTGCTCAAACGAGTGAAACTTGTTCTGGAGCCAAGACACTGAGTCACCGAGTGTGTGGCAGTTTTTATGAACTCATATAAAGTCAACTAAAGCCTCAAGTCTGCTCCGATCAAAGAAACAGGATTCTGTCTGTGACTGCAGGATGTTTATTTAAGAACAAAGACGCTTTACCATCATATTTAAAAGGTCCACAGCAGGTTTAAAGAGCTCAAAGGTTCATTCAGCATTTAAAAATACGGACAGAAAGTTCAAGAGTGGAAACAATTAAACCGCAGTTACAGTGTTCACATGTGACTGCAGCTCTAAACAGTTGTACACATCATGCATCCATAAACTCATTAAACCAGAGAAACGCATCAAAGACGGTCAGGTACCAGCATGTTAAAGACACTTTGATCCAAGTCCTTCTTCCTTCTGTTGGAGCTTGTTTCAGAAAAGTCTAAGTTTCGGATCCCGTTTGAACTGTGCCATGAATGACACACATGATGTTTGTCAATTTTGTAAGTTACATAAGTTACTGTTCTTCGTAGTTACCACTTAGTTTTGTGTGCAACTGCTCAATCTCCCGTCTTGCAAAATGTACGCCACCGTGCTATTTTCCAAAACACCACAAACTGTATAAAAAATGGACGTAGCGTCTCCGTCGAGGTCCGTTCTCTCAGCTTGATCCAATCGTCCTCGCCTACGGGAGTCTCCATCTTGTCAGACTTTGACTTCACCTCATTTCCTCTGACCAAAAAGGGCATGTATGTGACGTTGGGGGGGAGGGGTGTACGTTCATCTGGCTGACGTTTACCTCCGAGGAGAAGTGAGGGCCAGAGGCTAGCTGTCACTCAAGAGGCCACGCCCCTAATTATTCATAAACTTTAACCTCCAATAAAATAAAAACTAGCCCCTCCCCCTCAGTGTTGTCATGGAGATATGAGCTAAACACACAGACTAGAATGTTCTTTTGTCCTTAAACAGGTTTAATGATGCTGTGTAAACGGCCTGTTTAACATGGGGCTCAATGAGAAACTGCTCTGTTATGAAACCTGCCCCTAGTGGACACTCAGAGAACTGACATTTTTGCCACTTCCTGTTTGATCCAAACAGGAAGTCGCTGTGGTGGGGGCTTGATTTTTACCTGATGAGTTTAATCCAGCAACTTATTTTTATCAGCCCGGAAGCAAAAGAACGAGCAAGACACGTTGTGTGATCTTAACATCCTGCTTCAAAACGCACGCATCTATAGCTTCAGTGCGACATCAATTCAACAGTTTTAGGATTTTCTTGCAAAATAATCATTTAAGAGATAAGATAAGATAAGATATTCCTTTATTAGTGCCACAAAGGGGAAATTTCCTTATTACAGCAGCAAAATTGAAGCAAACAAAGAAGAAAAATCAATAAGAAACAATAAATTGTAGAAATTAAATTGACAAATGTGTCGTTCATGGTACATTTCAGACGGTTTTCACAGTTCAGTGTAATAAACCAGCCGTGTGTTGCGTTCACAGCCCAGTGTAAAGCCGTGGTCACCTGTAATCAAGGCGTGAGGGGCGGCCGAGTCATCGACCTGAAAGCTACGGTGGACGCAGCAGTGAAGAGCTGTCCGACCGTCCGACACGTGTTCGTCTCTCAGAGGACAGAAGAGCCTGCTGCCATGGGACAGATGGACGTCCCCCTGGAGGAGGTGAGACACCTGATCCGTGGATGATACCTGACTTATTGAGCATGTGGGAGATGATTGATCAGGGTGCCGTATGAGACTACTCTGGTCCAGTTGGTGGGTCATGCACCAGTATGCAGCTCTAGCTGGTTTGCTAGGTAAAAGAAGAAGAAGATGACAAAATGGATGCCTGTATTTGAAGAGAAGTTGTGTAAAACGTGTCTTTGAAAGAACACAAAAATGCATGTCCGAATCTCTCTCCAGTCTAACATGTCCTCCTGTAAATCACCCTTCTTCTTCTTCTTCTTCTTCTTTACCCTCGGATGTTTTGTATTCTTCTGGTTTCCCGTCAGCCGCATGATAGAAACGGCGTCAACGCGCCCTGTCACTTGTTGTGAATCCTCTGCATAATGAGCTGCACTCAATCGGAGATTACTCAGGGAGCTGTTTAGTGTCCTGTTGTGAGTCGGACATTTGTGTTCCTCCGTGTGTTGTGCGGATAAGTTCAGGGCTGGAGTGCGTATGTGAAAGAGCCGTCAGTGTCCCATCTGTCCCGTGTGTCCAGTATGTGGAAGTATCATTCTGTGGTGCCTTGCAGGTGATGTCCTCTCAGTCCTCCGTGTGTCCGGCGGAGCCTCTGGACAGCGAAGATCTTCTGTTTCTTCTCTACACGTCGGGAAGCACGGGCAAACCTAAAGGCATCGTTCACACACAGGCTGGATACCTGCTGTACACCTCTCTCACACACCAGGTACACAGATGTTTCCTTCATATCTAACAAAACATTAACCTGAATGTTTGTCGGATTGATGTATCACTATCGGGGTTGAGGGGGGGCTGGTGCCGATCCCAGCTGACATCGGGCGTGAGGCGGGGTCCACCCTGGACAGGACGCCAGTCTATCACAGGACACATAGAGACGAACAGAGACAGACAACCATTCACACCTACGGGTGATTTAGAGTCATCTATGAACCGAACACCTGCACGTCTTTGGACTGTGGGAGGAAACCGGAGAACCCGGAGAAAACCCACGCAGACACGGGGAGA